>NC_092643.1:59068289-59402039 GCF_039555335.1 Amphiura filiformis
GTCCAGAAGACAAGCCCTGGGCGCCACTTAGGGGGTGCTGAACTGACCAATTCAGCATCGATTCTGCACCCCCTCCAAGTGCTGTGTTGGTTGAGCAAAATTTTACATTTTACAAACTTTGCTGTAGTGTTTTCCTATATGTTTTTAAAAACATTTTTATGACCGTTATACAACCAAAATTGATAAAATGTTATGAAAACGTTTTGACCAAACCCAAGACACATTTGAAACATATTTATTACGTTTTAAATACATTTTTGTGTTTGTTGCGTAATGGGTTGTCTGTGCTGAAATCCACATGGATATGAGCATAGGGTCTATGATATGAGGGAATATCGCTATACCAAAATTGCTGAGACCTATCCACTGTGTGATGACGGTGTGATGTAAAATTCCAAAAGAAAGTGGTCTTTTGGTATCATGTTGTGAGTATTATTGAGCGCAATATTTCACAGTGTGAAACTTTCTTGGCAAATCACACTTCACAACGTGAAATGTTTGCAAATTTGCGGACACATTTGTAAATACTGTATTGTACGTAATTAGTATCCAGAGTGCTTTAAAACTCGAGTCATTTTGACGGATGCTTATTGAAACATTGAAATGAAAGTCAAAATGGGGAATTTTACACATGGAAACATTCAAAAGAAAGTGTTTCTGAAATAAAAATCAGCCATAATCCTACATGTAAGTTACAAGGTGTAAATGGTAAATTTATTAATTTCGAGTTTTGAGCAATGTTATTTGTTCAGGTACACAGGATCCGGAAAGAGGGCATTTGCCATTTAGACAGTTGTCACTTGATAAATTCTGTAGTGGGTGCTTATTAGGGGAGGGGCACTAATTAGGCCAAATACTGTATGACCTAAACAGAGGTGCATGGGGGCCAAATGTCTCCCCGTCAGAACTCTTGCCCCCCCAGTTGCCTCAGTAAAAAACCCAAATTATGCTTTTTGCTGCAATTTTTGCACAATTTTTGGTTCCCCTGAAGTTAACTATTCCTCCCTCCCCCCCAGTTATCAACAACAACAATAATAATAAAATGCCTTAGTGTGATTTAAAAATTGTGCGGTGCATGGATGTAATAATACCATGCAGAATTTTCAGTGGTGCCGGAAGATTTTTGGGGAAGGGGCTGGCAAACAAAACCAAGTTTTGTTGTTGACCTGTACTAGGAGTCCCTGGGGGGTGTTCCTCACTCAGAGTGATGGAGTCAGAAAATTTTGGCGAAAATAGGTCAAAAAACATCAATTTTTCTGGTATGTGATCATAGTTGTTTGCTTCAACTGGAATTAAGGGTATTTGAGCCCTCACACCAAAATATTGGGGGTGGAGAGGGCTGATTACCCTCTAGTAGCCCTCTCCCCCCGTTCCAAAGCCTATGGTTTTGTAACTTTTTAGCTATTTTTGCTATTTTGATCAGACAATAATTTAGGTTTCTTTTATCTATATAAATAAAAGGAAGGTGTGCAAAATTTTGGCTCCCTCTCTAAGCCAGACCATGTTATTTCAACATGGGGTCTGGGAATTGAGGAATATCCTGAAAAAGTTTGTCAGGGAAGATTCTCAATTCTAAAAATTTCCAGGTAACATATTTATGACACAATCACTATCATCACCGTAATACCACAAACCACTCCCGTTTACTAACCGCTCCCTTTTACTCAACTAACGTTACATATTAAAAGAAATATGGAAAAATATGTTTCTCATGACCCGTTAGATTAATTACAATGTTATAGGGTGATTGATTGATTCAAGCAATAATTGATTGGTTGATTGATTGATTCTTGGATCAATTAATTTTATACTATAATATGATGCCTGGTTAATGAACACCACCAAAGGGCTGAAGTGGATGCATTTATTGTAATAGACTTAATTTCGCCATACCCCAGCTTCGTTAACAGACACAGATATACAAATAATAAAAAGTTATTAATTACGAAGTTGAATTTGTGGAATAAACACCAAGTTATTATTTCCGTACGGACTGCGGGACATTATTGTAGCAATTAATGAAATGTACGGGGAAAATTGTTCTTTATATTTATTGACTGCGTATACACGCTTGCCAAAGCGTTATTTATTTATGGCCTCACATCCTGTACAATGTATATACGCCCCAGTGGCCCACGTAGTCAAGCAGGCCTAGACTGGTTCACAAATAGAGAGAAATACATGTGTGTGGCTCATAGCTAAACTATGGCCTGAGAACAAATCACTTGTTTGTGCAGCAAAGGTGATAAAAGGTTGGGCCGCTTACACTATACGATAGGGGAGTTCCTACGGCCAGATGTGGCGAGGGTTTCGCAGGGGCTGTGTATAGTTGGGTTTCATTTAATTTATTTGGAATATTAGTTATTGAGGATTGTCACGAATCACAATATTTTATCATCACAGTTTCTTAACGAGTTGTGATTCCGTAATTAGACAAACTCGTTATTTTTAACATTGAAGTTTATGGAGACATTGAAAAAAATATTACACGCTTACCATTTTTTTTAAACAATAAGGATACGAAACATAAAAAAAAAAAATTCGGTGTATTAATTTTATTATATTTGATATTTATTATTTTTCATAATTAAATAATTATATTCACGTTACTTTGAACAAAAATCGTATAAAAATTAAAAAGATAAACTATTGTTGTCTGACTTGTAATAATCAAGTATACTTTCACCCTGTACGGAATAACAAATATTTATTTCGCTGCCTCATATTAATTTCCTCCATAAAATCCACCCCTCTAAACCATTCCAATTCACTTCCCATTCACCCTGGATTTTCCACCCCTGTGAACAGCTGAGAGAAAGACATGGGCACACATTGAGGTTCTCTTTTTTGATTACGAATATAAGGGACGCACCATTAGATATCAAGGGGGGGGGGCTGGGTAGTTGGGGTCGTGACAAATTTTTTTTTTTTAGTACCTCGGTGAAGCAATTTTTTTTTTTTTAGCCCCTGGATGAAGCAATTTTTTTTTTTTCAACACCTCGGAGAGACAAATTTTTTTTTTGCAATCGTAAAGTCCTATAATTTTCAACAATTTGTTTGTCGAGTTGTCAAATTTTGTCCATATTTTTGATCATTATTACGTTTTGTAGCACCTAAATTTCAAGTGCCACAAAAAACATCAATATTTTTATGTGTAAAAACTAATGAACGTATAATGAACGTCTTTTGGCGCGAAAAATTTTGGCATATTGAAGCTAAACTGGTGAAATATGGTATAAATGTACAATAAATGCGCGCGAAGCGTGCAAAAATTGGGGTTTTTCAAATTAATTTTGTCAGAAACCCACATACATGCGTCAACATTGGTGATGATTGTATGGACCACCCCTAGCAAATATTGGCCCCCCGGGATCTACGCCTATGCTCTCAATCAGTCATGTGGCCCGGCAGGCACAGATTTCTATAATAATTTTGACATTGGGGTGGAATTTGGTGAAAATCTGTGAAGTAGAGCGAATCAAGTGTTTTCACTCACAGATCCGGCTCACATATTAATAACTTTTCACAATCAAATGCGCACAAAATACGTACTCAGTTCGGAGCTAAAATAAATATTCTTGGTGAAAAAGGAGCAAATTAAGCTGAAGCTTAAAAAATTTTGCAATATAAAAGCTATATGAGGTTAATTTTTCTTCACTAACTGTGACAAATTTTTTTTCACCCTTGACATCAAATCTTTTTTTTTCTGGTCCAATGTGGAGCAAATTTTTATTTTTTAGTCTGAGGTGGAGCAAATTTTTTTTTTTTGCTCAGATGGTGCGACAAAATTTTTTTTTTCAAAAAACTACCCAGCCCCCCCCTTGGTATCTAATGGTGCGTCCCTAACAGATGAATGGAGTCCTATACAATGATTATATAACACCTATTACCAACTTGTCATCTCACTTTTGCTCCCCTATTATGCTGTGTTCTGTGGGAGGACCCACTCAGCAGTATTCCAGTAACAAGCCATTGATATGGTAATGAGCTCTCTCTGTGGCTACGTAGGCAGTGTGTGCATTGCTGGTGTTTATTGTGTATGCCCGGCAGTTCCACTGTGTGGAGTCATTGAATACGCAGGCGTGACCCTCCTTGTTCACAGATTGGCTGCTTGGGTTGCTAGCTCTACTGTACGCTAGTACCATACAGTTGTGCATGTGTTGTAAGTTGTGCTTTCGACTAGTTGGATAGATTCCACACACAAGCGGTTCGATCATTCACAAGGCGTTTTCTGTACAACATCGATATTATTATTAATAGTCAAGGCGGTTAATATCACCATCGCTTACGTTTGACACGGATTGCAACTGTGAGTATAGTTTTATACGATGAATTTCTGTCGTAATATATTTACTTGTGAAATCGTTGCGATAGCCGATACGTGTACTAAATAATTCCGGGTAGGGACAGCGCTTTGCACTGATCAAGAGCGAAATAGGTTTCAAAATGGCTGCTTTGCGAAACACTTCCTCAAATAGTTTAGCAATACCATGACGCCATGGATGTTGTGCATGGTGTCCAAACTTTAAAAGTTGTGGGCGGCAACATGCACCATATACGCAGTGCTAAATTGGTATATGAACTTGTGTGTATGGACAACATGACTAGAGTTGTGAGGCGATATACATGTATGCTGATAAATATTGCTAGGTTGACAATCAGTGCACAGTGGTATACACAGGATGAGTAATCATTTCAGGGAAATTCCTTTTGTGCTTGTAACATTGTGTATATATCAAATAGGAAGTTTACTTTGGTCACCTAATGTTGTTGTCACTCTGTGTACTAATTACTGTGTCTAAATTTAAAGTCCTTGGACCTTGAAGTTACAAAACTAGTTTTTATGTACAAATGAATTATGTTGGAATTGACTAGCACTATTGGAGTGTGAACTTGTGACAAAATCAGGATGAGTTGGCAAGTGGTTTTAGCAATCCCTATTCAATAACACATTCTTTGAAGAAAATCAATGCAGCTTTACAATAATCTAATCTTGTGTGTCTAGAAAAGTTTTCCCATCACCACACACACACATGCCAGTGGAGCAGCTTATTAAGTAGCAGCAAACAAGTCCTTCAAGTGTTACATATTCATAAGGTAGTGAATGACCCTGTGAAACTCGTTTATGCGGGCACTTTTTTTCTCTTTCCCTAGTGGCTGCCTATAGGTCATATTGTTCTCACTGCATAACTCCACATTGCTTCAGTTCACAAGTGGTATAGCCCAGCCCCATTTAAATCGTATGCCAACCTATGATGCCAACCACTTCATCATTCTCTACAGCTGTTGCTAGGTAGTGAAATTTGCTGGGCTAAATTTGGTTTTTTCGACAAGTAACTTTTTGATGTCAGAAGGAAATGGTAGGTTTTATATTTGCCATGTATGTTTTTGTTAACGGGTTTTGATATTAAATAATGTGTGAAATTTGGATTTGGTCATATTAACGTGTGAATTTTTATTTATTTGTTAGTATAGCCTAACAAGTTGCGGAAAAGTTTTTTCTTTGAGCCGTTTCAAAAATAAGTTTGTACATCTTTTCGTGGTGTGTTCAAATAAACCTGTCTTCTTGTCGCTAGAAAATGTTATGATAGTTTTAGTGGGATATCAATATTGTACGATATAAAATAACTTCACATCACATGGTTTAGGAAAAGTTTTCAGTGCAGTCTGGGAACACAGCATAAGTGGAAACTCATGTATACACACATAAACCAACTCTTGGCTACAGGCACAATTAAATGGTTGGAAAAGTTAGTTCAAGGGGCCTGCATGTACAAATGTACTTCTCTCTCACAGGATATGGTGGGAATTTTTGTCTCGTTTATTGGCAGTCAGTTAGCGGCTTTAATAGTTGTATGTGGCCCATGTCGGCAGCCACACTTGGTTTAGTGACTCAGAGGTCAAATGCATTCCGGGAGTCAGTATTAATATGAGCACGACTTGAGCGGATGATGACCTGTTGGGGTCCATACTTTGCTTTATACGGGTTATCTTGCACAACTTGTACTGAATAAATTTAGAAATATATTTTACATTTTAAAATTCAGTAAAGCATTTGGATACAAAAACTTAAATTACGGAACACTCAACAGACATGAATACCACAAACGATGAGCTTAATTGTGATCGGTTTATATCGTTATATTTGTTAATTACTAATTAGGCCTATATTTTCTCTGTATTATTATACTATTAAATTAGACATCCTGTTTATTACATGTTAACTGTTTATTGTATTTCGTTCTCGGCCAGATCAGCGGTGTACAGAACTACTGTAGACTAGTAGAGGGGTGACATTTTCTTTGAAAGTGGTCTCAAATGTCAGCGACCATTTGCTGACCAGAGTCTATTTTTAATGATCCCCCCTTTGCAGGTTGAAAAATTGTATGACCCCCTTCCTCCGTCCGAAAAGAACGGATGAGCACATAGTGTATGAAATTTTGTTTGTAATCTGCAATTTTAGCTTTGAATTAATATTCTTTTATGTATTTGAGAATTTTACGTAAACATTTACAACCCCGCAATGGCGCTATTTGTTGCCCCCACATATTTTGGACCCATTCCGTCATATAAAATGATAACCCCCCCCCCCCAAAAATGGGCGCAAATGTGTTCACGTTTTAAAACAGGTTCGAAGATCTTTCATTTAAATGTTGATTTCATAGTTAGAGCCTGCCCGGCTGTGCAATAATCATTTTTGGCGGGCTGTGAGGGAGGCAAGGTCAATTTGTGGTGGCGGGGGGAGGCAAGCAATTTTTGGCACACATTTACAGGGGGTTCATAATTAATACACAGCCCACAGCCACTCACTAGTAAATTTACAGAGCTCTATAGGACTCACTTGAAAACATTGAAGAGGCAAATACATGTATATTCAGAGTGTGGATGCCAGTTTTCAGGTTTTAACCCGAAATCAGGTTTTTTGTGAGTCCAAATTCCCCCGTTTTTATTTATTTTCAGCCCGTTTTGGGGCTTTTGGCCTGCATACACATGCTTTTTCAGGTTTTTTGAGTGAAACTGACTGGCATCTCTGTATATTGTACTGAGCCTCTGGTCCCAAAAAAGAGTGAATGGAAGTGGGGGGGGGAGGTTGTGTCCATCCTCCTTTGACCCAGTGTGTTCATAGGTAAAAGGAGGTAACATTGCAGATTGGCAAAGGAAAATGCACCGAGAAACTTTCAATCCCAAGGGCTGAGTGACTAAATGTTTAAAATTGTCATAAATCCCTAGAGGGCTTGAGCCCCCACCCCCAGGCACGCAACTACAAATGATATGATTTTCGTGCTTGTTCATTAGTCTGTCCGTCCGTCTGTCTGAACTTGTGAGTACGATTTCTCGAAATTGATAAGGTGTATAGTGATGTGACTTGGTGGGGGGAGGGGGGAGTTAAGAGTTTTTCAAATCTCATTATATAAATTGTCATCGCAAACTAAACAATACCCTATACCTGGGCAATAATTATGAGCCCCTGGGGAGGGGGAAAGAATTTTTTGGCAAGCTAGAAAGGGAAGGAGAGAGGGATGCAAGCAATTTGTGGCAGATCAAAAGGAAGGGATTTGTAGCATAGGCCTACATTTACAGGGGGGCCTTAAGAAAATTAAGTGTGAGTGAATCGGTATATGTAGCCTATCTTTTCTTGAAACAAATAACGGGTCCTTAATGGTAATATTGTATAATTTAATTGCAAAACTTTTGAGTAATGCTGTGAAAAAGGAAAATCACTGTCTGTATAGCATCATATTTTCACACCATGCAACTTTTTACAGTTGGGTAAAAAACATATTTTTCAGCATTAAAACTGAATCAAATTAAAAAAATATTACACTTTAGCGAATTAAAATATTCTCAATCTTGAATAAAAATTTAAAAAGTAAACAAGTGTCTTGCACCAAACATTTGATCCAAGCTTTGTAATATTTTTTAATGAAAAAAGTTTTTCTGTTCTCCCAAATTTGAAGAATCTGCAGTTTAATATTATTTGCAAGAGGGAAACTTGATTTGCAAGATGCAGGATAGAAAATCATCAAGGGTATGGATATTCCCAAAATTGAAATGGGCAATTCAAAACAATCATCAAACTTTCATCAACTCATCTTGAAGTTGAAGCATACCATTACCATCATGTCACATGAAAGTATGGTGTTGTTGAAGTTTGGCCATGAACTCCAAAACTAGATGTTTTTCTCCTTGGTAATGGTATGTGTTTTAATATGGAGTGCTAGTGCTATTAAGATTTGAGTTTTTAGTGCCATCATGGCGTATTTTAAACAGCCAAAATAACCAGGCCCCACTTGTGGAGCCTTGCTTGGCTGGCAAATCATCCAAACCAAATCAACCAAGGCTATACATGTACAGTTTGGCGGCTTTCCAAGATTTCCCTAACAGAGGCCTCATTATGCGTGTCTGGCAGTCTGTGAGCCGCTCCCTGGTCATGTGACCATCGATCACACCATATACGGCATGCCCTGATTATACTCTGCTGCGGAGGTCGGCCAACTATTCCGGCACATTCCAATAGTCTTTTCGGGGGTGCTCAATATATGTTGTCAAATAATGGATTTTTACGCTAGGGTGTTGCGTAAGTTCTGAAATGCCTTTTCGAGAAGGTTTCAATCGAAAATATCAAAATGCGCTTTATGTTGATCATTGTTCAAGTACCCATGCTAGCTAAATCAAGTTTGTGTAACATAACTATAACTTGATTTTATATTCCGGGTGCAAGCAAATAAATATGACGATTTCAAAATGTTACAGGGTGTTACGTAAGTTGTTAAAGGATGTTTATGAGGTGCGATTTTTTTTGAAAACTCAATTATGCCCTTTGCATTTTCCCTTGTTTGGCAAAATCAAGTTTGCTTTTAACATAAATTTAACTTGATTTTTTTATTCCGGATGAAAGCATATGCCGGCATTGTAAACGCTGATTGTACATGTTGGAAGGTGCTTTGAGAAACATTCTGTCCAATGTTAAAATGCTTTATTTATATCTACTTTGTCAGGGGCATGATATCAGCGGTGGTGGGTGCACCGGTGGGGGGGGGGGTGTAAAATTACAAAATATTCATCATATTGTCTGTTTGACATTGTACCAAAACTCATTATTAAAACTGAAAACATAATCGTAGTATCTGTTTGACATTGTAGGGGCCTACCTAAATGCATTACAAACTGAATAGTGTGTCAGGGTCAGTAGCATACATAAAGGAGGGAGGCAGGGGGCACCCGGGCATGGTGCTGGGGACCACCACGGCCCCCACTTTTGTCATTTGAGGGAAAATGCACCCCCTGTGGCTACCGGTCGGTGATCGTGTGTTTGGCACACAAGGGGTCTTGAGGTTCATTCAAATCCCGGGGGTACCAAATGACTTCTTTTTTCATCTTCTCTCCCTTTTTGTTTCTTCTTTAACTTCCCATAGCAAAAAGCAGTGTTCAGTGTTAGGTTATTACATTTTCTACAACTTCCCAAGTTGCCCAGCAAAATTAACAACATCTAGCTGTTCATGTAGTTTGAAAGTGCAATGCCTTCTGAAAAAGCATGGTCCCCGCTTTACAAACGTACTAATCTATTTGCTAGGTACACGATGCAGAATGGAAATTTTAACAGCTGATTGAGATAGGCCTATTACCTTGTACCCAGCACAGGTGAGCACAAATGGTGAATGTACCGTCACAAAACACAATATCACTGACGAGTGTTCTTGTGTTAAGCATATTGTGTCAGTGATCTCCTACCCCCAATACACACACACCCCTGTTTGTAAATACGTTCAAACTAGGACCTCGACTTTAGAAGGATCTAACCGAGGACTTACACACCCGTTTTAATCGACACACCGTGGACCTCGCGCAAAACACACCAGGCAACTTACTATCCAACTGAGACCCGTCCTATACCGCTATGGGGACCTATCTTATATGCTATCTTATATGCATATTTGCATCATTTACGTCATCCTGGGCATAGTTTCAAAAGCGAGGGCGCCCTCGTTTGGAGGTGTGTCCTCGTTTTACTGGTGTGTATCCATATGTAGGTCCTCGTTAGACGGCATTTACAAACGCACCCCCACACACACACCACTACTTATCACCGACAACCGTGGACCCATATTGTATGGTGGTTGTTAACAGCGAAACTGTGGACCAACACGCACAGACATATCATAATCCAAACGTGGACTTCTGTGTTGAATTATGAAAGTTAATCGACTAACCGTGGACCTTGTATTACACCTACGCTAGAGAACCCTACCCCATATACAGAGGTATGCTGTTTAGCACCCTCTGCCTCTGTCTTAGAACCGTGGACATCCACGGTTCTCAATGTGTGGTTTTTCACTACATAAGTATGGACTTAAAAGTCCACGTTTGTAGGTGAAAACAAACGCACCCCCATCTACACACCACTCTATGCGGAGCACAAAAAATTGCTTAAATGTGCCCAAGTTTGGACTGAAACAGGCGAAAGGAAAGAAACACATTACATGATTCACACATTTGGACCATTATGTTTTATGTATCCCTGGACTGTCAGTACACACGGCCTGGGCACCGTTGTGTACTGAGTGACGACCTGTGATGTATGTACTGATGGTCCAAGATTTCTGGGGAACACCCCCCCCCCCACTGAGTGACTACGCCACTGCTTATAGCCCAACTACATTGCGATATATACTGTATTAGCTTGGTCTTAGAATAACTTCCAGCAAGCGTGGAAGACCGTGGTTCCTGTATCCTCCATTCATAGCAATTTCTCATGTAATCTCCTGATTAACATTTACCCCTGTACCTGTACCCAATTATCATGTGTCATCTGTGGATATGTGAGAAGATGTTTGTCGCCAAACGAGGCCATATTTGTGGTAACAACACTTCCAACCGTGGACACTCACCTAAACGTCTGTCCATGGTCTGTTGATAGGTGCACTGAAAGGATAATTATAAAAGCGCTATTTTAATAGAGCATGTCCTCTTTTGGCAGCATACGGGGTGTACCCCTTGAATAGTACCATCTCATGTTGATTCACAGCAGGAATGTGTGTCCTCTACTGGATAGTACGGTGCTATTTTACGTTGTTAGTCCTCGTTTGGGGGTGCTTACAGGCAGGGGTGTGTGTGTGTGTGTTTTTAATCACACAAGCAAGGACAAAATGGTAGTCTCACAAAAACTTGCACAAACATGGAAACACACATTATCAACCAAATGAGGTTGCTGTGCATGACCCCTCTTCTTGGGTCCCTGAAGAGAATTTCGGCATAGGTGATTTCGGCATAGGTGATTCTGCCAACCAGGGATGCGCCTGGTTGGAAGGTGTCCACGGTTGGTTGATAAAAACATAAGTAGTCCCTGGAAGTGAATGATTACGGGCATACTAACCACTGACCACCATGTACCATCATCAATACACCATAATAGAGTTTGAACTGTGGACACACAAGTTTTATTTACATATGGTCATTTTCACAGTAAAGGGTGTAACTTTTGATTTTTAGGGTCAAAATTTCAAACCACTTAAATATGTTTCTGTTTACTGAAATCATGCATAGAAGCAACTTAAATTCCAGTAAAATAATGTTTCAAGGCTTAAACCATTTGATTTCTAATAAAAAAATTGACATTTCCATAACATTTTGGTTAAAATCTAAGAAAAAATGTATTTTACATAACCTCAGAAAATTATGACATGAAAGCTGGAATACATGTGAAATCCCATTCCAAAGTAAGTCAACAGATATAAGTTAAATTTTATACCATGTTTTGCTATGTTTGTAATTGCAGTTTTGAAAATTTTTAACATCAAGTGTCATTTACAATGGAAATTTCCAAACCTTAAACATATTTTTAAAGTTTTAATTGGGTTCCTAAAATAATTTGAATGTCTAACTCCATGTACAAATACTACTTGATGAAAGGAACCTCCCAGCCAAGTTTCACAGAAATTGGAGTTATTTTTTAGAAATGGCAATTCAAGCGATTTGTGTTTCGGAGGCTTCAGTTAACAACACAGGTGATCCTAAAAGTAAAATATTTGGCTAACTACTACAAGTTGACATAAAAAATAGGTAAAAAATATCACAATTACCAATTTTCATGCTTTGCTTCTAAGTATTGAATTTCAGTTGTGACAAAAATTAAATTATCACAGCAAGTCATTTTTTTTGTTTCGGAGGCTTCATGTTAACAATTGTTAAACATTGCAGAAGTAGTTTTTTGAAAACAACAGTGTTGGGATCATCTAAGCTGTTATTTTCTTGTGTGTATTGAATCAATGATTCTATGCGGCAGATATTGTAGATTTATCACATGTTAATTTTTTCACCCATTTGTTAAGTATGGTGTTTTTTGCATGTGATGCCTCCGAAACAGGCTTTTTTGGGTATCAGTATATTTTTCAAACATTAACCATAATGTCAATTTTTTTTAAAATTTATGACATTCTGCACATATCAAGTAATAATTACAATGCAGATATCAGTATGAAACACACCAATTTAGATATGCATAGATGATAATTAATCTTATTGTTGTTTGGAGGCTTCATTTGTTTCGGAGGCTTCAATTGTTAACGGAAAGTTTGTATTGGGTCCCATTTTCAAACGGTGATATATATCTCCACGATTTAAAAACATGTGACTTGAGGATCTACTTTGCTACATTTTGATAAATAGATTGGATGAGCTCTTTTATTTATATTTGCACAAGCTTGCTGAACAGTTTGTTTCGGAGGCTTCAAAAAGTTAACGGAAAAACGGCTCTTTGAAGTCAAGATTTTATAAAAATTTTAAAAGCTTGCAAATCGACTAATTTTTGTTACCCATTTCAAGTTAAGATAACAACTGTTATGAATCAAGAAGAAGTGAAGAAATAACCAAGAATTATGAACCAAAGCTACACCCACAAAGTTTGTTAACAATTGTTAACGGAAAATGAAGCCTCGAAACAACAAATATCAAGTCCGGTTCTCAAAAATACAGGGCTGTTCACAATTAAATCTAATGTGGCAGTGTTTACTGAACATATGACTGTACTTTCAGGATAAGAAAAATTATCCATGAACTAACTGAAGAAAACACAGGGTTTTACAAAAATGTTACTGTTTTTTATAGTTTTTCAAAATGGCAATATTAAGTACATTTAAGCCTGCTAAAACTGAACGCAGTAACTCCCAAAGCTGATTATGCTACCCAAGGTAGCTGCTAACTAGATGACTATTGTGGCCAAAAATCATGGAATTCTGTGGCTTTATTAGAACACTACGGATTAAAATGTTAAAAATCCAAAGTTACACCCTTTACCGTGAAAATGACCATATCTTATTCTTAACGTGAACTGCTTTCACCATCCAGCAAGAGCAGGCAAGTGTGATTTTGTCAGAACGGCGCAGTACACAGGTGCTGATAGGCAGTCGTGCTATGGTGACCACACAACCAAATTCACACAAGAATATTTTCATGAGTCCAACACAATACAAGTAGTAAGTTTTTCAGTTATTACTACAAGGGTAACATAAATACATGTTCAGTGTAGATGACTGATGGATTTAGTCTGGGGTGCCCATTGGCTCTGGAGGACTTTTTGTGGGGTGGCATGTTCCTCAAACTTGGTTGGTGCACCTTGACCCCAGGCAGAACAAGTTTGTATTGGTTAGTGGGTCAAGGTCACCTGAGGTCATCCAGGGGTCATATGAGGTCAAATTAGCAAAAACTGTCGTATGGGCATGAAACTTGGTGGGTACAGTCAATATTTGGAGTCAAATTTTTGGAAGGTCATTTCGGGGTCATCCGGTGTCACCCAGGGGTCAGCTACCAACCTGTTGCGCATTCGACTCCTAGAACAATTGCTTTCCCACCAAAAAAGCGTAGAGCCACAGTACCATTGGTGCTCTTGTTAAATATTAGGGGTGCCCATCGATCCGTATGAGGCAAACATCCTCGGTTCCAGAGGTGTTGGTCCACATTAATCCACATTAGTGGACCAATTAGTGGGACATTATTTAGTTGGTGTTGGTCCACATTTTGGTCGACATTAGTGGACCAAAATGACGAGTGACATGCAACCAATATCTGACATACAAATTTTTTTTCAATGCGTAGAGTATGCCTAAGGATTTCTTGCAAAAAACCTACTGACTGGATCGCCACCTCCCTGTTGCCCTGGTCCCCCTAGACCAGCCACATTAGTCTAATCTTTAGTGTTTTACAGGGACACCATTGCACTTGGGATAAATTCTATTTTACAAGGACGGGCACAACGTTCAAAGGACGTACACGTATGTAGCAAGATCATCGGATAGTTGAATGAAATACACAGTACACACTTTAGCTAGACTTAATGTTAGCTTGCGTTCTCAAGCTATGTATGTTACCATGTATGGTGAATATATTGTATTGTATAGGGTTGAACGTGGACAGCTTTTCTAAATCGCTTTTTCCCATTTTATTTTCATTGCCGTTCTGTTACACGTCTTAGACCATGGGATAAGTGCATCAATGGACACAGTAATATTACAGTATCAGCTCATTTTATTTTATTTTATTTTTTAATACGGAAAGATTCACTTTTCACTTATTGTCCAAAAAGTACAACATATAATACAAAATATTGTGAAAGGCTTGTGTCAAACAAACAAACAAACAATTATTTGTAATTAAGCCTCTTGTGATGTCTGTTAAATTCATGTACATGGTATTATAACAATATGTAAGGATTGTTATACATAACATCTTTGTTTCGTTATTTTTGGGAAATCTGTACGTTTTGTAATACTAACGCTTGAAATCTGTTTACCCGTTCTAGTTTTTAAACACGTTTTATGTCACCATCCAAAAGCGTTTAGTCAGTGAGGTTATAAGTAAGCAAGTCACTACAGAAAATAACGCATGACAGTCATTTCATCATACGTCCGCCGCCATATTGCCTACCTTCCCCACTCCCAACCTCAATATACATGTATTGGATTCACTCGTTATGACTCATCGCGATTCTGTCGTTGACTCGGCACTACTGCTTCTGCTGTGTTTGACCTGACAATATTTTTAAAAGGGATGTCGCGTATTTGCGTCTATCAGAAAATATTTAACGGAGAAAACAAGTGACTGTTAATAAGATTAAGCACTAATATAGGTGTGGTATTAAACAGAAAATTTAGACTTGTGCAAAGTTATTCTGGTTTTAACTTCTGACCATTGAGCTGTCAAAGCTGTATAGTTACATAATGTTATGGAAACAAATAAATACATTCAACATTAGTTTTGCCGTTTTGTAATATGCTACAGAATAAATATCATGTGCTTCAGGTTAAAATTATCGCACAAAACACAGCGAATCAGAGAATTAAAAAGAAAATAAGGTGATCACTGTGGTTTATACATGTTACAAGCAGATCTGATGAATTTATATGATGGACACAGCTACACGTGTCAGTACAATGTTGTGTACAAAGAGTGTATAAGCAGTTGATATTTGAAATAAAAACGGGAGACTTTAAAATGGCGAGGAATTGTTTCAATTACTATATGTCTACACCCAAATTCTGTCAATTTTCATGTTATAAAAATTTTAGAGGTTCCTTTAAAGGCAAAGGATGTAGCTCATAGGAGCTAGTCGTAAAGGATTTTTCAGATGACGCTGTTCGCAGCCTAGGCAATTTCCTGCATGTTAGAACAGGCTGACTGTACTGCAGCTCAGTGCGTAATGCAGCTACTAGGTGTGTTGTGCTGGGCTGCTTTTTTCGTCGCCGCTTTCAAGCGATTTTACTACATTTTCAGCTGCGAAAAAGCCATATTTTTCCGTATCTAGCGAGAATGTTGGCGGTGAAGTGACCGGTTGTTGTATGAGGTAGCGGTCTGGATGAAATGTTTGAAACTGAACTAAGTTGGTGAGTTTTGATAGCATATGTATTGTGCATAGGAGTCACAGTAAATTTAGTTATTATGTAGTGGTCTTTGTTCCAGTCTTGTTGGAAAAGAGGATATTGCGATTTTACGTTTTGGTCATACTCTATAAAAGTTTGGTTGATAATTAGTGACTGATATGTAGAGAAATTGTGTCATTACTGTAGAATACGGATACCCATTATCATTAAGGTGTGAGGGTCAGCATTAAGCGCTCAAGAATGATTATTGTATGGCTTCTAGATTTGAGTTAAGGTTAGGGTGGGGCCGAAAAAGGGTTTGTGTAATAAAATAATTTGGATACCTGAAGTGTCGCAACTTGTTTCATGAACTTCTTGTTCAACTAAGAAATGCTTTATTTGATCTGTTTTGGAATAACTTCCATGTACGTGTAGATTTTATTCCGGTTAACGTGGGGCCCAACATATCAGTAAACTCATAATTTGGATATTTCAAATGTCGCAAATCATTTGATGAATTTTGATACCTGGTACTTGTAATTTTGCAAATTATTTGATGAACTTGTTCAACTAAGAAATTAAGTCAAATTTGAAAGCTCTTTATTATCATTTAATTGATTTTTGTTAGGTTAAAGTGGAGCCCAAAAAGGGGTTATCAGTAGAATCAGTTGAATACCTACTTAAAATGTCGCAAATCATTTGACGAACTTCTTGTTGAACTCAGACTACATAAGAAATTATATATTTGGTCTAATTTGAAATCTGTTATAGTATCAGAAAAGCTAGCATGCGACCAGGCTGGTACGCAGAAATTTTTCTTTTGGGGGAGGGGGAGAAGCAGATTTTGAAAAAGTGGACTTTTTTCCGGGGGCAATTTTTTATACTTATGCACCCCCACCCTAGCATACGGGCTTGCATGGGACCAAACATTTAATTTTTGTCTTATTCATATTTCAAGCGTAATTTTTGGATGCATAGCCTAATTTGAACCCCACCCCCACTCCATTAACGGAACAGGAAACTATATAACTGGGAACTATATAACTGTTGGTACTTAAACATGTTCATATACATACAAACAAATAATTATTAACCCTTCAGGCTCATATGTATAGGTGTATAACCAGTCAACATTTTTTATTGAAAGTACTTCTTTTATATGGCCAGAATTAAAATTCTGTACGGTATCTTGCATTACTGTACAAATGAATATAGGGAAAGATGACAATTAATAAAATTTTTTATTATATTATTGGTCATTCAACAACAACAGGTTTAGTTCCAGAGTTCCAGAGTCAATGGTATATAAGCAATTGCCGTATGAAAATGATGTCATTTTCGCTAAAATACATTACTATCCTTAGATAAATATGAGTAGGTACAATGTTGCACAGCAACACTTCGCCGTTTAATTTTCTCTTTATAATGTAATGTGGACCAAAAGTTGTAAAGCAAAGAATTTTTTTTCGTAATTAAATGTATTATAATGATGTGAAACTATTTCATTTACAGCATTAATTAAATTTTTTTTTTCAAGCAAATTATGTTTGGTTGTGAAATTCTCAGCAGCTGCGCCATGAACAAAGAATAAATGCTAGCTCTAGTAATACGGCAGCAGCAACGACAAAATTCTGTGTACTCAACGGGCTCCACCCATTCGAGCGTTAACTCTGACACGCCAAGTAGTTTCACTAAAAAATTGATGTTTTTTAGTGTGATGGATTTTGTCTGTGCGTGAACTATACTCGCGATTTATGTACATTCCAATTTAATTCCCTTAGAAATTATTATATTTGTGTGCGCTTTGAGATTCTTTCTAATTTCAGTATTGCGCTAGAATTTTTGTATTATCATAACAGGATTAAACGCAAATTTATGCTTTAATCTGTAAATGTATAAAATTACCATGTCTGTACATGTAATATAATAACAATTTGCAACTTTTATGAATATGGAAAGAGTTTGATACAAGTTTCCATGTTTGCTACTGCATAACAGGATATTTTTTGGTGCTCGAGGTAAACTATTCTGGGTGTTTTTTAAGTCACATATCTATAATTAACTGCAAATAGCTCCGCTATACAGTTTGAAGATTCTGGTGGCTGGATAAAGGGAGTGTACATATACACACATGCTTCAAAACATAATTTTCATAGTGTTTTAATTTCAAAATATTTTGGAAGTCTTATTTCATGAAATTAAACTGCCGCTAAATCAATTTTTCAAGAAGTCGTTATGCCAGACGATAAAATGTGTGAATATAAACTTGCTACAAAAAATAGAGTGTGTCGCAGTATTTCATGTTGGCTAGCCATGTAAATGTTGCTGTATTAGTGACCAGTCCCCACTGTCCTGGGTATTATCATAATTAATATTAATTAAATATAATGTATTATACCGTAGTATACATACATGTACATCCATGCTAAAAATATGTGCATATTTCTGGGGCAAACATGTATCGTATACATAAATACCAAGTTACTAACATCTGCTATATAATGGCACGACAAATGACCTTTGAATAACATACGTGATGATTTCGTCATGGTCAGTAAACTCAACATCGCAAAAAGTACAATTTGATCAATAATTGACCAATTCCAAAAATGATGGGTTTATAATTATAATTTTCAGTAAGTACATGTAAACTCTTCTATAGGCACTTGTCGGGGGGGGGGGGGGGGGGTGCAGGGGGTGCACCACTTTGCAGGGGCAGGTCAGTTGAAAATTGGAAATGGGATAAAGTAGAAGGGGTCTTTGGGTGCAAACCGTGCAAAAATGTGGTATATCCCATAATTGTAAGGAGAGCAGATTGGTTAGTCTTTTGGTTGAGGAATGCATATAAAAATCATAATCCTTTTTCCTTTTTCCCCACGAAATTTGTTTTTGATACGGTACATGTTTTCAAGAGTTTTTCAAGGTAAAAAGCAAAATTAAGAAATTTGTAGCACACTTAAAGTGACAAGTTCTGACAACTGACAAAGTTTCTCATTTGATATGGACAAGAACCATGGTGTCGCTAAAAAATGCTTGTCCTCCTTCTTTTATGATCATTTGAAGTTGTGAGTTATCACGTGCATTTGTTGGTCGTTTAGGAAATTACATAATCAGGTAGTGTGTAAGTCTATAGCGGAACATATTTGCAATGTTTTTATTTTCAATGTTTTTTGTGGTTTTCTCTAGAATCACAAATTTATAATTACGTATAAATACGTTTTATCCATTACCCCATACGTTAAAATTTTTGTAGCTCTTAGAAGCTGGCAATGAGGAAACAGTTACGCTGCTCAAAACAGTAACAATCATGAAAAATAATACCAAGGTATAAATTCCGCTATAGCGTTACGTACCCTTCCTTTTCCACATGTTGGTATAAAAGATAATGGATAACAAAGGTTATTGATTGGAACCTTGTTTTTGAAAGCCACTAGACATTGATAATAATAATTTTCAATAATATTGATTTAGCATAAATGTGAAATCTTACTAGATTTTTTGTGTGGTACACATTGATGAACCATTGAGCTTTTTTTTTTTTCTTCTAACGTATTACTAAAAATCACATTGATTTTATGAGATTATGCTGCTCGTTACTTGTGTATGCTCAGATTATAGGGGCCTATTATATAATGTTCAAAATGTGTGAAGTACAAACAGTACCGTGTGAATTGAAAATGTCAATCATGAAACCTTTCAGAGCTAATTAGTCGCCTAATTTTGGGCAAGCCTCACTGTGTAAACATTTTCTTTGTTTAACTGGCGAATTTCTTGTACAGTCCATAGACTCTAGCAGAATGGTCAACTGCAGATCTGTCGGATAACACTTTTTCAATGGTAAAATGAACTTTGCTGCTTGGATGTTGTCACAATGAGGTTAGCATTTATTCCGTATTGAAAAGCGTGTTCCAACGGATCTGCACTCGACAGGCCTCCTAGAAAGTAACAGTCTCAGTGGATTTTTGTATCACTGGATAAAAAGAACAGTGTGTGTGTATCAACTTCAAGTCGGGGTAGGGTGGGGGGCACTTAACATAAAGACCATACTGGTAGGCTCCCCGGAAAGACCCATGTTTTGGACGGTACAGCTCTGAAAGACCTAAATTTGACCAAAAGAGCATGCTAAAAGACCCCTGATTTTGATCATTTCAGCTCCAAAAGACCCTTACATTCCTCATAATTTCTGGGGATTTTTTCAGAAGATTTTGAACCAGAAAGCCAAGAAAGACCTTTGGTTTTGTCCATTCTCAGCTGCGAAAGACCCCCTGTTTTCCGATACACCATCAGCTCCCAAAGTTATTTTCTGAGTGCACGGTACTGTGGTGCCTGCCAACCTAATTAGTATATCACATTTGAAGTATGAATATGATGGAGCATCTTAATCACGTCATTATTGCCGTCATCATCATCATCATCGTTGTTTTCCCCATTATCATCATCATTAATGATAAGAGTAATGTAAATAATAGGTTTTGTTTGTTACACCTTTCTGTTGATTTCACACAACAAAGCAAAAAAACAAAACCCAGGATTTAACAATTTAAACTAAATTATTTATGGTATTACGTAATATGGCTTCATTATGAAGACTAGAATATTTGATATGAAATTATGAATCCTTAGGTCTGACTAAATAACAATTTGAGTCTTGTTGTTCTTGGTAGGGCAAGGAAATCAGAGAAAATCCTTAGAATTGATTCACGTAAAGGTTCTCCTGAGTAGATTTGCGAGAATCCAAGAAGATTCTCATGAAAAAAATTGAGCGATACATTATATAAATGAACGAGAATAAAACGGTTCTCGTAAATTTGTCAATGAAAATATATATTCTCGCAGCATGTAACAAACTTCTACTTCTAGCCCTAGAAAAACCTGTTTTATTGTGGACAAGGGGCTATTCCAGTTAAAATCCATAACCCCCTGTGGAAGACATGACCTTAATCTTCCACATAGGGAGTGTAAATTTCAAATTGGGTTACCTGAATGGGTAACTCCATTTGAAATCTACACCCCGTCTGTGGGAGATTAAAAGGTAATGTCTTCTATGGGGGTATATGGCTTTCAAATGGAACAGCTAGCTGCTGGGTCTTATGGTTATAAAGGCATGAAAATACTTGCGGTTGATGTCAGAACACTATTTACGGAAATATAACTGCGCTGTTATAAATGTAATAAAAGTCATTGCAATAGCGCTATTATATATTTTTGAATGAGTTGCCCATTCTCTAGTTTTCCTTTAAGTACCAAAGCGGCTATGACAGATTTCTCATAAAGCTCCCGTGACATTTATTGTTGGTTATATTTGTCACCAGTCAATTGTGCGCAAATGTTGCCGTTTAAATTCTACACGCATTTAACTCGTTATGTTCCTATACCAAAATTATTTTGCACTTAGTGTCCCTTTAAAGCGCCAGCGCAGCTTTTGGTGAATTTCATAATCAGCAGACTGCCAGTGCTTAATATTATCACGCAGGCTTCCCATGAACTGTAGGCCTCGGTGGCTGCGATCCATATGTTAATGAGCTGAGAATAAATCAACTGGAAGCTTGCTCGTTACTCATAATGCAGTCAGGGACGCTACGCAGCAGCAGTTGTGCTGACATCGTATGGAGTACAGTGCATATGCGCCATGCTATTAGAGAGAAAACCGTACAAGTGAAGCGAGGTAATTGTATGCTTCCAATACATGCATGTAGATTCTTTGTCTCGAGAAATATTTTGTTTGCGAAAATGTGTAGATATTTTTATTTGTTAGCGAAATATATTTATGCATTAGGCATTGCCTTTATCATTTTTGTATCAGAAATCAACATGATCATGGGTTATATGATGTTTATACGTGTTTACAGCTCGGGGACTAGAGTGTAGCTTGGTAGTGAATCTGATATGGCGAATATTTGTGAGCATGCCACACTCTCACGTTGTGGTCAAATATTTTCAAGAAGCAAATAATGGACGAGGGAGTTTGCTGCATGCATATTTGAGGGACACAATATGCGCTATTTTTGTAGTTACGTAATTTCACTTTAAAGTTGACACATGAACTTATAGTTGTAAATATATTTTGTAAATTTATGCATTTACAAGAAAATTGTGCGAAATATCGTTTTCATTTTTATGAAGCATATTCACAAAGGTAAAAGCTAGTTTTACATATTTTTGTTAATATCTACGGACTCATTTTTGACTACCTCATGTGGAAATGCGAACGACCTCATTCGTTAAAATGGGTTTTCCAATATACCTATACTATAGTATACAATACATACCAATACATGTAAGACATTTGTGGAAATGGAATTTCAAGGTAGAATTCTTGTGAAATTTTTAGTGCATGAAAATAAATTCACTGGCATCTGCCCTAAGCTGTATGCAGCAAGTTGCCCAAAATAGCGTATGATTCTACACTAGCCAATGACAGCTCTGCGTAGCGTATAGACTTGAAAAACATCTTAGGTAGGTAGCGATACGTCATATAGAGTTGAATGACTCACGTCTCGAGATTACTTTGTTCTGACATATTCACTTCATTATCCTCCCCTCCCCCCTGTGTGTTTATTTTCTCAACACACATACTGAAGTTACTTGAAACTTTTCAGAAATGAAACTTTTATGATATGATCAAGCAAACAAAAGGAATCATCAAATTATATCTTGATTAGAATACTTTGTTCTGATCTGCAGGCACTTCACTATCCTACCCTCCCCCCTTGTGTGTTTATGTTCTCAACATAAGAACATGCTGAAGTTATTTAAAACTTTTCAGATATGGAACCTTGTGATATGATCAAGCAAACAAAAGAAGTCACCTAATGAGTAAATCCAACTTCTATTTGTGCTCAATATTCTTACCCAGTAAATAGGCTATATGCACAGTTTACATAACAGTTTCATCAACACTTTTAGATTTGGATGCTAGTGATATAATGTAGGATTCATGATGAACAAAGTTAACTCAATTGTTCTTTCCCAGTTACTGGGCTATAATGTTCATCAAGCTTTTACTTACGGTTCTGTTCTCAGTTTCGGTATGTGTTAAGATGTGATAATCCCTCGGATTTTAGTTGGATTTATAGGTTCATAGGGGCATGGCCATTCCACACAATCAGGGATAGGGGTGAATCGAGGGTTTAGGGGCTGGTTGGCCAGAAATTGCGAAAAAATGCCATATTTTGCAGAAATCAAAAGCTGTCCCCTCAGATATATATTTTGTGTAACCGGGGATGCAAGATCCTTCACGTTTGCACTTTACAGGTAAATCTACAGAAAAATTGTGTATTAAATTTGTCAATCATGCTTGTATTTTTATGTGACGTGCATTTCTTGTCTTTAAGTAGTCATGAAAATAAACCCGCATGAAAATACAAGGTAAATAATTATGACAGGATCTTGCGAAATGTGTCTTATCAAGCAAATGATTTTCATGTTTCAGAAAAAAAATTGAACGCTTTTGTTAGACATGTACTCAAAAGTCAAAATCAATGTTAACGACAAATGATGTCGCATTATGACCTTACACTGTATGTACACACTATGTACATGTATGTACGTACTGAATACCAAAAGGCCTCCATCACTATTGTCATAGCTAATCTTATCTCCTCGTTAAAATTTACATGTAGAGTTAGTAAAGAGTTCATGGCAAAGCAAACTTTGCAATTACTAGTTGGGAAGTTATATTATGCAGTCTGTACACTGCAATGCGTTTCGTTGACCCATGTACACAGTCATAGAGTTGTACGGTTATATACCATTACCGTTACGTACACGGGTGGTTATTTATAGGGAAAACCCTGTCATGTAGCATAACATGCACAAGTTGGTTGAATATTATTATTTTTTTTTTCATATTTATGTATACTATGGTATATTTTATGGAACCGGTAACAAAATATTCCCTGTTCAAGTCGAGCCATGCTTGTGATTTTAAGTAAAATGTTATTTTTTTCTTGTAATTGTTTTTATGAAACAAAAAGGCAGATATTGTTTCAGAACGAAAATACTGAATAAGAAAATGAATTTAGTACCACAATATTCTTCGTTCGTCATAAAATACTGATCAGAAATCAATAACGTCAACGTGTCATACATGTTGAAGAAAATCACTAAATACGGAAATAGGTGATAAAAATTTGTTTGAATATGCAAAAAATTGTCGAGATAGAAAACAACGACAGTATGTCACTTGTGCTTTGTCTGGCCTTCCAAGTAGCGCATACAACGGCCATGTCATTATCATCACGCCATGTGTTGTACCGTTGGTAGTTAGTCATTTGTTAATTAGGTGTACATTGTACACAATGAGGATATCCTGTCCGGTGATTTAAACGAGCAATTATCATTTGGTGTTGGTCAGCTTGTGTGTTGCTGTCTTTCTTAAAATTGTAGCCTTTTATGTTTATTATTGATTTTTGGGCGGAATTTGTATACAAAATCGTATGTGGCCACCAATATTTTAAATAACATTTTCTATGACGGGTTATTTTTAAACTCTTTGCGAAATGTCAATCAAAAACATTAATCAGCTCGTCATCATCAAAGTGACATTACATTAATGCTTTAGCTCAGTGGAGTCATAAACATGAGAAGAAATTTTTGCTAGCGTTTTAATTTCATACGGTGTTGGTTGCTAAGTAAGCTGGGTGTTTTTATTGTTCTGTCTCATATCTTGTCTTAAAGGGTACATGTAGAGCAAGGGCAAAATTGTTTCCACCCTTCCACGTACCTACGTTCCCCAAGTAATATCAACCAGACTCAACCCAGTCCCAAGCATTTTGCAGTAATCCAGTGTGATGCCCAAATGCCAATCCAAATACTTGAAATGTCCACCTTTTTCTGTAAAAAATATTGAAATCAGCATTTTATGAAGTAAAAATTTACAAAAGGTCCACTTTTTAGCCACTGCTGACCCCCCAAATAAATCCTGTAGAGAGGGCCTGCCCGGACCTACTTGATTTTTTGTACCCCGTACTGGCAGAACCGAAATCAGTGTGCTTGTCCCAACCCATGCAAGCATTTTCTTTACTAGATCATTATACTAATTAGAAATTAGATTTGCAGTGCGCTTCTGCGCTAATTATGCATGCGCTTACTTGATGACCGTATGACCGCGACATGCATTGTGGTAACGTTCAACGTTCTTGCAGCCCTATGTACACTGCATTCGCATCACTGAGGACTTACTGAGGAGGGAAACTGAGTGATATGATAAATTTGCATTCAGACATTTCCAGACGTGCATCTTTTTGTATTTGTTAATTATTATCTATATTTCATTTGCGTTAACCTGCTAATGCCAGCCACACCAGAGGTAAAACCCAGCGATAATCACCGGGGGGGGGGGGGGACTTGGTACACATGACCGGACGGGCCGTGCTGCAAACATGGGTAGCATTTTTTGTCTTTTGATATATCAATGACCTCTTTTTCCGAAAAATAGCCCAATGCCCCCCCCACTTTTGAAAACCTGCTACTGGGAGCATTAATGCCCTTAGAATGGGCACAATATAAGCCTCAACCTAGGGGACATTAAATGACAGCACTCAGAAAAAATTAGGGTCTTTTGGAGAGACCAGGTATAAATGTACCAAACTTACGAATCTCTTGTTTTAAATTTGTTAAAATTTTCCTAAATAATGTGTTGTTGAAAAACATAATTATGGGAATATCGGTCTTCTTAAAAACTGAAGTGTCGTCGTTGTGTAAGAAAGTGTATGGGGATTTTAACCCCTTACAGAAGTGGACCTAAAATAGTAGAGGTTCCTTCCTCCCCTTTCCCAGGCAAGAAAATTAAAAAAAAGTAAAGAAAAAAATCCCAAATTGGCATAATAGGAAAGGAAAATGGTTGCAGAATAGTTGGAGCATTATTTTGTTAAAATGGAATCTGTTAATATGTTGAATCAAGCAATGCATACGCAATACAAGTTCATATGCTTCACGAGTTGTTTCATATTTAGGTTTATTTATAATAGATTGTGCGAGATGGTGGGAAGATTTATTTAAAAAGTGGTTTATTGAGGTATTTATTTCATCACGTGATGTTAAGAACCGCAGATCCTGCCCATATTTTGAATGATATATGCGTCTTTTTGGTGTGATTTAGTTACCTAATTATGGGAACACCAAGGAAAGTTTCTATAG
This sequence comes from Amphiura filiformis, assembly GCF_039555335.1. NCBI lineage: Eukaryota > Metazoa > Echinodermata > Ophiuroidea > Amphilepidida > Amphiuridae > Amphiura > Amphiura filiformis. Next base: position 59,094,281 of record NC_092643.1, read on the forward strand.
GAAAAAAAGTTTTGCAATCGAGAAATATACAGATGGTCGTCTCTGCGCTAATATGTTTTCTGTAACTAGTTTACGTGAAGTTGATATCATTATCATTATGTCTCTGTAAAACTTTCAAAACCAAATGACTATCAGGAAGCCATTGTCTGAGTGTTATACGTATTCAGACTAGGGCAATATTCAGTGTGCACCAAGCCATATTGTACATGGCGTGATTAACCAAAACGGGAAGCTCGAGTTGACCTTTCACGTACCAGTACACCATGTTATTAATTCACTCTATATGGATGTATAAGCAAGGTTTCCAGACTAGTGAGCAAGCAAGCGCCCCTGCATGGCAGCCAGCTGGCTGGCTCAACCTGTATTCTGTTCACCTCATTTGCATATGTAATCAATAAGTTGAGTGACTGAGCATGCCCGATAGACTGTTGCTATGTCGTTGACCTTCTACGTGGTAACCTCCAAGCTAATGTGGGAGGACCTTCTCTAGATTGACTAGGGCACTGTGAAAGTGGTTATTTTCGCATACCGAAATGTTCGCATATATTTGGATGGAGCGAATATACACGTTTATATTTTCGCAGACTTATTTTAATTACAATTTACAAGTATTTTGTATTCCAAACGTGTGTACTCGGCAACAATTTTGCGGCTGTTGCTTCATTCACATAGTTGGCGAAAATGAAAATATATAGTCGTTATAAAACAACTGATTATACATTAGGCTTCTGAAACCTGTCAAAAATGACACTGACTGGTACTGCATGTCCTCTACTCCAGAGAAAATGAGCAAGAATTTTATCCACAAGTTCACAACAACTTTAGGAACTTTGGTGGACTGCCAATTTCATGACACCGAAATTGGTGTACAAAGAAAAATTGGATGAATTATCGGCTTATGGTTGTGCGATTTCATATGAGCAAATGAATAGATTTTGTGAATAGGTTACTGACATATGTTTAACACTTAATTTGAGTCAGTTGAAGAAAGTGAATGTGGCAGGTGGGGGTGCAAAAATTACTATTTTATTTTGTCAAACACTGAACCATACACTTGCTGTTATTGTCCCGTTGAAATACTGAAGTTGTGTTCACTTATTAAAGGTAATAAAGATGTGTAAATGTCGTAATGGATTGAAGAGGTTACATTGTTTTAACCCTAGAACTAACTGAGCCATATTTTGTAACACAGACTACGAAGGGCAATATTACTGAGTACATGTAGGCGTTTTACCATTAGTTAGTCATTGATGAGATGTAAATGTGGATTAAACATGTCAAAGGAAAATTTTGTTTTTTTCTGCTGACAGTTTCATCTAAAATAGACACATGGACCTACAAGAGTTTGAGCCCGGGGTTTGAGCTATCTATTAATTTTGTCTGCAGACTCTGCACCGGTGTTTACATTTTATCGGCAAATTGAACCAGATTGGGGGACAAAATAAAACTGCATGTAGCAAAAGACATTTTCGCTAGTTTCTTTGCTTGCTTTTATAGCTAATTTCAAAATCATGCATTTAAAAGCCTTGCTTTAGTGTGTAGCTTTTTGAAACTGTGAATAAAGCAAATGCAAATTTACTGCTATAATATCCTGCATTCCTGCTACAATGTATAGGGCCTACAGTATGTCGTACAAAACTCAAAAGCTTACTTGCTGAACATGAATAAGGCCGAGTAAAAATAAAAACATGTTTTTCGTCCGGGTTTTTGGAATAAAAGGAGGAGGAGGGGGCTTGTTTATTTTTTTTATTGTAAAACAGGTGCAAATACCCATATTTGTCCCTTTAGCGGAAACAGTAAATAATATCCGAGAAAAGCATCTCAACTTCATAGATATCTTTTTTCAAAAGTTATAACTGAATTTTATAACAAATAAAAATCAATTTGAAGCAGCCTCAAAAAATGAAGCGTTAGGGGACGAGAAACATGTTTTATTTTTTACTCGTTGTAAAACGTTCTCAATATGAGTGGGAAATTTCTCAGAAAATTATACCAATATCTTTGTTATGGTTAAATGTGTGACAGTTGAGACACAACAGGGGTCATACTAACCATATGGTACAATTATTATTTTATGTGGTTGGATCAGTGAAATGAGTTGAATGAAGGCCTATGGTTGAATAGCTGAATTTTCAATTTCATATAATTTCATAATTGGATATTCTCACATTGTAAACAGAACATTTCGGTCAATTCTGCTTCAAAATTGAATCCGTATTTGCTTAGATATTGGACAGAAATAGTGTCTGTGAAACTATAGAAACCAAAAATACTGCATACATGTACTTGTTTCGGACGTGAAACTCGAAACAGCATACTCATTATGCTTCATCTCACTACTATTAATCCTATAGATTATGTATTCGGGGTCTAGTCCACATGGTAGTTGGTCATAGCGGAACTACATTGACCATTCACATGTAATTACTTTAATGATCAGTTTTTGCTAGGTGGCGCTATACATGGTTGGTGACTAATCTCAGTATTCAGGCTGGGTGCATGACGTACAGTGAAGTAGATCGTGAAGCATTGCAAGCAAGCGATTGATGTCAGATATAATATACTAGTTGTCAGAGTTAACATAAATCACTATAGCGGGGGAGGAGTGGGGCCGTCATCAGTTTGATACAGTTCGATGCACCCAACACGTCCATCCGTTCAAAGATCATTTATATAGACTTAAATGTACAAACGAAAGAGGATTAAAGAACTATGCCCGATTTATTTGAGCTCTTATCCAACTTATTTTCCCTGATCGGCCCCCGCGTCACAAATATTGAGTGTCGATTGTCGTCTTGTGGATGTGATTATGGTGAGGCAGCGTCTCTCTGGCATTGCTTCTGTAAAATATTACGCTTGATAACAGCTGAACTCAGAGGAGGCAACAGGGTGGGGATGCTGTCAACGTGTTGAAAGTGTATGGATTTATTTATTCTACCATACTGTGGTGTTGCCAGTAGCAACAAGGAAGTGAATCGGAACAATCATGATGAGTATTGTTGCGGGAAGAGATGGCGTCGTTTTATGTGTATTTTTTTGCACTGTTGGTCTTGTGTACAATGTATAGACAATGTGCGTCAGAGTTTGATATCATATTTGTGGTAAGAAAGTCATACAAATATTGTTGAATGTTCTTGAGAGCAACAGGCATAAATAGATGTTAAATCAATTATTATTTTGATGCCTGGAACATGAGATTCAAAGACAAAATGGTATTCATAACCTCATGAATATACGCGATACATGTGATATAATCATATTTTATTACATGTAAACATGTGAATGCAAATGGAGGTTATTAATATCTCACAATTGACCACAAATTGTGTAATTGTTTCAATCTCGCAAATAAACAAGCATGCGTAATCAGCTTGGGTAAGCCCGCCTATTAAATGCGAATTAAAACAGTGACCGGAAGAGAGTCTTTTAAGCAAAAAGTTGTGTTGAAACAAATTTGTAAAATGGCAGTAATGAATGACAATAACTTTGCATCATCTGTTTTACGGTCATTGTGTGAAATCATTGAGGTTTGTGTTGGGCCTCAGTATTTTTCTGAAGGAGCGTAATTACCGTGGCCCAAATCAAACCCCCCTGATTTCACACGATGACCTTAATACAGATCGCAGGTATTTATTATTGTCTAAATAACTGCCAACTCTTGACTTAAATGCAGTAAATTTACCCCCACATGTGATTATCTTGACAAATGCATGTTTTATTCCCATGAAAGATTGTAAATGGAATATTTTAATAATCATTGGCTTTTTCTGTTTTTTTCATTCACTCCAGATTGTGTGCCTTGTCATTTGGTCTTGATGGAAGAGTACATCAGTAGACAATGGAACCTGTAGCAGGACCTGTGAGTGCTGAAGTGGTACCTCCACCACCACCACCATCATCTAACCATGATGCTGCGGTAGCAGTGCCACCCACCACTACCCTAAATGGAGATGTCACTCATTCCCTATCAACTGTGGTTCCTGCAGGTGGTTCTCCAATAACTGGGCCTAGCAACGGTGATGTGGTAACCATCAAAGAGAAACTGATGGAGGGCGAAAGTGGTGTAGTGTCGTCATCTGACACTTTGATTGTAAATAATCAATCACAAGATGTGATGAGAACTGAACCTACTCAAGTGATTAGGACTGAAGCTACTGAGGTGATAAGCAGTGAACCTACTGAGGTGATAAGCAGTGTACCTACTGAGGTGATAATGAATGAGTTGCCTACTGAAGTGATAAGGACTGAGGTGATAAGGTCTGAACCTACTGAAGAAGTAAGACTTGAACCTACTGAAGTGATAAGGCCTGAACCTACCACAGTAATGAGGCCTGAACCTACTGAAGTGATAAGGCCTGAACCTACTGAAGTGATAAGGCCTGTACCTACTGAAGTAATAAGGCCTGAACCTACTGAACTGACAAGGCTTCAGCCTACTGAAGTGATAAGGCCTGAACCTACCGAAGTGATAAGACCTGAACCTACTGAAGTGATAAGACCTGAACCTACTGAAGTGATAAGGTCTGAGCCCACTGAAGTAATAAGAACTGAACCTACTGAAGTCATAAGGCCTGAACCTACTGAAGTGATAAGGTATGAACCTACTGAAGTGGTTCCTGCACATGTTGAACCTGTTGCAAGAACAGAAACAATTGTCTCAATGAACTCAGTAGCAGCCTGTGAGCCTTCAGCCGACCAAATGGTCAGGACTGGTAATGAATTACTCCAACAAAAGCCGACTGAAGGAGATTCTGAAACAGTTAGTCCAGTTGAAGAAGTGGTAGAATCATCTACACCTACAGATGCCATAGTAGTAGTTGAAAAAAGTAGTAACATTGTGCCTAATATGATAGAAACTGTTGCAGCTGCCCTATCCCGACCTGCTGGCAGGACAGCAACAAATGAAACTCTCCCAAATGAACCCCCACAGCGGCAGGTTATCAGTACTTCACACAACCCTCCATTATCACACCAGGGTAGTGGCAACGATGCTATAAACAATGAAGGAGTTAACGAGCCTGTTCAAATTGTGAATAGACCCCTGTCAGCTATGCTGTCTTCACCAAGTATGAGTTTGAGTAGCTCGAGAAAGAACAGAAGGAAAGCAAGTCGGCCCATGCAGATCAATAGGGTTGCCGCAGATGTCGAGCTAGAAAGTTCCAGTCAAGAAAGTAATAACGAGGTGAACATTGAGAGCATGATCCATGCCGCATCCGATATTACAGATTTCTGCGATATAGCGAACAGATTCATAGGCGGCGATGATGATGATGATGTTGCTATGGCGAACGATGATGATCCCAGTTCTAACCTTACCCCACCTACGCATTCTACCAGCAGTACTCCTTCGGAACAAATCCCTGATATCCACACAGTGCCTGTGCAAGAGATGACCAAAGTGGCCATAGCACGTCAGCAAAACATTCCTCTAACCACCTCAAGTGTTCCAATATCCAATCAGCAGATCTTACGACAGTCCTCTTCTTTGCTGCCCATAAGGAGCCGACCTCCACCAAATCTGCGAGCATCACCCGGCGCCCAACACCAACCCCAACGGCAATCGTCTCCGGCTGCTTCCATACAGAACACTCCAAGGTTGATCTATAAGGCTCAGCCGGTACAGCAGGTCATACGACAGATTCCGCAGCAACAGCATATTATACAGCAACAGCCACAGCAGTTCATTATGCAGCAGCCTGTTCAAGGTAAGACACAATCTGGGCAGTTAATTTTACAAGTTTTTTTTTAACTTCAAGTGTGGACCTTGAGTTGTGAAAATAACAACATGTGAAGAATATTTAGGGAAAGAAGATCCATGCTTTCTAGGGTCTATGATTGCACGCAATAACATGTGCTAATTTGCAATGCATGGTACTTTTTTCCCCTGCATATTGACATATATTAAGAAATGCGGTGAATCACCATTAACCATTAATTTTATCTCATGCGCTAGATTGTAATTGAGTATTTCTTTGTTCCAGTGTATGATGCGTAAGCCTCTGCTATTATGTAGATAGTCTACTTGACGTAAATTCTGCAAAATCAATTTCTCATACCTTCAGTATCGTAAAAAAATCAACACACATATATAATGATGTTTTGATGCGGTAACTTGTGACACCATAATTATACCAACATTTGGTGGGCAGGTATCTTTGCTGCTGTGTGAATCCTGTTTTGTTTGAGGACCCGTTCTTTTAAAACTTGTGCCGATTCAGATAAAGGCAATTAGGCTATTGCAAAATGAAGTGATGATATGGACTGCTCAGTACCAGAAGTGAATAAGTGCAATAGCTGCCCTGTGAACATTTGGCAATGTACACACAGTATATTGTATTCATCTACACATGGCAGCTTTTGCACTTGTGACAATGAGGTACATGTATCGTCCAAACCAGGATCAATAAGATAATAGAGTAAATTACATAGCGATATAAATGTAGAGCGAATTAGTTCACTAAGTCCCTACTTACACTTGCGTCAATTCACATAAGCACACGCCAGTTGCGCAACTAGCGTAGATACTGTGCCCCATTGGGTGCACACCATTCTATATCAATACCCGATGTTACAAGTCATTTTTTTCCAATTATAAGCCCCACGGCACTGTGTTTGACATCAAAACATGACAGAGCTTGAGTTTCCAGAATAAATTAATGGGTATAGAAATATATACCGTTACTTGCAACCATATTAATCTTTTGGTGATCCCCATTTTCTTTTGTATAGGTATGTTACAAAGTAACATCTTCCAAAGTGGAGTAATCCAACAACCAGGCATGCTAGTACAACAGCCTCAGCAGCAACAGCAACAGCAAGGAGCTGTGATTCAGCAGGGTGCCATATTACAGCAGGCAAACATGGCGCAACAGATGACATCGCAACCTGGGATTATCAACCAACCGATGTCATTTGTGCAACAAGCTGTCCAGCAAGCTGTCCCACAGCAGGTTGGTATCGTTAAAAGATATTGTCATAATTGTTTGGAGTTCTTTTGCCTTGCATCAAGCTTGATGTGAATATACGCAATCATAATTTAACTTTTCATATGCACATCAGGTTTCCTATTAAAGGTATTTGTGTTCACCAGTGCAGACTAGAACTCTGAACAACTATGATACTTTAGGTCATGTTAACCTTTCACTTCAAGATGGATTTCTACTCCAATCACTTTGGTCCATTTGGCTTCCTTGAGAGTAACGTCAGTAGCTTGTCGCAGTTCTCATCGTGGGGGCAAACATGCTAGTTCTTTGAGTCAATGTGCTCAATATAATACTATGTCCATCACGCACTGGAGTGTGCACTGATGTCACTGTCTCAAAGAAGCCAAAGTGACTATAGGGTGGCATGGAGGGATTGGCTTTCAATGAATGAAGTGGATTGGTTTTTGAAAAGTAACAAGAACTGATCTAGCTCAGTTCAGTAACTTGTCGCTAGGTCAACAGCAACACATAAAGACACATTCACATCTGATCCAGTTATTTGTACTTTATCAATCACAGACAGTTATTGCTGTAAACCTTTGACGAGAGCATACTTTACTATGTACATCGCGCATTCACTTAGTTAAACACACTTGTCTCTGATTGGGCTGCTAAAACGATCGGCTGTTGTTGAGTCAATGAACTATGTGTTGTTAATTCCGCAGTGTCAACATTGCGGAAATGCGCTTACATCAAAAGTTTCAGCTATTTACTATAACTGCCTACATTAGTGTGATCGTTAAATTATAGATAACTGGAGCAGATGTGAATGTGTCTTAATGTATTGACCTTTTAGTTAATATGGCAATTTGGTTTCAGCTCCGAAGATACTGACAAGTTAGTGAAATGAGCTTGATCATTTCTTGTTTTATAACTTGTCCACATTGATTCTGGTCAGTTGGTGTAAATTATTAATATTTTTAAGAATGATTCATAGAACATGAGATGAATAACATGAATAGAAATATAAAATATTTGTCTCAAACAATAATACCGCTCTGCATGAACTACCCGCTCAAGCATGATGAATTAAAGTGAACTGTTTAAATAGAGCACACAGAAATATCAAATTGATGACAGTGACCATATTTACCATCAACACTGATTTTGATCAAAGTCTACCTCGACTGTTCAGTGCCAGACATGGGTAAGTGCAATAGCTGCCCTGTGAACATTTGGCAATTTACACACAGTATATTGTACTCATCTACACATGGCAGCTGTTGCACTTACCCACTTCTGGCACTGAGTAGTGGACCTGCAATCTTGGTCGGTCCGAGCACCAAAGTGAACAGATTGCAGGGTACCAGCATACATACAAACTTGCTGAAATACAACTTGTATTTTGATCATATATTATATTATATCTTCCATACAGGTGGTACCTGCTGCTAACTTAATCACCCAACAACAAACCCCACCCCAGCAAACCTTGATGGTGCAGAAACAGGGAAACGTCACTCCTCCGGCAGCAACCGGGAATGCATCCGGCGGACGTCCCGGACAAACCATTCTTGTCCTTCAAAGAGGCGACACGCTGAAACTCGATGCCCATGGCAACTTGGTAGTGGTAGGCAAAGGCGACCCACCAACGGGTTCAACTCCTACTACGCCAACAGTGCAGCAAGCGCAGCCTAAACCGACGAACGTAATGCAACATACGGCTGTACAGAACATTGTACAGATGCACGGACAGATAACAGGTGCACAAGTGAATCAACCTGTCGCGCAAACGCAAGTCAGAGCACCTGTTGTTAGCGTACCGCAAGGTATAGTACAAGGCCAACAGTTTCCATCCATGGTTATACAACAGCAGCAACCTAGTAAGCTCCAGCAACAGTTGACTGCACAGCCACAAATCCGTCAGTCTCAATTCGCCATCGAGAATCAAATCGCAGTGCAAGGTCGGTTGATAGCAAAAGGACCTAGTGAATCGAGAACCGGAGGGGGAAATATATTTTTCACCCCAAGTACTCAAGCACCTTTTCAGATGGTAGCGGCATCAAAGGCTGGACAGGTTATAAAACCAAAGATGCCACCGGCTTTGATTTCGCAAGCTGGTGCAAACGTTCCAGGTGCGACTCAGATATCAGTCGGCAATGATGGTTCGTCGGAATCGCGACCTGCTACTGTCACTATCAAAGCCATCGCAAACACGGTAGCGAAAGGCAGCCCGGTGCGTGTTATCGATGATTCCAACCTGAATAAGAATAGTTCTGGCGATGTAACGTTATTACAATGCGATAAGTGTAAGCGATTATTCGTGAGTAAAGAATCACTGTTAAAACATCTGGAGACTGAAATGCATATGGAGACAACTCAAGATGCTCAAAATGGTATAAAGAAACACCAATGTTCAGCGTGTAATGAGACGTTTGTGTACAAGTCTTCCTTAACATTGCATGAGAATCGACTCTGTAGTAAGCAGCCATGGACAGCTGCTGGACAATCATCACCGTACAATATTGTGTGTAGTATATGCAAACTGAGATTCAAGTTTAAGCAAGAGCTTGATTTTCACATGGCAAGAGTCCATAATGGACAGCAAGCACCTGTTGAAATTTCCCCTCTCACTGTATCCACTTGGGGAACCATGCAAGTTAATGACAAACCAGCTGTACAGCACAGTAAGCCTCCTCTGATAACTACCATCAAAATTGAGCCAGGTACGCTGCCGAAAATCAAGTCGAACACCATAACAACGCCACCGAGAAAGGTTGGTCGACCAAAAAAGATTGTAGTACCACCACCACCTGGTACACCCGTAAACACAGCTGGAACTGCTTTGGCACCATTAGGGCAATCGCCAAGACGTGGCAGACCACCAAAGAATCCTGCCGCTGCTGCTGCCGCTGCTCTCGTCGCTGCCGCTGCCGGAAGAAAAAGTCCCGGAAGAGGTATAAAGAGGAAAAGGAGACATTCAAGACATTCCATACCGGACACGACTCCTGAAAGACATGCTGTTGATGAGGAAGATGATGGTGATCATGCTTATGTTGTGAAAGATGAAAAGGCGACTACAAAATACTTGTGTACTACACATGGCAAGTATGATACAAGCAATCCACGACCACATAGGTGTACCTTATGTCCTAAAGGTTTCTTATCACAGCATTGCCTACTTGAGCATATCAAAACCCATATACGACCTTTCTGGTGCAGTAAATGCGGATGGAAGTCCTCCAGAAAGGACAATGTCATGAGGCATATTGAGTTGCATCATGCTGGGCCAAAGTACCAACAGAAGAGGAAGTCGCCATCAACAAGCAGCAAATTTGATTCTGTGAAGAAACTCAAAATGGAAGGTGTTGAGGATGATATCGCAGGTGATGACGACTTGATTGATTATCAAGCGCCAGAGGATGAATCTATGGATACAGAAGACAAAGACGCTGGTGAGGAGGAAGTTGATGTGGATGTTGGGGTAAATGAGAATAGTAATGTCGATACAGATGATGGTAGTAGACCTGAAATAGAAAGTAGTGAGGATAAAAGCGATGCACAAACTGAACAACAAAAGACTGTGTTAAATAGAGAAGGTCCACACGAACCCGACAAACAACCGAGTCCTGACGAGGGCGCTGCAAACGGGACCCACAACAAAGCTGACGGTCCTGACGAGAGCGCTACAAACGGGACCCCCGAAAAAGCTGACGTAGTAGCACCGGATGTTACTCCATCAGTGCTTAAACCATTATTGGAGGAATCTATGGTCAGCTCTACAACCAATCATTTTTTAGGGTATAACTCCCAGGCAGGTTCAAGTACACTGCAGACTAATACGGATAGTGCAATTCAACAGCCCGAAATTAACACCCGGGCTTGTCTGGGAGGGAAGCAAAATATTAACCAAGGGCTAACAACAAGTATTAACAACACCAAGGAGAAAACTAACGACGTAAGTGGTGTTGAGAGCAATGCAATTATTACTAAATCAGGTGCAGGCTCACCAAAGGAAGCGGATCATGAAATCATAGTGAACACTGTTTTAAGTGAAATGATTACTGCTATAGTTTCAAGCGATAAAGATCAGTTGCTTGAAGAACATTACTTTAGAAAGACTCAGAAGGAAGTTCTTACAGCAGCATTGCCAGTTGAGGAAGTAGAAGAAATGGAAGTTGGTGTGGATAATGGCAAAGGTACCAGTCAAACAAACGATACTGTAGATATTCAGGAAATCTCAAAAGAAACTACAGTGGTTGATTTAAGTAAGATTGAAGATAACTCATCAGTAGACGACAAGCAGGCAAAATTGCCATATGCTGATATATTAGGGGACTTGGATGAGTGCATTGCTTATCTTATCGATGAAATGGTTACATCTATTGAAGAATCGGAGCAAGAAGAAGACGACGATTACAGTGATGTTGATGATGAATCGGCATCATCATTTCAAGATGTGGAAAGTATCGATGATGATGATGATGTAAGGTTGGAAGATGATGCGATGTCAGGAATTGAAGAGATAGAGGATTCTTCCAATCAAGAAACTGAGGCAACTGACAATCAAGTCATTGAGAAATCAGTACCAGACATTGAGAGTGATATGGTTGTTGAAAACGGTGATAAAATTGCTGAAGTTGCTTCCAATCAAGTTATTTCAGCTGTTGAGGAAGAACCTGCAGAAAATCAAAGTTGCAAGGATGTTGAAGTCTCTGAAATGGAAACTGTACCTGAAATGTCTAGTGCAGAAGAACCTCCTGTAGTGTTTGAGCTTGCCCCGGATCAAGAAAGTTCTAATCAAAGTCAAGTAGAAACCATTACAACAGAATCTGTATCTATAGCAGCGTCAAGCGTGATTGATGATAAGCCATGTAGTGAAGACAACGAGCAGGCTTCTGAAAAAGATGTGACAACAGGAGTTGTTCAGAGAGAGGTTAATGAAGAGGTGGAAGAAATAATGATTATCGAGGATGCTGATAAGCCAAAGGTAGCCGATGTCATTGATGTTGCGAGCGATGATGAACAGCCAACAGTGCAATCTAAAGAGACCGTCTCTAATGGTTTGAAAGTTCCGAACATACCGAGTGACCTTCCGTCACCACCACCCTTAATCAGTTCAACTCAACCGTCCATTCTGGGCAGAAAGACACTTACAAAACGTGGATCTGGAATACTTGATAAGGTATTGGAAAGACTGGAACCAAAAATTGAATCATCTAACGATGAGGAAAATAACACTGAAGATGATGCTTTGAAACAACTCGAGAAAGATGCTACACGAGTCATCGAAAATGCAGAGAAAGAACTTTTACAACAACGACTCTCTGCAGCAGGTGCACAAGTCGTTGACATGAATAACAGCGAGGTTACATCGAATAAAGAACAGTTACCAGTGATATCATCAGTGACGTCACTAAGGGATATCGAAAAACCCGCATCACCAATGTTTGCACCACCTTTAGGGCATAGCGTGGCTAATATAATGGGAGGAAGCGATGCAAGGATGGCTAGACCGCAACCAATGGTACCGGGTCAAATGCAATCCTCCTACCCACTGCCGCCGGGATATGATCCACGCTACATGCAGCAATCCGACGGGACTTACACCATACAATGGCGACCAGATGCCGATGGATCCGATCCGAGGTTAATGAGACCACCTGTTAGCTTGCAACCAACTATGGGACCACCCGGTATGCATCCGATATACAACCCAAGATACATGACGCCTCAACAAGTCGCTATGATGAGGCAAGGCTACGATCCCACCACCGTACCGCCGCCGCACATGCATCCGGGGTTTGCTCACAATCCTACCAATATGCCTACCTTCATAGATCCTCCTCCGAGGATGCCGCAATTTCAAGGTATGCTGAGACCAAGCAGCGCTGAACATGTGACTGTCCCATCAAGTCCAACTTTGATTCAAGGAGTGCAATATTCGCAAGCCTCAATGATGCCGGGTAGTAGGCAAACACCTCCAACACCTGTTTCTGTGGGAGAAGTGAATGCACTCGATGTTGTACCAAGACCGAGGATGTTCAATGGCGAAGCTGAACAAGTTGTGCAAATGCAACCTAATGGAGTACCAAATGCTATAGCACAGGCAAATCCTGTTGCTAATTTCATCAGACCAAATGAGCAGTTAGCATCCCATGTACCACCCAATGTAACTGTGGCAAGCACTTCCGGAAACAACAGCCAGTTGAAGCGGATGTTGAGTAGTGGCGCATCGGATAGCAATGCAAATTATGCGTCGATGAAAGCGGCAACTGCATCTGTTGGTGCGACCTCTTTCCAGCCCGCTTCTCAAATGAACGGTGAAATAACGCATGTGAAAGAACCAGCGTTTTCACCAACAACTCCTGTTGGCACTGAGCAGAGTGGCTTACCGCATAGAAGACGACATTCATCTGGTTCAAGATCTAAAAATAGACGGGAAAAGACAATCAGTCCAGAAGCTCGACGCAAATCTTCTTCGTCAACAAATAGCACCGACCCTGATTTTGACATCACAGAGCGACCATACATATGCCATATTTGTGGTAAAGGCTTTAAAAGACGCAACAACTTGTGTGACCATGTTCGAATTCACTCTCGTCCGTACAAATGTGGAGAATGTAATTTTGGCACCACAAGGTGGCAGTATTTAGCCGAACACATGCGAAAAACACACGGTTTCGAAGCAGACGACAAAGAGTTTGAGAAGCTTTTCAAAGATTCTGGTAAGAAATTAAAACCAACCGACTACATTCCCGAGGCAAGTTTAATGCCTGTAACTGCCAATGTGTCATCATCGGAACTGGATGAACTACCTTCTCAAGTACTAGGGGCAAGTTCTTGGACTAACGCTGGTGCATTCAATCGCAAAGAGACTCTGACAGTAAACGACTCTGATTTAGTGGACTTCTACGGACAGGTGGATGATACCAACTTTGCCTCGCCAACGGTTCCTAAACCAGCTAGGAAACCCAATATGCGTAGAGCTGCCGTGGCTGCAGAGAGTCTGATCAATAGAGTCGCTCAAGATGACAAGACTACTGATTCCGTCTTGATACAGCCAATATCGATAACTAAAGCTAAACAGAAAACAATCACACAGGCAGAGTGGCAAGCGTTTATGAAGGATTCCGAAAGCGAAAGTTCCGAAATGAGCGAGCTGAGGGCAGAAGCTGCCAGCGAAACTAACGAAAGTCAACAGTCTCAAGCCACCGGTGCAGACACGGATATGGATGCAAGTTCAATAGCGCCCTCTGTAGATGCACCTTCATTAAGCTCCGTTGACGAACAATTCCATCATCAAGTGGATACCGAAGAAGAGGAAGATTCTATCATTACTAACAGCTCGCATCCAATTAAAGAGGAACAAGTAACCGATGAGGAACCAATGGAGACGGAAACCCCATCTGTTGAACTTGGACAAACCGAGAATCATACCGGTGAAGAAGTTGCTCCTCTTCCGGAAGTTGAGGACACAAATGATACCGAATTTAGTGCTAGCAATGATGCGCAATCAGAGTCCATTGCTGAGAATTACAAAGAAGATGAAGAGATGAGCGAGAGTGTGAATAATGATGAGGATGAGGATAGTATGAATAACAATGAACCAGACCAAGGGCAAGAAAATGAGATGTTGTTCACAGCAAGCGGCAGGCCTCGTAGGAGAAGCGCAAGTTTCAGAATTCAAGAGGACATCAGAGATTTGTTGGATGAGGATTATACGCCAAATGCATACCCAAAGAAGAAAACAGGGCTTGTTATGAAGATTAATTTGAAACAGATGTCCATCAGAGGTGGTGGTAGAGGTCGTGGTAGAGGTCGAGGAAGAGGAGCAGGAGGAAGGGGAGGAGTAGGAGCAGCAGCAGCAGGAGGGGGTGGGGGAAGAGGAAGAGCACTGGGAAGAGGAAAAGCGGAGAATCGTGTTAACCATATGCCTGAAGGAGATGTACCAATCAAAACTAACTCAGAAGGTGGTATCGATTTAGTACAGTATTATACAGTAACGGAAGACACTGCAAGACCGTTCCAATGTTCCGTTAATGACTGTCGCAAACAATTCAAAAGCAAGCAGCACATGCGGGAACATCTATTCACTCATCTCCGTCCGTACAAGTGCGACATATGTGGAACGGGATTCGCACGTACCGATTACCTTGCCATGCACATGAAAGATGACCACAATGTGAAAGCGACGAAAGAACAATTGTACGAGAAACGGAAATTGGCAAACGCAAGAGCAATGGTGTGTCGGTCGCGGCCAAGCAAAGATCATAAGCGTCAAGAGTTGTATGAAATACTGCATTCACCATAAGTTGATTTCACAACTATTCATGTAATGTGCTATTCCAGTTGAAATGCATTCACCCCCCCTACAGAAGATGTGACCTTAATCCCCCCACACAGGGAGTGTAGATTTCAAATGGAGTCTCCCATTCAGATAATCCTATCTAAAATTCACTCTGTGGAAGATTACAATGAGTCCTGTCTCCCATAGGGGGTGTATGGAATTCAACTGGAATAGCCAGATGCGCTTTCCACAAAGAGTTTAGACCCAAAGAATGCTTCCTCCACCATGCGTATGGCAGATTTACCATAGTGTTATACGCATGTCAATTCCGAGTCGGGACTCTTTTGGTCTAAGCCCTTTAACTTTCCCAAACATGTGTTTGGTTCACTTGATGGGTCTACGCAGAATATAT
Source organism: Amphiura filiformis (assembly GCF_039555335.1). Taxonomy (NCBI): domain Eukaryota; kingdom Metazoa; phylum Echinodermata; class Ophiuroidea; order Amphilepidida; family Amphiuridae; genus Amphiura; species Amphiura filiformis. The sequence continues at coordinate 59,109,906 of NC_092643.1, forward strand.
TTGTGTAGCATAGTTTTGGTAAGAGTCATATCGAGGGCTCAGTGACACAAAGATGTAACTCCATTTTGTGCAAAAATGAGATTTTGATATCAAAATGTTCAGAAACATGAGCACTTTCCAATAAACACATAGAAGTAACTCCATTTAGCACTCCATTGAAATCAATGGCCAGGAAACATAGACTTAACTACATAAGTCAATGTGGACCATTATCTTTAAACTCATTTGTCTCAGATTGGCCAAAATGGAGTTACGTCTTTGTATTACTGACCCCTCTAATTATAAGAACTCTATTAATATTAAAGGAAAATGTCGGCGGGAGACTTTTGACGAAAAAGTTTTGGACAAGCAAACCACACATATATCCTCGATTACCACGATGCACACGTTGTTGGCGATTAAAAAAGTAGCAATATTATTGGGTTCTTCTAGAGCATAAAGGTCCAAATCACATATACATTTGCAATATCATACCTGAATTCAACACAAGCTTATGATTTGTATTTTTACTATAGCAGATTCAACCCATCGTGGGACGTTTTTTCAAACAAATTCGGTCTACCGGGCGAGCATGCATATCACGCTATGCATGACTCGCAGATTATTGACCAGCAGCCTGGATTTATTGGAGAAACGTCTCACGATGGGTTGAATCTGCTATACCATTGCGAGACAAATACTATATAGCTGGGTGATCAATTGCAGGAAATGGCAGGAATTTTTCGCAAGATTACAATTTTTGTGGTGTGAAAATATGTTTTAACTGCAAACTGTTCAGAATAGTTAAAATGGTGCAAAATTAATACCGCTGAAATATCCCACTATATAGTAGTAATATTGCACAAGTCGTCGTCTGCATCACATACTGTCATATCTCAAAAGGCTGCCTTGTGTGATTTTTATTATCATCATTGTATCTCCCATTGTTATATTTCAGCATACATCTTTTCTTTTATGAATAGACATGAGATTGTAATATTGTGATAACACTGCAAAATTAATGTATGAAGTTAATTTTACAGTGTACCTCATCACAATTCACCTTTTCGGTAAATCCCATAACCCTTTGCGAGTACACCTGAGAACTCGTCATTTGACGTCACGCCGACTTGCAATGCGCACTAACGATGTTCCATGAGCGATGTGCGATCGGCGCGAGATCGCCGTGGACGTCAAATGACGAGTTCTCAGGTGTACTCGCAAAGGGTTATGGGATTTACCAAAAGGTGAATTGAATGATAATAATTTTTAAATCACACAAGGCAGCCTTTTGAGATATGACGGTATATGTAATTGAGACGACAAAGTGCTACTGGTATTTGTCTAAACGTTTGGGAACATGCAGTCTAAAATTCTGTAATTCAAAATTTTGCAAAATACTGGTAATGTTGAGGTCTGAGACTTTATTAAAATGTGGCCTTGTACATGTAAGTAAAAACCAAATTGAACAAGTATTTTTGAAATCAGTCTGATGACTTTTATTATTATACAATGTCAAATAAGGCTATACACAGTCTAATCATGATATAACCTTTGTACCCGGGTTTGTACATTGATCTATTGTGAAGTCTTTGTATACATCAGTGCAAACGTCACCATATCATATGGCGACAAGTCTAATTAGAGAGAAATCTACAGAAAATCCTTTATAACATGTAGAAGTTACCGTAGACCAGTATTATTCAGTTTATTTGACAAGAGTTAATGCACTCGCAGAAAGCTGAAACTTAGTTAGCTATATAGTTACCACGATAGGAATTGCTTTATTCCGTGTGGTGGTAACTGGATCGCTGACCAAGATTCTGCTTGCTGCAGTGCACTCAGTCTAAGCCAGTACACAAAGCCATATGTATTTGTATTCAGTGATGATTTCAAGGGTTTAGAGCAAGAAAGACCTATCTGCAATAGCTGCCAGGTGTCATATTTTTATTTTGTGTACAATATAGAATGCAGAAATTGTCAGAGTTCCATAGAGCAGCTATTGGAGATGGGACCTCCTGGCACTAATCTCTTGATTCAATGTTTTATTTGGGACTCGATTTGATCCAACAAGTCAAAATGTTTGAAATTGTGGATATCATCACAAAGTTTTCCTAAAATAAACTTTAAAATGTTGAAAACTCAAATATTCCATATCTAGTTGGAAAGTTACGATCATGTTTGGTCACTTTTCTTTGAGTTTCTATATATTGTTTTCATCATTTTATTTTAACTTTCTCAATTCCACCTTGGACAACATTTGACAGATCAGATTGAGCCCCATTTCTTGTATTAGTTCTAATAATTTAGTTACTTAGTTATTCAAATGATGTAATGATATGTTTTTATATTTTTCTCTAGTATAATCAGAAATGTTTTAGATGGGATGATAGTTATAACCATTTTCCCCTTTTCATGGCTTATAATTTCTAATTGTTCATCCTAATGTATGTCATCTTTGAATTGAAAAAGAAACCGGATGTTGAACTCAAAAGAACAATTTTTTACTTTATACCAAAACACAAATTGTTGTGAATATATTTTGACAAATTTAAGAAGCCTTTTTTTATAATATCGGGTATGTAACTTTTAAGAATGTTTAATGTACTGATGCTTGTCACAGAGTTTACTTTTGTCTTTGGATTACTGTAATTATTTCCCCATTTTGTTAATTGTGTTGGTATCTTTGCCAACTGAAGGAACATTCCATTATGTTTAGAAAAGGAACATGCAACAAAATAATGTTTTACAAGAAGGGTCAGTTAATGGTTTGTCTTGTTGCAAATGACCCTAAAAATTCAGCAAAATCTGTGAAGACTGCACATTTATTTTACTCAACTTTGTCCATGTTTTTAGTCATATCATTTTCTTTTGCCAATAAAAAGGCCTTGGCTGATTTGACATACGCAGCAAAAAAATGTAATGTCCAAAATGCAAAATCTTTGTCAGTCGGCTCGTAGTCGTCGAATGGGTCATTTATTTATCTTCACTTTAACCTATTATCACTACCACTGCACAAGAGCTTTAAGTTTGCACATTTGGGAAACTTAGTAAAAACCACTTTTTGGTGATATCAATGGTATACATACATAACAAGTCTTTTTGTCTTTCAATTTGACCATTTTTGTGACACGGTTCATTTATAATCTATTATTATCAATTTACTTAATATGCGTTCCAGTTGACTGAGAAGGGTGTTCAGATACAACTCATGTAAATATGACATTTGATGCCTTAGCACCCCTCTTATTCAAGTACAACTGGTGGGCATAAATAGATGATAAGCATAACACAGATGCCACTTTTCCTTATTTTGCACAAATTCCTTCTTTTTTGAAGTCTAAATTTATGCACTTTCATTATATTCAGCCCCTTTTGGGACATTTTACCTCAAATATATGCGCTATTTCAAGCTGTTTCACAAGTTCGGCTTTTTGAGTGGCACTAAGTGGCATCTCTGAAAATATAAAGAACATCTTCATTCTGCTTAGAAATATTTTGTGTTCATGAACACAGTGTGTATTATTTTGGTAGGTTTTAACACTACGACATGCAAGAATTATGTAAAAAAATGCACTGTGCCTCTTTTTGGTGTATACTATAATAATCTGCAGTATTTTGGTATCCCAATAATTGTATTTAAAATGAGCTGAGATGAGAGTACTTTGAATTATGTTGAAGTATGGTTGCCTTAAAAATGAAAAACTTTGTGAAGTGTGAAATTTCAAACATTTTGTGTAATGAAGGAGTTCAGGTTACAGAGATTAACTGGGAACTTGTGCTCTTGCTTAAATGGGCCCCAAGATACTGTGCGACATTATGGCCTAGGCCTGCCAGAACTATGAGATTTTGGATTTTCCCCCTAAAAAAAACATGCAAAAATATGCAATTTCCTGCCAGAAATGTAAAATCACTGATATACCGTTTACAAACGTTCGCCTAATGGCGCACCTAGTCTCCTTTACTTTGGAGTAAATTTCATGTACAAATAGAAATCTCCCTCCTTTAACAATCCCAACAAGAATTAAGGGTACGTGCCCTTATTTGCTGGTGGGATTTTTATGGGAGGGGACTTTTAGTTTGTGTCTAAAATTCGAGTTATGTCAAGGGAGCCCATAGCGCCATTAGGCGAACGTTTACGGTATATGTTGGGATTTTTTTGCAATTTTTAGTTTCTTTTTGGGGGGATTTGGAGAGTCCCAGGACTTAAAGCCAAGTGCTACAATCATTCATGGTTGATTAAAAAAATCTATTAAAGATCTAAAATTCATTGGGTTTTGTAAACATTTTTATATAAATAGATTCTGAAGTGAACACAAGTTACAATTCTGCCCCTTTTGGACAAAATTGAAATTTTTTATCCAAAATATGTGAAATGCATCACAAATAACGCAATTACATATATGTAGCAGCCCAGTTCATGGTACAAGACAAGATTAGGCTGTAGATCTCTTTTAATATAATAGCACTTCATTTAACTTGCCACAGGTTCATATAATCAGTTTTACTCAGTTTTTTGGTGTAAAACCCTTGATTTTAATGACAAGATGTCATGAATATGTGGCATGTTTATAAACTTAGATGATATCGAGATGTGCGAGATACTGAGAAGGAATGTTTTGTATGGGATAGGGTAGTTTATCTAATGTATATCATCACAATGTTTTTTATACTTCATGATACTGTCTATAGATACTGTGATATATTTGTATATTATAATGACTAAAATTAGGGTTTAAGGTTTAGATATTATTTAAAAAACCGCACAAAAATATTATTATAGTTGCATGCTTCATTTATTGGAACTATTCTTCGTTTTCTATGAAATCATTTAACAAAAATTGACAAAATGTCGTTTGTGATACAATATATGTATGATGACATTTACTTGAGTGGAGCAGAATAAACATGTTTGTAAAATGTAACAAAATTTGTCTGTGTTCTTTATATCATTAGTGTTGTATGATACTTGACCAAAGGCCAGAATGCATTTTATGTTATAGACCCTAGAAAAAGATACATTTTGCGACATGCTAAAGGTGAATAGGCCAATCCAGTTGATGTCCATATACCCCTTATTCTGTCGGTCCAACATCTGGGCTACTTCTAGTCTTGGGCCCAAGCTTCACATGGGTCACGGTTTGTTATGAACGACAGAAACCAAGGACTTGTTTTCAGTCGACCGTGAGTCACATCATCAACCGGAAGTGATGTGGCACGGACCAACAGAATTAGCCTTTTAGAAGTATGGTGGACCCAATAAGATGGTGCTGCACAAAATGGGTAAATATGGCAGGTTTTACCCATATTGAATACTACCCTCCTATTCATGTATTGTGTACGCCATGCTTCGAAAAGGCTAATGGATCCCACACTGGGTGTAGATTTCAAATGGCATCACCCATTCAGGTAACTCCATTTGAAATTCACACTCGCTGTGTGGGAGATTAAGGTCATGTATTCCATAGGGTGTGGTCAACAGGAATTGACCTTCACGGTAAATCCCATAAGCTTTTGTGAGTAGACCTGAGATGTCATTTGACGTCATGCTGATGAGCACATCGTTTAGCAAACATTGTTGCTGTGCATTTCACAGTAACGATGTGTGTGTGTAGACTGCTGCCCTCAGTCGTCAACCGTCTGGATTGACGACTGAGAAAACTATGTGGAAAAAAAGTGACGGATTTTGCAACAGGATTCCTGTGGCATAGAGCGTGCGCAGTTGTGTCCAAATTGACCTTTTGACCGAGTTTGTTGTTTTAGAAGTTCAGAGCGCGATCTTGTCACAGCGGCGCTGCGGTACAGCGACGCGGTACACGGGCGCCGCTAGTCAGTTGCGCTACGGCGCACAAGCAAAGTCGCATTGAATAGTTTTCAGAAGTCCGTCATGATATTGGCTGTAAGATAATCAGTCGTCACTACGAAGCATACACAGTACATGCGAAGTGTAGACGGCTGATTGGAATTAGTCTAGTGTGTGTGGGCGTGCCGACATCTCGGTTCTACCCGCAAAGGCTTATGGGATTTACTGAAAGGTCAACAGCCCATTATTTTCCCCTCCTTCAGCAACAAGCAAATATAAATATGAGAGTCCAAGCTTTTCCTTTCTGAAGAATTGAAAATACGGTAATCGGCCATAGATTATCGACCTATAGGGTGGGGCACTTTTTAAAGTTGCAAATTGAAAGTCAAAATTGGAATTTACACACCTTAACATTAAAAAGCATAGTTTGATCAGCTTGTAATCGGCGGGAATTGTTATGCTTACACCACTGCGTTTGTTTGTTTCAACGGTGCTCCGTGTGGAGACACGCTTGCGTTGAAAAAGTAGACCCACATTTATAGGGATATAATTGACCTGTATGGTCTATATTGCATTAAAAAAGTATAGCACTTGAATTAATAATTTGTGATGCTTCTGCCAAGATGAGGCAAGATAATTCTCCAAATAAAATATATTGATACTAATCAAAGATGTTATACTAAAGGCTGGCCGATTATGAGCTGATCAAACTATAGGGTCCACAACTTATAAGTTCCCCCCCCCCTAAATACTTTTTAAAATATAACGAAAATTATTTGACAAAATGCAAACGTGTAAAAAGGTATGGGTATATATTATGGACCAAATTATAGCATCACACAGCATTGCGTTCAGTCACAATGGTTCATTGTGTAAAAAAAGAAACCGTTTTAAACAGTCTTAAAAGTTGCATATGTGAGTCCATAGGAGTCGGCTCTCAAACAATACAGTAGGCCATGTCTATTCATGGTGTTTGTTAAATCCGACTGCTATGGACTCGAGTGCAACTTTTAAAACTCTCTCTTTTCTTGCACAATTAACCATTGTGACTGAACACAATGATGTGCGACGCTATAAATTGAGAGAAAAGCATTGATTTGATTTAAGAACTTGGCCAAAATTTAGTACTGGGCTTATAGCCGAGTGCACCCTTGTTCCCAGAATGTTTTGAAAAATAGAGGGTGGGCTTATACCTGAAGGTGGGCTTATACCCGGGTGGTTACTGTAAATTGGACAGTTTGTAAAATGGTCTTTTCCATTTAAAATCCACTGTGTGGAATATTTTGGAACTATCTTCCACAGAGGGAGTATGGATTTCAAATTGAATGAACTCATTGGGCAGCTCCATTTGAATTTCATACACCCTCTCCACAGAAGGAAGGTGAGCATCAATAGAGCTGGTTAATTTGCCAATTCCATTTGAAATTCATATTCCCCCTGTGGAACATATTTCCAAAATCTTTCACAGGGGAGTGTGGACTTTAAATAGATTTGCCCAACATGCATTGCAATCAAACAAAATTTGTTTAAATATCATTGATTGTAAATACTTTTATAATTGGTGCTGGCTGCTGGACATGTAAAATCTGTATTTTGTACAGGATGTCGCTGCGTTGGAAAACAAAACCAAACTAAATTGCTGATGTTGAATAAGACAGCTACCATATCATATAAACTGGGCTCAGAAGTACAAAAACATTGTCATATCTTGAAAATCTGTCCATCAAAATGAACCAAAATGACACACAGATTTACTTCAATACTTTGACATGTCAATATCCAAACGGTTATATGTGTACCTTGCTGACACAACTGAAAAATACGCTGGCATGGAACCGCTTGCTATTCACAGCCTGGAAATTTTGGCAACATACAAGTTTAAGGAACTTGAAAGTCCAAAAAAATTGAAGGTATTCGTGAGAGAGCGTTGGGGCACACAGAGGCATATATTGTTCGTGTCCGCCTATGTCAGGGTGTGTTTATGTTGGTGGGTACGAGTGTTATTTTTGTGAGGCAACCAAAGACGGGAAAGTCCACATTGCTGTTACAATTGCTTTACACACACATCAAATGTGCTGTGACATGTGGTCCAGGAAACTGTTCCATGTCAGTGCATTTTTGCCGTTTTATTTTTGTCAGTTGGGCAACTGCTTGGTTACTGACATGTGTTTAGAGAAGAGTTTGAAGTAATCCTGCGTGTGTAATTTTGCTTAATTTTGATGGAGAGGATTTTAAGATATGACCTTGTGAACAGTTTTTTGAGCCCAGCTTACTTTTTGAGTAATAACCATTTGAAAATAACACCGCATTTTTAATCCATTCCATGGAGTCCAACTAAATAACAATCATGACAATGGATGCCTTATTGCTTACTGCTTGTATTCCAGATACAGATCATTGATTGATATTTGAATACATTGTACAGATGAAACAAGTATTTTTGTAAAATTCTTATATTTCAGAAACGAAACAGTAAATTTTCAAAATTCAAAAAATATTTAGTTATGTTTGACTCTGCCATTAAGTTTCCAACCGTACAGTTCTTTCTCAGACAAAACAGGGATTTTTTAAATAAAAAAAGTGTATTACAAGTTGACAGCTCTGATTGTTCATTGCCTTGATTGCGTAACAGATTATTTCTCCCTCAAAGTTCTCGGAAAACACTCAAAATAATCATATTTTACAGCACAAAGTAAAATTAAGCAAAGTTTATTTCTGGCAATATACAACACTTCTCATTAAATCTTTAAATTTCATTTTACTTAGATATTACTTAGCATCAATTATCAAAGTGAGACCAATATATTTTCATTCACAATTACATCATAGGAAGCCTATGATTACAACATAAATTCAACCAGCAAACTGGAAACTTTCATGACCTGTCCAGGATTTGAACCTGGGACCTTTGGAATTGCATCACCATCGCTCTTACCATCTGAGCTAACAGGCCAATATTTTGTTTCATAAATTTGCTGTTTGGCAAACAAAAAAGAGAAAATTTGTTACTGTCCCTAAATCCCTGTACATAAAAGATGACCTTTCCCTTTCTATGTCTTCATCTATCATCACCAGTTTGGTTTTAGATATAAAAAAATGCATTGTATTTACTATGTGTAGCACAAATCAAAATGTAAGCAATTAACATCATAGTAGAGGGAGACATGCATAGAACGTGTTTGGCGTAACAAAAACTAAAACGTAACAATCTATAATCAAAGACCAAACTAAAAAGACTAGTTTGTGTCGGACGTCAGGGCAAAGGCACGGCGTGATTGGTTGCTTACCTGCGCAGTTCGACATTTTTTGGACTAGTTGACTGGACGTCATACACAAACTAGTCTTGTTAATTCGGTCTTTAATTATACCAACAAGTAAATTGATGAATTTCATCATTTGCTAAACTTTGATTCCCACTGGCCAAAATTCTGAAAAATACTTTAGTGAAAAAATTATTTTGCATTATCGGTGCTTCAGATTAGTAAACAAAATGTCCCCAAAATAATAAACAAATCAACAAATTACAAATTGTGAGAAGAAAAATGCCAAAACAATATCATTCCATTGATTATTTTGTAATCAAAAGTAACTTAAACTATTTGGGTATATTATAGTATTCTAAGTTGGTATATGGGTTATATTCATATACATATCTACATACAAATATTCACTGTCTAATAGAAGTGGAGAACCGTAAGAATGCTCATGACTTTAGCACTGAGACATGGTTAGTGCAAAGCAAAGTGTTAAGGTCAAAATTGCATGTTCTTGGTATTATCAAAAACAGATTTTTGGTGTAGTTTCACTAATAATATATAACGCAATGCAACTCAAACACTATCTCACAATGGTATCCACATTGCAATACAAATTCTAAGTTCAAGATGGTATCGGATTGCTTGCAAGTTAATCAATATATAATCAACCGTTGTAATAACCAGGAACCGTAATACAGACCCTGGTTTAATCCAAGAAAGTTGAGCAGCAAGTCCATCAAAAGTGAATTCTCTCGGCTCTTCCACATGGTTACCAACAAAAAGGTTATCCACATCTATTTATAACTATAGAATAGATACCACATGTAAAATTTAAATGGGCTTGCATTTATATTAAGTCCCATCATTTTGAATAGATACATGACACAAATACTACAGTAGAATATAAAATGAAGTTATAATATTGATTTCAGAGTTCAAATTGTATTAATTCAGTATTTTGTCCACCTTGTACACAGGACATACTTGAATATAAATGGTTTAACAACATTAGCATTTTGTTGTACAAAAATGTTGTTTTGGTCATTCAAACACTCTTCATGATATCATAGACTCAGAGGCAGAAAGACTTATCTCCATTTATAACAGAGAGATACCACTTGATTTGCTCAAAAAAACCTGAATTTTTCAATTCCGTGAGCAAATAGAGCGCAGAGAGCAGAATACTCAAGATAGCAGTATATAGCTATCTAGTGAAGATAGCAGCAAATATCTATTTACTGAAGATAGCAGCAAATTGCTATCTACTGAAGATAGCAGCAAATTACTATCTGCCAAAGATAGCAACAAATTGCTCTCTACTGAAGATAGCATCAAATTGCCATCTACTGAAAATAGCAGCAAGTAGCTCACTGGATTTGAGCTTTTCTGGGCTCTTTAGAAAGCATTTTTTGCTGCTAATGAGCTTAGAAAACCTTGTTATGATTTTAAAATCATAATCAGTCTTGAAATTTACAGGTGTACTAAAAATCACACTCCTGTGGATGATTAGTGTGCTATCAGTGATTTAACTCCTATGTGTATGAATGCCTGTGATATGCCAAAGGTTATGCAACACACGTGTCCACGCACTGTTCATTGTGTGAACTCCTGCATTATCTCAGGTAATCTTACACACAATTAAGCTAATGGAGACAAGTCTTTCTGTCACTTAGCCATTGAATAATAAGACATTTTAACATTAAATACAAAGTTCTTTTACTGGAATAGATTCAACACAATCTTTATCAATTCAACCTTTTTTCTCTTTCATTCAAAATGGTTGCATTCCTTTCACAATATTGCACTTTGGTGTCAACACTTCATACATACCTAAACCAGACTCCTATCACTTTATTGGTTAATTTTAAAACCTTAACCCCGTGTGATATTCAATGAAAACTTTCTCTTTAAACTTATTAATGGACAATAGGAAATTAATTTGGAAACATATTATCAACAATAGGTATTTTAAATACGTATTGGCCTAGGTGGACTGCTTAGCACGCTTGTAGCTCCGCGATAAACACATGCAGTCCAGAACATTGTTGCGTACATGCTTAGTACGCTATGGAAGCAACAGGTACGTTCTTCCAGTTTGGCCAAGAATTACATAAAAATACCTATACATTCAATTTGTAATTTTTTTTATTATAATGTATAAATACAAACTGAAATTATTCGAGACAAAAACTAATGCCAGAATGTAAATTCTCTATTATTTGCATGCAAAATCTATATTATGGTAAATGTGCAATGATTAGATACATTCTAATATATTGAGTGTTATAAACATTGTTTTCTTCTATGGAATTAGAAAACATTTCCTTAAATTCTTTCTGCAATAACTGTTTGGATATATACTTATTTACTAAGTCTGTAAATATCATGTTCTTCTAAGAAAAACATCTTTCAAAGTGATAAATATGCTTTTTATTTTTTAGTGGTATGCATAAATCTTCATTAAAAAAAATGATCGCATTACTGTTTATAATATCTTTAAACAGCAGGGGCCACTTTGAATTACCAAAAACATTCAAAGTCTCTAAATATCTAGACCCCAAATTACATCTGTTCAACAGACCACTAAACCAAAGTATAATACCAATTATGTTCACATTGGGATTATCTGCTAACGGACATTAAATCACTGTTTCCAGGGACTTAGTTTGAGTAAACCCAATGTATTGTAAGTTGTTGACAAATCAAGTCCAGGTTTGGTTTTCCTTTCCTCTCTCAGTTGAATCTTGGATCCTTGTTCCACGTCCTGAGATCCAGCAAGACTGTGTTCAGGTTATCGATCCATTCAATTCTCTCTTCTTTTGTATCAGCTGACATACGGTGCCTGAAATAGCAATAATGAAAAACAATTGATAAGAAAGAAAGAACAGTTTACCAACCCAAAGTGTTACAATTAAACAAGACAACAAATAAACACAAATCCCATCTGGCACATAACCAAACTTGAAAACAAAAAAGCAAGGAATGTGCCGGCATGGGAATTGAACCCACAACTTTCCGATCTCTAGACGGACACTTTTTGTTTTTTGTTCTTGTGCAGGAAGCGTAGCCCCATTACCTACTTTAATTGAAAGTTTGGCAAAAATTGTTCTCTTTCTTTTCTTGCCTGAAACTTTTAGAAACTTTCAGTACAACAGTATGTCTGGGAACATAGATTGTACTGAAATTAAGGGGGTACTACACCCCTGGCCAATTGTGTGCCTATTTTTGCATTTTTCTCAAAAAATTATAGCGCATTGGTGACAAGTAAGATATGTATATATTATAGGGGCAAGGACAACAACTACTGCACTGAAAATTCAGCAACTCAAGGCAAGTAGTTATTGATTTATTGATCAAATATTGGTTTCCCCTAATTTTTGACTGTAACTCCACAACTGTTGTCTGTGCTGAAATAAAATTTCCAATGCAGTAGTTGTAGTCCTTGCCCCTATAATATACATATATTACTTGTCACCAATGCGCTATAATTTTTGAGAAAAAGGCAAAAATAGGCACAAAATTAGGCAGGGGTGTAGTACCCCCTTAATGATATACACAAAGTTGATTTTATGATGAAAATCAAATTTTACACAGGAGCCTAACAAGTGAGAGTTGATAACTTGCGCTTCTTAAAACAGGAACTTCATGCCTTCCTCCATCACCTGTAGTTAATCAGATCAATCCCACAAATAAAGGCCAGGCTGAATTGAAATATTACGCAGTGATGGTGTTAACCCCAAGTTCTTTACTCTTAAGTTCCTCACTTGACTCTTGGTTTTTGTCCCCAACAGTAATTGTACTCTCTAGATTTTTGATCCTTAATAGTCTGAAGAACTATTTTACTTAAATTGGAAATTATTCAGATTTTTTTTTTGGGGGAGGGGGATCATAATAGCATTACTGCTTAGGGCCCAAACTTACACAACAGAATTGCCAAACTAACTTTTACTTTTACAACCGGTGTCATAGAATAGCTTGCAGCATTTTAATTTTATGATGCAGGCAAAAAGAGGCCTGACAAGAGATATGATAACTTACATTGTGCTGGTGACAGAATCACTTGGCTTGGTTACGAGTGTCTCTTTATCATACTTGCTGGCCGGTCTGCATGTCACTACCTCAAAGGTGTTAGGACGAGCACATAGGATGCGGGAGATGGGAGCAACTTCTTCTGTGCTGCTGGTGTGAAGATCTATGCTGCCAATTGGGGGCTATAGAGAATAGAGGAGGTAAAAATTGTTATTGATAACTCCCAGAACACTGTAGGAAAGATATATTTGGTATGTACTTTTTGAAATCCTCGCTCCTGCACCAATATGATCGAGTCATTACCTTGAAGGAGTGTGCATTCATATAGGGTCTGTTTACAACATTTTTGGTGATAGTTTTGCAACATAGTCTTGTCTCGTCTTAAGTGCTGTTGAGAGTGCCATCACTGCGTTCACGCTGTTGTATCGCCAGCATACAGATAAATATCCCTTCTATGCCTGTTCATAGCTTAGCATGCGCGATTCAAAACTGCCACTGAGAAATCCAACATGGCTGTCATTACTCTCAACTTGAGATGAGATACACTATAAACTAGGTGACATAAATGTTTACAATTAAAGGAAAGGGCCTATTAAAATGTTTTGAGGTAGCAGCATATGACCACTTCATTTCACTGAGCCAAAAGCTTGTTTAACTCAGAACTACACATGAGTGTGCAATTTATTAATAGAGGTCTTCAGCCTTTTGCCATCTTGTGGTTACAAATCGATTTGCATGTACATGCATTTTGACACTATGCACAACACATCACGCAACGGTTATCATGCTTTTGCTCTGTGTTTTGCGTTTGTACAAGAAGGACTGAATGATATGAAGGCATCCAAAAAGGCCTGTACCCACAAGGTGGCAGATATGTGACGATTATTTCTATACTGCTGCAATATCCCAAAACTAATAAGCGCCCAAACAATAAATCACCTTGATCTTTTCTTGGTCTGGGAATGTCCAGTAGCTGATGAAGCCATTGTTAAGGACACACCATCTACGATGCCACGCCCCATAGCCGCTGATGTCATCAAACATGGTCAGCCAGCCACGATGAGTTACATTGGATTTGGTACGGCATGTCAACTTGAGATGAATGCTGCCCTCAAGAGGGGAATTGAATGGAACCTGTGTGGAAGAACAATGTCAGAATACAAGCAAATAGATTAGTCCTGGGTCAGAAAAGCACCTTGCATTGAACTAATTCCAGTTGAAATCCTTTGTACAGCCCTTAAATAGAAGATATGACCTTAATCTTCCTCACAGTGGGGTGTAGATTTCAAATGGAAGCACCCCATTCAGGTAACCCCATTGAAATTCACATTCCTTGTGTGGAAGATTAAGGTCATGTCTTCCATAGGGGGTGTGTGGATTTCAACTGCAACAGCCCATAACACAAATCTTCGGACTTTTAATTCAGCAAGATGTCGCGTGCGGTAAACAAAGCACCACTACCAATCGCATACTGGCGACAGCATGGTCAATTACACGTCCAAATCACCAAAATTATTTTGGTTGAATATATTTTGATGGTCTCGCAAGATCTGTGTTTTTCGTAAAACTTTCTCCTGAAATGGTCTATTGATGCAATGCATTGCACACAGTACAAACAAGCACAAACATTAAACAGCATTTCTCCCTCCATGAGCAACACACAAGTAATGACTCTTATAATCATGGTTCTTACCTTGCTAAGTGTGAATCTGCTGACTTTGCTGCTAGCCAGGGACAACCTTGAGGTGCCTACTAAGGTGAACGCACTAGTTCTGATGGCACCGGGACCTCCTGGACTGGATACAGGTGGCATCTTGGTATTCTGAAGAAATTGGACAAAATGGCAAGTTAGGAAAGAAATTGTGACACGGACAAGTTCTATTATTGTGGCTTCAAAGATTTTAACCATAACTGTTGACACCAACATGAAGAAAATGCTGATCATGTGGTGAAGGTAATGATTACTTTCAATACAAGCGCATCACCAAACACATTTCATCTAAAACGGTGAAGCATCTACACAAAACATGTTAACTGATTGAGAATCTGCTTGTGCTTGATGCAATTTCACCCTTGCAACGTCAACAAGTATGACAAACCATTCTCACCAGTGTATTGTACATAGTATGTTCATGATCACAACTGCGTGCCCAAGGCGCAATGTGCATGCAGAACAAGACCATTGGAAGACCATATGTGACCATCCAGCACAACTGAGCCCTGAAGTCGCCAATCATCATTTTTGAGATATTCAACCAAAATATTCTGCTTGAAATTAGCTTTAAAATTTTGTATATCATGTCTATAGTACTTGACATTTAAGTAGTGAAAAATCAATAAAACAGTCGATAAATCCTGTTTCCTATTGTTTATTGTTAAGTTCAATGGAGCATATCTCAATAGTGGCACTGGCGACATCCGGGCTCAGTTGTGGAGGATGGTCACATATGTGCGTGCAAAAAGTCAGCCAGTCAAATATGATTGCATGCACAATACATCCCTGTACAATCCACCTTTCGCTAAATCCCACAAGCTTTCCGATTTAACCCTATAATTCGTATGCCAATGCACACATCTCTAACAGCTTGTTTCTGCGCATGGTAAATGGGCAGTATTAACGATGTGCGCATCAGCATGACTTATTCAGGCTTAAAAATACAAAGGCTTGGATTTACTAAAAAGGTAAATTACGAAAACATCTTGAGTGAAATCAAACCCCAGGAAGTTGTATGAGTTCAGTTCACATTTACCTTCATACTCTTCAATTTCTTTGGTGTGAGGGCATTCAGGAAGTTGCTCCTAGATTTTGTCTCTCCGTGTCCATCCATCTTGCGCTTGATGTACATCTCAAAAATGCCAACTTCAACGACAAAGTCGCTGTCAATGTTGTTCCTAGATAGAGAAATTATGAAAAGTATGTAAAACAAAATATTAAAAATGTAAATGGAATAAAGAAACAAATAAATAAACACCGATACACACTTCATTACATTGTATTTTAGGAACTTGCAGTAAAACACAAATGCACATTTTAATTGCATTGCATTCAAGAAGATTCACATTTCTAACAGATTTGCTTCTCGAATTTGTAAAAGATACTATAAAATTACTCAGAACTTTATTCTGCTGTCCTTTTTCTTTTACTCCTTGCAATCATAAAATTGGTTTCTATCTTAAGATTTGGTACAAATCTGATGAATGCTTTTGTGTGTGTTTGTGTAGGTACGTACTTGCTTACCGCCAATCGCGGACATTTGAATAAAAACACACCTCCAAATGTGGACACACAGAGAAATGTAGACTAGTAGACTACACTAGAAACCCCTTAAAACTGCATTTGACTTTAAATTACAAGTCTCCCGTTAGTTGGTTAGTCCATGGTTGCCCTGTATGATTGCATGTAATTTGCGTTTACGACAATCAAATACAAAAAAAAAATTGATACATTTCCTCGGTATGGTGATTGAAAACCATTGCGCATAGTATACATTCCACACTTGGATAATTGTGTGCATAGTCTTCGCTTGACGGAAAACATGCGCAGGGTTGTCCTGTGCTTGTACGTTCAATCCATACGTATACATACATACTACTTACATTGCAATCATGTTAGTGAAAGGAAGACAGTCTCCAGACAAGCCATCTATGGTAGACAACATATGCGTAGCAATCACATTCTCTCTCTGTCTCAACAACACTATGTAATAGTGACAGTTACGACCTGAAATGCAAAATACAAGTATTAAGAAATCATTACTATTAAATAATAAAAGAAAAATAGACCAGTGAATGGGGCACTCCATACAATCCCATGCATCATGTTAGCACTTATCCACAAAGCTTGAAATCAAATGATAAATTTGATAGAAAGAAAGAGTTGTACCAAGGAATGAATGAGTCAAGTGATCCTATGGAAACATGATTTATGACAGATTTAAACAAAAATGTTCAGTTTTTGACAAAATCACAAAAAAAAATTGCGATAAAATACAAAAAAAGAGTGTTCAGAGTAGGATTGTTTCAGTTAGCTTTTTATAAATGCAGATTGACTTTAACCACTAATGATAACCCATAACTTACTGTTTGATCCTTGATTGAGCACATACTCTGTCTTGAGCGGCAAGCGGATATCCTGGATGGTGACGGATCCGCTGCATGGAATGATCTCTTCTCCTTCTGATGTCCTTAGCACTCCTTGTTTGGCAGGTGGATTCTTGAGACGCTGGATCTCATTCAGACATGCGTGTCGTCTTTGAGCTGTAATGGTGAATGTTTTTTATTTGGTGCGATTATTAAATACTTGCATAGCTTTGGCAATTTCATTTGTCAATCTACTCATCACCATTTGGCAAAAGGTGATGTGTAGGACCATTCTTCATAATTAAATTAAAGGGATTTTCTGAATATATTTGGTTTTTTCTTAAGTTGCTTAAAAACAGTTGATAAACCAGGAAAATATCCTTAGATTATTTTCTTTTCTGAAAGGATGCGCCTTCTCTGAGATCGCGTCCCATATTGCATTTGCACAGAATTCTTTATGCCTCGCATTTAAAAAAAAAAATACATTGTAGAGTTATTTTAGTTACTATATTAGTTAAGTGCCTAAAACAAAAGACTTGTGTGGGGAATAGTGTAATTTGGGATTGGCAACTCTGACTCGGAATGAGGTAGAGTACTCTTTTGCTGATTTGGAAAACTGTGATGTCAAATATCAGTGACTATAGTGTAAAATGCGCTTTAGTTTTAGCAATCATTAAATATTAACCAGATTGAGGTTGATCTGGAAAACAAGCATTTTTCTCCACAATTTCCAAATACCTACCTGCAAGAAGCAATAATCTCTCTGCCTCAACCTCCTCCATGGAGCCTTTGTACTCTGAGGATGAGTGGATCAAATTGAGAGCCTGTGTGGTCTGGTGGATTATACTCTGCTGGGCTGAAACTTCCTCCATCAAAGCCTGATTATTAAAAAAAATACACCAAAAAACAAAGTCAAACATACATTGAAAATTGTATTGAGACACACAAGCAAGTGGCAGGAGTTAACATCCAAAAGCATCAAACCAACAAATAAACAGATCACATTGACGACAATGTCCTTCAAACTTTTGCCAAAAATCCCCTCAGTGGCCTTACTGCCCTTGGTTGTGTTTGGCCAGTGTCCCTGAAAATGAATGCCCCTAAAACACCTGACACAAAATAGCACACCCACTCACCTTGATTTTTTGTTTGGGACACACTTGAGGCTGTGCTCTAGGCGTATCATACATGGGATTATGCTGCTCCTGTTGTTGTACCGCTATCATTGCCCGTCTCTCTGGGCTTCTCACTTCCTCTCGCCTAACAATCTTCTTCACGTCAGGGGTCTCCTGATTCTTGTTTTTACGGTAGCGCTCGACACTGTACATTAATGACTGGTCCACGTTTTCGCTGCTCTCGCTGCTGGAAGACGAGGAGCGTGGAATTTTGGTGGGTGGAGGAGTGACTTGCTCTGTTGTTGACTGAAAGATTAAAATTACACATAATTAATGAAGTTCAACGTAGGAATGTTTTTGTACACTGAAATACACTGAGCTCATTATACAAGTGTCAAGAAGCAGAGTGGGACTGTGGAAGTTGGGTCCTGAGGGTTCACCCTCAGAGCACATGTTTCAAAGTACTTAGACCTATCAAAAATAGCCTTGAGAGTAACACAGTACACACACATACTAATCCTGATCAAGGATTTTCAATTCTTAACCAACTCAAGGAGAGAATTAGGGATTCAATAAAGCTGCCAGAGCAAAGTAAATCACACGGACGTGAGTTGTTAAACGGTGATGAACTACAGTGAAACATGATTGAATCCCTTTCAATAATAAAAACAAGCTGAAGATCATCTAATTCACATGATTATTTCATGAGGAACGCCAGGTAGTCATTGCCACTCAACCTTACAAGAAAATTGGTGATATCTCTGTTCATATCACCAAGAAAAGGGCAATGTTTAGCCGCTACCTCCAAAATATTGAATTCAAATTGTAAGCGTGTAACACAGGTTCCAGGCATGACAAATCTTACGCACCAGCACGATTCTGTTAACCTACGTTCATGTATACGCTACGGTAAGTGTGGATTCATCATGGAATAACAACAGTTGGCTCCTGAACAAAGGTATAGGAATTAGGAAGATTTGTTGAATTGGTAATCAATTCCACCTGTTACCTACCTCATCTAAGTCACTGTAAGTGTACTGTTCTCCTTCCTCTTCCTCCTCCTCTTCTTCTCTCTTCCTCTTCTCAGCCTCTCTGGCTTCATCATCACTCTTCTGTTTCTCCTCCTGGAGTGCTGCCTCTGCCTCATCAATCAGCTCATCGATGTCACCCAGGACGTCGGTGATGTTCATGTCTTCTTGGTCCTCCTCCTCGACCTGTTTTTCCTCCTCCTCCTCTTCCTCCTGATCATCTTCCATTGTTTCTTCCATTTCTTCTACTGGAGGAGTTTGCTCTGTATGGAGAAAATAGAATTCATGCAAATCATAAATTGAGGGGCACATATCGTTGGACAAGTACACACATTTTTTCCCTTACCAAACATTTGCAAATGCAGCATTTTTTCTTCCAGTGTAAATTTATTTTTATGCCAACTACAGAAATAAGATTAATAATGTAACACCTTTCACAGGTTCACCAATGCTACTGCACTAGCTTTCTGAAAAGAACCGCACATATTGACGCATGCACCCAGTTAATGAGCAACACACGCAGGAGCGGCTTTTTATTCCCTTCACGACAGCTGCTGTGCCAAACGATGCTTTGACGTGTAATCGGCCAATCAGATTACCACCAGTCTGTTATTATGATGGTGGGATGATTAAATCAGCCAATCAGAACCCTACTACCGTGGTTATGATGTGTACGCTCATCACGGACAAGAGAATGCCATTCTTCTCTGTAAATGTACATCTATAAACAAGCCATAATTAAATACTTATACACCTTACAGGGATAAAGTGCAACCAATACCAACCTTCCAGTTCCTCCTCCTCTTCTTCCTCCTCTACCTCTGGTTCTACTGGCAAGCTAACATGTTGGTTGGTAGATGGTAGAGGTTGCGGTGGCTCGTCCTGTACAGAGTAACAACAAATCAAAAATGTTGAAAATGAATGTAATCTTGGGTTCTACCTTTTGATAGATCTTAATAATCACATCTTTATTCAAACAGGGTTCAAAAACATGTTCAATATAATTGTTCTTCCACATGTCTGTGTGAGCTTGATGTAAAATATGATACCAAGAATATCAAGAAGACATGAGTATAAATTAAAACATGACTAGTTTATTACATTATTATGTTTTGATGAATCAAAGTGTTGTAAAGATTGGATCCAAAACATAATAATGACAAAATTGGATGCTCTATGAGTTTTAAAATATTAGACGAGACGTATTCAAAACTCATAGCTTGGCCAATAAATATGAGTTCAATCGATCCAATTTTATATCAAAAGTAGTGCTTGAAATTGGCAAGATCTGCTTACAGCATTGATCAGAGTTCCACAGTTTCTAATCTCCAGACTGCTATATGGTATGTGTCACCACTATCCTTATTTATTACATTAATTTACCTCTTCTTCCTCCTCTTCATGATCAGATGTAGGTGTTGGTGGTCTTGGTCTCGGGTACTCCCATCTCATACGTAGAACCTCCATCTCCTTCTTTCTCTCCTCCTGTATTGAAATAAAATTACCAACAAAATATATCCTGATTAACATTTTACTTCACCAAGTAAAATAGTACTGAGACTATGGCAAGGGCAAAAGCAATTACTCATCTACAACTAGAGGAAGCCCCACCAGACCAGTTCGTCTGAGGTGAACCAAACCTGTCTGGTTATCAAATTAATCAGTGACAAGATTCACTCTGAATATGACTGGTGCTAATCGATGCAATAACATTAAAACATCAATTAGTACCTGTCAAATTCAGAGAAAACCTTGTCACTGATTATTTTGATAACCAGGCAGGTTTGGTTCACCCTAGAACTGCTCTGGCGGGGCTTCCTCTTTAAGGTCATCCAAACAGGTCTCCTCATACCAGTTTGCATTTTTAATTATAAATTATGTTATCCAGACTGAACAAGGAATTTGTCAAAATCATACAGAAAACAGTGCCAGCCTAAAAATTCCGAACGATCAAAGAAAGCAGGCACATGTATACAAGGCTTATAACAACAGTCTTTCCAATACCATCAATCAATTACTGTTTAACTTGCTTTTTATGTATATTCCACACAACTTGCTGCGTAGTAGTTTATTTAAAAATTCCCAACATACCTGTATTTTCTTGTTAATATCATTGCCTTGCCAGTTCCTCTCATGTTCCTTCAGTCTTTGTTGGATGCTCATGGCCAGAGCACCAATTCTTGGCTCTTGCTTGGTTGGGCTCAACACCGCGCTCGGTTTGGATGCGCTCCTCACCGGACTAACAATACGTTCCCTGCTGGTAGAGCTGAACTGAGTCCTGATCTCTCGGGTCAGTCGTGGTGCCGCTTGTTTCTTAGTGGGTGTGGTCGGCTTTGCAGGAGCGACTGCCACTTGACGTGGAACTCCTACAGTAACTGGAGTGCTCTCGGCTTTGGAGGTCTTGGCGACGGGATGCAGGGTGACTTTTTCACCGTAGAAGTTGACTGTTTTGTTTGAGGCGGCCCTGGGGCTGGGTTTAGGACTGTCGGTTGGAATAGACCTGTAAAATGAATGAGTTGATTCCAGCGTTTAAAGCAAATAATTATTGTATTCTATTATCAATATTATTAACAAATTATTCTCTATCAGAGGCGTCTACTGTCTAACCGTCTTGGACCAGAGGGCCACTATTTGCAAATTTCAGAGGTTGAATGGCTGCATACTTTTGTTTGATGTTATATTTTGTAAGAGACAGATTCAGCATTGACATCGGCAAGGCACAGTGTCGACAGCCAGTGTTATAAATATAAACTTAATACTCCGTTGGTGAGCGACGGGCGATTGGTATTTCACCAAATGCAAGAAAAGGAGGCATGCCTTATCTGATTGGCTATTTAGCATTGAAATAATTTGAGGTGTAGTACAAACTCAAAATGGAGACATGTATTCAATTCGATTGAAATCGATATTCTATTATTGACGCAGATAAAGAAAGTCGATAATGTACATTGAATTATAGATACAGCAGCTGGATCTTACACAGGTTCCTTTGTATAATTCATTTCTCAAATAGTTGAATATATTACAATTTTTACTTTGGATTTCAAAACTTTTACTTATAAAATGCAGTAAAACATATCCACAGCAAACAGCAAGGCCCCGCTAATTAGTGTATTGCTTTTCGAGTTAGTGTACTGAAAACAAAACCTGCGTTTTTCCTGACAACAAATCGAATTTTCTATAATGGCAACACCATAATGTGGTACTGATCATCATGCACAAATCATAGAATAGAAACTATGCGGCAGGTTCTGTGTGATATCTCATATCATGTAAATGGTATGCTTAGCCTGAGTCGCTCGGCCTATCTCGAACAAAATTGCCATGCGTAGCTTTTGAAAAACAAGAGGATTTGTTGTACTATCACGGCAATTTTTGACACGAAGATATAGGGATGATGACGATGTGCAAGGGTCACATGTGACCTACATGCCGATGGTTGGCCACCACTGATATATTAGCTAGACAGTCAAGCATTTATAAAACTGGTTTAATACACCAATGTCTGCCAGTCTGCAAACCAGAGATAAAGCAAGCATTTTCTACAGTTCAAGCATTTTTTCCAAGCTACCTTCACATAAGTAATTCTACAACTTTAGGCACTGATCTTAACATGGTGAAATATAGCTCTGAAGGTGATATATGGATAACTTCATACCTAATGCAAGCTCTTGCTGGAGCTACAGGAATAGCGGTCTCCTCTACCTGCTTCTTAACCTCCTTCACAGGACTCGGTTTCACTGGACTCTTGATGGTCGGTTGTGCCCTTGTCACCGTCGGAGGCTGGTATCCCCAGGTGTTGCTCTCTTGCTTGGGTGTACTGACTTGAGTTGTGCTGGTAGTTGGTGTTGAAATATTGGCTCGTTTGGCAGGGATGGGCTGTGAGGGAGCCGTTTCCTCACGAGGTTTTGGTGGTTGCCACACCCGAACTGGCTTCTTTTCCTATTGAAATGATGAAGACAAACTTGGTATAAATTCTTGCTGCAGTTAGTATTCAATCTAAAGCAATCAATGCTAATTGATCAATAAATGGCTGATATTTAGGCCCCGGCAAAAAACACAATTTTTAAAGGCAAAAAACGAGATATGAAAAAATAAAAAGCGAGATTTACCCCAAATTTGCTTTAAAACCGAGATTTTCCCGGAAAATCGCCGCCAAAAATTAAAAATTAAATAAAGCAAAATACTGCCCTCTGGGAGTCTAAGCAGTCCAATGTATGTAAACATGGCGCCCAACTCACGATCGAAGGACGAAAAACGTAAACAGAAATTCAATTATTTCCACCTTGATATGTTGTTTACATTATAAATCCTTTCTCAGTTTGATAAATTTTACAATAAACTACTATAATTTAGTATTCAATTACCTTGACATGACATTTTAGAGACCAATTAAGCACTGAAACTACACACTGGCGAGTACATTTAAGCTTACTTGATGACATGAATTGTCAACACGGCATGGAATTCAACAATTTTCGGAAGATTTTGCGGCATTAAACATCTTGTTTTATTGCTTGTAAAAGCGAGATAATTACTCAATAGCGAGAATTGCGGCGAGAAAACCGAGATTGCGTTTTTTGCCGGGGCTTACTGATATTATTATTTATAGTGCATGATACCTCAAGGCGATGTTGTTCCCTAATAACCCCATGGACACTACTGGTCATCTTAATGTCAGCATTTCTGATTGGTTGATTACTTGAAATGATCATTTCAACTGCCAATTATGATTAGGCTTTAAACTATTGGTCAAATTTGCATTTGCAGATGATCTTATTAATACTCTCCTTGATTGGTTCAAAATTGGACACAATATTCATTTTGGCCAATCGTCAGGTAGTTCTCATGGGGTTAAACAAGGTTTGGTTTTCATAAATTTACGGATATCAACATTGGAATCTGTTTTGCTCGCTGGCTTAACAACTGTGTATCCCAAACACATAATATATCGAGATTTTGACTTTCTACTCCTTTCTTCTTATGGAAAAATGTAGCCCTACACTGAAAATCCTAATTGTGATTAATTTTAGGGTACTGTCTGCAGCAAACAAAATGTAGAGGAGATCAATGCATGTATTCATCTCATCCCAAATTCATTGTACCTACCTCTGCCTTTCTGTGTACAGGATGATCCAAATCATCCTCCCAGTTATTAATATTGGCCGCCAGGGCTGCAAACCTTGATTTCCTTGCCTGAGGTACAACAGAAAGTGGTGTTAGGTTTGGTGATGGCATCTTGGGTCTCGGAGCGCAGACGTTCTTTGGGGAATCCAATTCTTGACCCTCTGTAAATGGAAAGAGAATTGTCATAATTCAGGAAAGTTACTCAGGGTTCCCGCACCTTGAAACCTTTAAAATTCAGGGACTTTCAAGGTCCAAAAGCATGATTTTCAAGGACTTACCACAACAAAAATCATGATGCGGCTATCCACGCTGCACATATTAACGAAAGTGACAGCTCCTCTCCACTCCCCAAATTTGGTCAAAATTATATATACTTTAGGTAAAATTCCAATTTTTAAAGACTTTCAAGGACCGTGTGCTAATTTCCAGGACTTTCAAGGCATTGAAAAGGTGTTTTCAAATTCAAGGACCATGGGAACCAGGTTACTTGGTTGCTGGTAGAATTGTGAGTGACACTTTAATTGCAGAATCTAAATCAGAGACAACTGAGGGGCACTAGTGACATGTAAAGGTGGTACACAGGTACATACGTACGGCAGTCAAGGATCTCATTTTTAGGTCCTCCACAGCCGTTCCAAAGACACTCAGTTGGGGTGAATGCTCCCGTTCACAAACTCAAATTGAGCAATGAAAGATTGAGTGTCCCCCTGACATGAAACATATTGCGCACTGAAAATAAACATTTATTTGGCCTTACCTGTGCTACCCCACATTGCTCTCTGCTGAGACAAGTTCTGCATGCGTGACTTGACTGATGATATGGCCGGTGTGTCCGGGTGGATCTCCATGCTCACCTGACGACTGGTCTTCACCGGTGATGCTGCAAAGATGGGACATAAAACATGGGAGATTATCCCTATTAAATTGTTCACAAAATGTTATGTCTTCATAGGGCGTGTATGGATTTCAACTTGACTTGACTACCAATATGGTACCACATAAAACACACAAAAATAAATTTGCTGCATGAAAGTTTGATTCACACAGAAAATTGTTTTGAGAATCTATGCGACTATTGAATTTGCGGATTCTTGCCAAAATTCTATAGCCCTGTTTTGTGGGAAGGGAACTTCCTTTTAAACTGCACTTTTAGTTTTCTATATTAACTGAGATCTTTTCTTACGTGATTTGACTGAATCTTCAGATGAATCTGTGCTGTCTTGGGAGTTGTTCTCAGCCAATGGAGCTCTCCGTTTACGAGGGGAGGAGTTGTTCTCTGACATCTTCTTGGCAAGCTGCTCTCTTCTTGCCCTTGTTCTTTCTAAGAGTCTCTGTTGTAGACAAAAACGAAAACAACTATAAATAGACTTACAGTGCAATACACAATCAATTTTATTTTTGGATCTAGGCATTTTAAGGCCAAGTAAAATAAATAACATGTAATCATCATCTGGACTTTCTCAAAATTTGGTGAGGGAGGCCCTTCTTATTGATTTGCAGGGGCCTTGTCAACATACATCATAAAAACAGGGTTAGGGTGGCCCTTCTGCCCCTTCTAGTGCTCTAGTGCTCTGTTTGTATATTTTTGATTTAAATTGATTTTTAGGCCTCCGAAATCTCCGAAAAGCATGCAATTTCCCCATATCACAGAGAATACAGGGTTTATTATGGGTTTTCCATTGCCTGTAACTTTATCAAACTGACTCAGAAAAGTTTTATATTGAAGGAAATGGTAATCTACCATGAGAGGTTTGGATTGCTGCGAAAACAAGCGATCAAAAATTCTATAACATTTATGAAAAGCGCCCTTGAAGTTGAGATTTTATCAATCAAATTGAATTTCATGGGATTTCAATGGCCAATTTAGTAATATTGCACTAACTATTTTCCTTCTTTTGTGTGTGAAAAGAGAACACATTTGGGACTAATTTTAATAATTATAGTCACAAAACTGATATTTAATCCATTAATATTACTAATAGCGAGCTGAAAATGGCCGAAAATGAGACGATTTTTGACAAAATTACCAAAAGTCAAAAAAAAAAAAAAGTTTCAACAAACTATCATAGATGAGTTTAGAAGCCTCTAAAACACATAAAAAACATATTCTGTATGACACCTTATATGACCTCCATTGAAATGGACTTAGATTGGTGCCAAAAATTTATGGAATTGAATGGATTGAATTATGCAATGTAACCTCATTCCAAGACTTTTTTTGCACATGATTGTATTATGTGAGCATGATCCATGCCACTTCAACCAGAAAACATATATATGAAGTCAATTCCTGTTTCTCACCCCAGCACAATGCTAGTCACTTTGTATGGTATCCGACGCATGTGGACACAACTCAGAGTAACTTGGGATAATATCATCTCCATATTAGGAGGTTTAAAACCTTGGGAGGTTCATGATGCCTGTATGAACATGACTTAAAACATCCTGTGTTGCAATAGATGGATTAAGATGGATTAAATCAGGTCAGCATGGTGAGAAATTTAGAGTGACTTAAAAAAATGAGTTAAAAAAATGGTGCGTTTAAAATGCATATTGCATTTAAAATGCATTTTGACTGAAACCTGTCGAATTCGGAAGCCTTGTATAGAATTTGTGACCGCTTGTTTTCACAGCAATCCAAACCTCTCATGGTAGATTACCATTTCCTTTAATATAAAACTTTTCTGAGTCCGTTTGAAAAAGTTACAGGCAATAGAAAACCCATAATAAACCCCTATATGCTCTATAATATGGGGAAATTGCATGCTTTTCGGAGATTTCGGAGGCCTAAAAATCAATTTAGATCAAAAATATACAAACAGAGCACTATAGATTTTGAAAATAGACTGCCTGCTTTACTAAAACCATGAAAAAGTAGAGTAATAGATGGAGTGCCACAGGCCCAAATTTCCCCTTGAAATAGGGCCAAAAATGGAAAATCTCAACTTTGAGGGCGCTGTTCATCTAAATGAAGCGCTTCAGGATTTTTTTTTCTTCGTAACTCTCGAGTACTCCCACTGTGCTCTAGCCTGCCACAAAAAATAACTTCATCAAGCACTTCTTTAATAGGGTTAAAGCACCTTGAATGTACCATCTTAAATTACTAAATGTGATAAAATGCTTTTTTAATTACCCCCTGCGGAGAAACGATACATATTTTTTTTCCCTTTTTCCCATAAATGTGAAGAGGACATATGGGTCAAACATAATTGATATAATTGGGGTCTTCATTGCATTAATTTATGTGACAAAATGACCCCCAAATATTGAAGGGGTAAAAAGGTCCATAACAATGGCAAATTTGGTGGTTGCTAGGTGGGGCTGTTCCTTAGCAACCAAAATATTTGTATTTTTTTTTCGCCGGATTTCTTCATTTTGGCATATTGGGAACACATCATGAGCATATCAGCTAATTCCAAGAGGGTCAATGTGGAACTTGCTGAAAATTCTGTTGATTTGATATGGACTGACCCAGGGATCCACTGGTCTCCTCACTATGTTGAAGCAGCTGCTTTCCCCGGTCGGGCAAATTATTCCCCTTTTCTCACCTATACTATGTATAGGTGAGATTCAGTGTGTTGGGTTTGGCCTACGGTCTCATCATCCCTCGGACCTTGTGTTGGCGATTGCAATGCGCATAACTATAAGGGAAAGTTAGTATTGCTAACTTGCTTTATTGTTCAGCAGTGCAGAGCCCCCTCTGGCTACCCAATGATATAAAGCGTAAGCGTAGATAGGAAAGTACGCTTATTTGATGAAGTTAGGCGCGCTATTCCGCGTCGTGACACCTCTCTCACCCAAAAGGGTACAAAGTGCCATCAATTTTCAGTTGTTTTGTCCGCATTTATGGCGGATTTTCATAGGTTTTTGTGTCTTAATCCAAACTTCAAAGGCATTTTCTTTTTTGTTGGGATGTTATTCTTACAAATACATGCTGTTTTTAGGCAATCATTATGATTTGAACACAAAATTGGCAAGAAACAAAAGATTGGTCAAACCATCCGTTACGCCCTTTTGACGTAAAAAAACGTCCTTGGCAGCTGGGTACCAAAAAGTACCCAGCTCAGATGAGTGCGTAATATCCGCGGAAACGTTCGCGTTGGGATTGCGATTAGCCCACACGGTGTTAGCGGAATTCGCGAAGTATTTCTCGCGTTGGTGTGTCAAAATAATGGCAAAACTGCAGCCTCCCTGTCAAATGGCAAGATAATTGAACTTGTAGCCTATTCGAGTTTCGATCGATCAAGAAATTTAGCTAAGTAGGCCTACAAATGAAGGGGAGTGTGGGAAGCTTGAAATCTTGTATGGTATCAGCACAACTTAAAAAGACTGTGGATGGGTGTTAGCCTAAATAGTTCCGCATTGGCATGCAAACATGGCAAATGTAGGCCTACCGTTTTTCACGACCGCTCTTTCAATTTCAACCCATCACTTTTCACTAAAGAGCTGAATAATTCCTGGTTGTTAATTTCCTTTTTGATGTGTTTTGTGTGCATGTTTATTTATTTATTTATTTATTATGCTTCATCACTGGCTCATATACAATTACAAAGACAAATACGGTATATTATATATAAATATTGCATAATCAAGACAAAGTAAATAGAATAAAATGCCAGCGAAAGGAATGGGACAAACAGGTGCAAAATCACGGCTCTAGGACCATCTCACCTTTCGATTTTTGCAAACAATTTATGGGGGGGGTTATTGTTATACTTAAATATTTTGTTATAGGACCTACTACGTAGTTATATTTTTGTCTGTTTGTATAGGCCTACTAATTCCTTCAAATTAATTTGGTCTATTAAAGCTTAAGAAAATCATGCATTTTTTATTCAAATTCCGTTCAAATTCGTTCTGTGGCATGCTGGCGATGTTCACTGAAAACTATTTGGTCTTCGTGATTCATTTTTGTTTTATATCGGCCCTAGGCCTAAATGCATTTTATAAGTAGGGCCACAGAGGGGAGAGATCTCTCCTCTGCTGTGAGTATATGGGCCTAATAAGAATGAATTTAACATGATGCTAAAATAGTAAGATTTAGGGTATTATACCTTAACATGCTAAAATATTAAGAATTTAGCATGTTAAGGTGGTATTGGATGCATTTTCTAGAAATAAGGATATGCTTTGAGCATGTTTTAAACAGATTAAGTGAGTAGGGTAAAGAACACTGATCAATATGCCTTTTGTTTGAAGCAAATCGGACATACGGTTTCTATACTACATCAAATTATATTTTCTTTGTATCTTATTGTTTTTATCAATAATCAATATAGTTAATGAGCTAAAAGGACTGTAAAGGCTCATTATATATGTAATTTTTGCCAATATTTTGCTAAAAATCAATGCATAAATGTTCATGGTACTTTTATTTTGCATACTTTTGCCCTGAAACTTGGTCAAAGTGTTTCTAATATGTTCTAATGTATTATATAGTGAAGCCGCCCCTCATTTGCATATTTGCATAATTAATGAGCTAATTTGCATAAATGCTACTTAATTATGCAAATTAGGGCGGCTAGCTCATTAATTATGCATAAATTATCTGGAAGTCATTAGGAACACTTTGACCAAGTTTGAAACCAATATTCTGTTAAATAAAAATGTTATGAACATTTATGCATTGGATTTTAGCAAAATATTGGCAAAATTACATATTAATGAGCACTTTCAAGTCATATTAGCTCATTAACTGTATTGATTATTGATAAAAACAATACAATACAAAGACATTTAAAATGTATGTATTATGAAAACCGTATGTCCGATTAGCTTCAAACAAAAGGCATATGGATCAGTGTTCTCTGCCCTACTCAATTAATATGTTTAAAACAGAACCACCTTAAATTAAGTATAATACTTGGTGTATAGACATAATTTGAGCAAACTGTGATAACTTTATTCTGTTAAATAGGCCTAAAAATAATTCTTTGGCGTATGTATAGGCCTAAGTTTTGAAAAATGTAACGAACTTGGCAAAGGAGATCATAATATGAGTAGGCCTAAGAGAGCAATGAGTAACACATGCATGCATACACTCTAAATTACAATGATTTAAAATAAATCCTTAAGGGGTACTACACCCTGGCCAATTTGTGCCTATTTTTGCATTTTTCTCAAAAATTATAAGCGCATTGGTGACAAGTAAGATATGTATATTATAGGGGCAAGGGCTACAACTACTGCACTGAAAATTCAGCAACTCAAGGCAAGTAGTTATTGATTTATTGATCAAATATTGGGTTTCCCTCATTTTTGACTGTAATTCCGCAACTGTTGTCTGTGCTGAAATAAAATTTCCAGTGCAGTAGTTGTAGTCCTTGCCCCTAAAATATAAATATCTTACTTGTCACCAATGCTTTATAATTTTGAGAAAAATGCAAAAATAGGCACAAAATTGGGCAGGGTGTAGTACCCCTTAATGATTGTATAAATGTAATTAGGGACCAATCAATTTTAGATTTAAAATTAATCGTATAGATTTTAATTTTAATTTTTAAAGATTTAATTTTAAATCTGTAAGATTTAATTTCAAATCTAATATCTTGGAATAGCCCATCAGTGTTGTATAAAAGTCATAAAGTTCGTTAGTTATGTAGTCAAATCCAATTTTCTACTCTAATCTAATCTTCAAATCTAATACTTGATTGTCCCTAATCACAATCCTTTAGGATTTATTTTAAATCCTTGAAATTTAGAGTGAATACTTTGACAAAATTATTAAACGAAACCGAACGAACGCGAAACAATTATGATTTTTTAAATATAGGCCTACAACAGTGTTCGATTTACCACCTGCATACCTGCACCAGTGCATGTAACATTCCCTCTGTGCATGCAGCTTTTCACTACCTGCCTGCACGCGTGCATGTACGATTTTAGCGCCAGCGATATGACAAGGCAATATACAAAAGTAAACAAGCAGTCAGTCCGATTTGGAAAAACCCAATCTATTTTTAGCGCAATATCCTGACTTCATTTAAGGGCTGGCGCAATTGACAATTCCCGTGAGAACTGTCACTTTTTTTCATTGACTTCCCTAGTCTCCTACACAGCCAGTTTGCGTCGGTCTGATACTTGTCGATCCTAACGAACATTCGAGATAGCCACATAGGCCTACAGTCTGGTCCGAGACTATGACTTCCCTTAGAGGGGCTAGCGTAATGTGATGTCATCCACCAATTCCCGATACCCTCGCACATGTAGAAGCTGTCATTTTCATTTCATTGAAAAAAAAGAAACAGAATTTAAACCGTGGGAAATATTTGTTTACGTACGGAAAATATCATAATAATGTCCAGCAAAAAAGGAAATAGCTCAAAAAACACTTGCATCATTCTGGAAATCGTGCACCTTGTCGGCGACTAGTTCTAGAACAGATGAAGCCACAGCATCCAGTGTTTTGGCTAAGAAATCGGCGAGTGATCGGCATAAAAATGACAATGACAGTGGAGCCGGGAATATTATTACAAGCTTAACTGACAATGATCGTGATTCAATGTGATTTTATGTTTGCTTTAATTTTGGTGCATTGCTGTGCATGTAGAAATTTTGGGCTACATGCACCAGTGCAGGTAGGAAAAAATTTGTAAATCGGACACTGGCCTACAAACTAGTGATGTGGTCGACATGCCTTATGTCGACATAATGTCGACGTCGGCACGTATGCCGACATGTCGACATCAAAAAATCATGTCGACAAAAAAATTTTTTTTTTTTTTTTTTTTTTTTTTAGTTTTCAAAAAATATTTTTGGCCAGAAAAGCAAGTTATAGGCCCAAACTGACTTGTTATTCAAGGTTGGAAACCAGAGAAATACTGCTACTAAAAAAAAAAAAAATGCCAATTTTTTTACAAAGTTGGATGAACTTGTACATTTTGATTACCTTTGCTTCTATTGAACAGTCAGGGACACATTGAATTAGTATGCATTGCTAGCTGTTCAATAGAAACAAAAGTAATTAAAATGTACAACTTTTTCCCACTTTGTAAAAAAAAATTGGCATTTTTTTTTTTTTTTTGAGTAGCAGTATTTCTCTGGTTTCAACCTTGAATAACAAGTCAGTTTGGGCCTATAACTTGATTTTCTGGCCAAAATATTTTTTGAAAATTTAAAAAATTTTTTTTTTTTTTTTAGAATTTTTTTAGAATTGTTTTTTTATGTCGACACACTGTCGACGCCGGTATACTGAATTATATCGACATGTCGACAATAAAAAACGGTGCCGACCACATCACTACTACAAACACAGTCAACGCTGGATGGAACATAGTGGACGAATTAGACTTACACGACGAATATGCATTTTATTTGAAATATCTATATATTGACATGATAATCGACCTATGAGTAGGAACAATTATGAATTTCATTCAATTTTTTTTGTTGGGGTGGGGCGAATTTGAAATATTTTAGGCCTAAAAATTAAGTACAAAATATGAATGATTGCTATGACACACATCATCAGCAGCATGGCCTACTAATCATGCTAATTGAAAAGTTCGATTGAAATAATAATATGCAACTCGTGATTTGTTTGTATTTGGATTGAATTTTTTGAAATGATTGAAATTTTGACGTATAATGCTTTTCGCATTTGCAAAATGAAAACACGCAATTCCAAACAAGCATACAAAAACAAACAACCAAGCAATGAAAAAAACCCACACACACAAAAAGAATCGAATAAAATAAATAAAATAAAAAACCCAACAACAACATCACCACAAAAAGCTACAAAACACTGCATAAATAATTTATAAAGATGTGTTAAATTTCAAAATGTTTTAACATTTTGAAATTTAAAAAATTTAAAATGCATATTTCCTCCAATTATGCTTCGAATCAAAAAAAAAAAAAAAAAAAGGAGAAGCAAAAACAAAACAAACAAGGAAACAAACGTAACCAAAACCAATATAACCACAATAAAACAAACAAACAAAACACGGTCTAGCCTTGGGCCTACATATCAATCAAATTACTTGGCAAATTTCACTGGCAACACGTAAATTCTCCAAATTGAGTGCGTTTAGCTTCAGTACGCTCTGAAGAAAGCACCCATGGTGTATAGCAATGCGTACTTCAATGCGAAGGCGCGATTGTTGATTTCAGTACGCAAAGACCAAAACAAATTCCTTCGACTTCACTGCGTACCCACCTACGCGCTATAACAACCCGTTCTAGCCTCCTTCGGAGGCGAAGGAGCGTTCCGATTTCAATGTGGCTACCTACGTTTGTCGCCCTCTATTGTCGAGATTCCACAATTGACTGTTCCATTTTTAGCATCTTCAGTTTTCTAGCTGCTACTTCCCGCCCTCTCCTCCCATTTAGCTATGCCCTCATTGGCGCTCTTAGCTCAGAGTTTGTTATCTTCTTTTTGTTTTGGGAAAGCGGTTGCTTGGGCGATCGGGTCAGCGCTTGGTGCCTTTTCACAGGCCCCACTTCGCTTCCCATAGCCAGATCAGTGGAACCTGACACTCCGCTTTGCTCACTAGGGATCCACTGGTCTCCTCACTATGTTGAAGCAGCTGCTTTCCCGGTCGGGCAAATTATTCCTTTTCTCACCTATACTATGTATAGGTGAGATTCAGTGTGTTGGGTTTGGCCTACGGTCTCATCATCCCTCAGACCTTGTGTTGGCGATTGCAATGCGCATAACTATAAATACAAAATATCTTAATTTTATTTGTACATGTATGTGTGCCGTGTGTGAGAGCATGCTGCCCATATGTCATCGACATGCAGAAAACATTCAATCGATTGCTAACAGGAAGTGAGTGTGTTGCATTAATATTCATGAGTAGTATTGTAAGGCCAAGTAAAAAATAAAACATGTTTCACGTCCGGGTTTTTGAAAAAAAGGAGGAGGAGGGGGCTTTTTATTTTCTATTTTTTATCGCAAAATTGGTGTAAATACCCATACTTAGAGCTGTTTTAGCGTATACAATAATGCCTGGAAAAAGAAGGAGGCCCTTTTTTATTTGTTCTTTTGAGAGTTACACCCCCTCCAATGATCACAAAACCTTCCTAAAATGTTTCTTGTATCTTAAGGGGGTACTACACCCCTGGCCAATTTCGTGCCTATTTTTGCATTTTCTCAAAAATTATAGCGCATTGGTGACAAGTAAGATATGTATATTATAGGGGCAAGGACTACAATTACTGCACTGAAAATTCAGCAACTCAAGACGAGTAGTTATTGATTTATTGATCAAATATTGGTTTTCCCTCATTTTTGACTGTAACTCATGCAACTGTTGTATGTGCTGAAATAAAATTTCCAGTGCAGTAGTTGTAGTCCTTGCCCCTGTCATATACATACCTTACTTGTCACCAATGGGCTATAAATTTTGAGAAAAATGCAAAAAGAGGCACAAAATTGGGCAGGGGTGTAGTACCCCCTTAACATTTCAAGGCTATAGAAAGCATTTCAACTTCCTAGACATTTTTTGAAAAGTTATAACTGAATTTCAAAAAATAAAATATATTTGAGGAAACCTCAAAAAGGAAGCGGGAAGGGACGTGAAACATGTTTATTTTTTTATTTTGCATATAACAGTAGACGTATCGGCAGGCTTGATTCGCTTGTGAAAGACTCTGCTGACCGCGAAAGACGGGTGATCGCTAGTATTTATAATTTTAAAACCGAAACGGTTGATGAAATTTGTTTGAACTTGGCATCCAATATCCACCTTGCATACCAGATTAACCACATGCCACACACTGACTGAGTACGTGAGTCATGCACAGCCAGGCATGCGGTGATCCTGTGTGTCGAGTGCAGTGCATGATCAAAAATTGAGAAATCGTGAATTTACAAAGCAATTATTTTTTATCGTTTTTCTCTATTAAACTACCGTAAATTAAAAATTAACAAAGTCATGACAAGATTAAACAAATTTACCTCTGTTACTGGATCCATTTTCAAGTTGATTATGTATTTAAATACGCCAAAATCATGAAAATATGTTGCTACTGATCATACGCTTCGCGTGATTGCCGTTCCCTTTTCAGCTGTTTATGAATTTTGAATTTTGCGCACTTCCTCAAGAATATTAAAATGCAATAACGTTTTTTACTCCTGAAAAATTATTTTCACACTACAACTATTATTTTAATATTATATTTACGTTATAATATTTTTTATTTATTTGAAATTGTAATATTTGTTAAAATTATACGTTGTAATTGTTTATTAAAATTTGCTAAAATTTGAATATAGTTAGAGGCTTGATGACCTTTCACCTGTCACCTTTGACCTACCCCGCGAAATCGCAAATAAAAACAACACAAACAACGTAAAAATCTGTGCATTTTATACGTGGTTTGTCACTTTATAGCTCTGTTTGGTACTTAATAATCACTGCCAAGTGAAATTTCAAGAAGTTATTTTTCTATTTGCAACATATTTTCGTCACTATGGAACCATCAGAAGTGGAATTTTTAGCCGAAAAAGAGACGGTGACAATCATTCCAAATTTTTCACACAACGATATATATTTGATTGGTGGGGATGTAGGCCCATTCAATGCTGGTATGCCAGTCAATGTACCATTGTGGATGGCTATTAATTTAAAACAGAGACAGAAATGTAGGATACAGCCACCAGATTGGATGGATGTTGGTAAGTTAGGAGTATATAGGTAGGCGGCCAAAGCTAAACTAAAACTGCCTTTTTTTACTCATTTCATTGATTTAAAAAAATTGTCCAACAATCATTCGATTCGGCATTAATAACAATATTTTGCCAACTTTTAAAGGAAATATTGAGTATTTGAATATGCGCTAGAATGATGGTTTAGTGCAAAATAATATCATGAATATGTGCTAGATAGTTTTGCAGTGCAGTGCCATTCCAGGCAGCAGGAAGAACGGCCGGCTGTATACAACAAGTAGACATAGTTTTGTAGTACTTTGTTAGTAGTTCCAGTAACTGTAACTCAGTAATCTTTATTTAACATTATGACATTATCTGACTTCAGGTACGTAGATGTCATTTATGTTTATGATAAAGACTGAAGTCTTGCTGGCAGGACTACTTTGTTAGTACAATTTACATTTTTTGTACACTTACGTACTAATACAGTATATTAGCAGTAAGCACTTTCACAATCATTCAGAAATCAAGCACTGCACATCAACATCCGAGTCTTCTTGAGAGATGACAACCGGACACCCCAACATTTCAGAAATTATGGGATTATTTGTATAAAGGATTTGGCAAAACATTTTGGGACTGTAGAATTATACACATATTGCAAGTCCTGTTATGTTATATGCAAACATTTTGTGAGAATTTTGTCTCCAAAATCATGGGAAGTTATGGTTCAGAATATTTGTTTTCTGGATGCTTCTGATTGCAATTAAGTGAAACAATTTTCATCATGGTAGGGTTTTCTTAAAGTGGAAGCCCTACTTTTGGTTCAAGTTCTTAGGGAATTAGTCAAGGTTAAAATTTATCCATGTAAATTCTGTTATGTCTGTCATCAAATAAACAGATGTGGCGAACTGGCCAAGTGGGGCTTCCTGTTTAAGCTTTTTCCTGAAAGATCTCAACTTTTTTGGAGAAAAGTGGGGGAATGAGGATGGATCACAAAATGCCCCTTTAAAAAACATTTGAAACAGTTCAATTTGAAGAATTACAGTCACACACACACACACAAATTTCCACTTTTACAATAAATTTGTACCTTTTGTTAATTGTTTTACAGAAAAACTGCAGGAAAAGAAACAAGAAGAAGTAGATTCACCAATTTTTCAACCAACAATGAATCCACATTACATGGAAGTAACTAAATTGTTACTGAGTCAGTAAGTATTTAATTAAAGAGTCATAGACAAATTACTACACTTCAAAGATGGGAACTCCTAACCATTGTTGAATATTCCTGAAGGGAAACATGGATGTGCCACCTGTGAAGTCAGCCTGTCATTTTAGACAAGCCATTTGGTTCAGGGATGGCCAAACATAATCTTTGATGGCTATGCTAAATTCTATTATTAGCTAATTGTAATGAACTCAGAAGTAAGTTAATTTCATAAGCATGATTGATAAGTGGGGATCATGGAGCACACATCTACAGGGTGATTTAAAATGAACTGTACCCAACTTCAAAAATTAAAATAAAATACTTACCGACATTTAAATAATTTGTGTTTGTAAGCTGTGACAGGATATTTTGTTTCCTATTATTGGTGAAAAAATCATGTCTTTACCTCTAATGATAGTGAAGAAAAGTAGGCTACATTCTTAGAAAACACACCAAAAACGATGTTGCACACGTATGAGTATTTTATTCAAACTATCTATTCTACAGCATTTTGCTCACTCAACTGCCCTCAAACACTGCCCTTTGCTCACTCAACTGCCCTCAAACAATAAGATGAATTGATAAATAAATACAATTAAAATTAAATACTTACCGATATTAAAATAATTTTATATTGCAAGCTGCAATAGGGTAGTAGGCGATGTTTCCTAGTATTGGTGAACAAATCAGGTCTCAATTACAAGTGTATGGATATTGTATGCACCATTTCTTTTTGAATTCAAATTTCCCTCTACAATTTCAAGTCAACGGGTCCTTTGTTCTACATGTATTACTTAACATGTAATCTTGGCAAACCTGACATTGTATATAATTGAATATCAATATTACTGATTTAATAATGCGAAATAACATTAATTTGTCTTGGTTTTTCTGTACATGTACGTAGTCATGGTTTTGTAGTCATGGTAGTTGCATTTTGTTACTGCGGTAGAGAACACGGATAAACTTACTTCCGTGTGTTAGTCTAAAAATGGGATGATAACTTGAAAATGCGATATCTTCTGACTAAAACCACTTATTATCAAAATTTCTACTACAGAACACTTCTAACTGCTTTCTCTGATAGTTTTTTGTTATGTACAACCTCCGCAAATATATATAAAAAATGGGTGAAGTTGGGTAGGCCCTACAGTTCATTTTAAATCACCCTGTATATACATATGTACTGAAGTCATTAATTGAAACTCGGCTGCTGAAGTCTGGTAAAGACCTATTTACCTTGTATTGTTGTATGTGCAATGTGGAAATACCAAATCAAATCAAATCAAATGTTTACAATGTCAAATTAAGGATGTGCAGTTATGAATCATGTCTCTGACAGCTAATGACAGGTAAAGCTCAATTTCTAGCTAAGATGTAAAGTACGGTACTTCTTGGAGTTGGACAATTTTCTAACCAATCCAAATATTATCCAACACAGCAATAGTTTCAAAGTTTCAAACCAAAACACAATGTTCCATTGCCCCTCAGTGTGCTTATAGATATCGCCTCGGAAGTGGTTCTTGAATTTGTCCCACACCAAAATGTCAGCACCTCAATGTAAAAAAACAGGTAGGGTGGAGGACTGGAGGTGCAATATTTATGGTGTATCAACATTCACCCCTGCTGTACAAATAATAATCTTGACAAAGCTCTTGTTTTTATTAATAGTAGAATTCTGTTTTTTGTTTGTTTATTCAAGTATTTGTTTGTTCTTACCTACAGTGCCACAGATGACATACCCCATGCAGATGAAGTTCACACACTAGTCAAAGATATCTGGGATTTGCGAGTGGCTAAGTTGAGACAATCAGTGGATAGGTTTGTCAAAGATCAAGAAACATATGCTAGGGTAAGTACCGGTATTGATCATGTAGGCTATATTGATCAGGGGTGTAGGGCAGTGGTATAGCCAGCACTTTTACAGATGGTGGGCAAAGGGGGGCAAGACAACTTTTATGGGTGGTGCAAACTTTGATGAAAATGGTCAAAAAGGGCTAAAAAAATACAAAAAAAAAGGCCTAAAAATCTTGATATCAGGGCAGTCCCCTTAATCAGGGCAGTCCCCCAAGCTTCCCCCTTTGCCCCCTCCCCCTCATTTCCCCCCCCCCCTGGCTATGCCACTGGTGTGGGGGATATATTATGGTTGAGATGTTCAATTGATCGTGAATTTCAGATGGACGCACAAAAAGCTGTAAGTTTTTGCAACCTTGTCAGCAAACTTGCGTCACACATGACACACATTTTTTAAGCCTTAGAAATTCTGTCTTCTGTGCTGTCTAGATGTTGCACTATACCTCTGGTGATCCTCCTATTATCTCCAGAGTGTGTTGTTCCTGGCAAGTAACAATTCACTCTGCAATTGCACAACATAATTTGTCATTTTTAGAGACCCTGATAATGCAAATATTGATGAAAATGAGTCCAAAAAATAGTGAATGGTCTGAACTTTGAAATAATTTTGGTTCAAAATGAAGCAAACATTGTATTAGAGAAATCAAGCTACAAAATGTTACAAAATTAGCACATTTCCAGATTTCTGGAGATAGTTTAATACATCTGTTCTCCAAACCATTGTTGTAGTTGCTGTTGTTCTTGTTGTTATTGAAATGTTGCAACCAAAGGCTAGATACTTGAGAGGTCTGTTTTAGCCACACATCCCAGTACCGGTACAGTACTTTCACTTCTTAAGACAGTGGGTTTATACTGACCTGGGGGGTTTGCTGAACTGGCAAATGTTAAAAATTTCGTGATATAAACCAAATTAAATGATGTACAGAACAACAATAGATGAAATTTTCAAATGGAATTTTCATCCTTTTCATTTGAAATCTTAATTTTACATCCTAGCTGGAAGTGTACCTTTTGTGATTTTAGACATGTTTTTAATTATTTATTTAATTATTTATTTACTTGTAGCTGGACAATCTGTCATTAATGGAAATCAACACCATTAGACCATTCCTAACACCAGCCTTAGATCAGATGCATGGATTACGGATGAACACATTGCCAACTGCTGGACAAAGCTCAACACAAAACTGATGCAAACATCTTACAAGTGCAAACCTCTTGTTAAACCAGTACTGTTCACTTTAAGGCCATAGGCCCAAAATTGGGATTCAAGTTAAAATCCATACACCCCCTATTAAGACATGACCTTAAAGAGGAAGCCCCACCAGAACAGTTCTTCTGGGGTGAACCAAACCTGCCTGGTTATCAAATTAATTATTGACAATCAATTATTGACAACTACTTATTCCAGAAAAATACAGCACTAATTTTTTTCTAATTAGTCCTAACTAGCAATAAAAGTCCAATTTGAATATTTGGCCAATTTTTGGGAAGTAAGGGCCAAAAACATGTTTCATTCTTTAACCATTTAATTAAAATAACACAAAAAAGTGCAAATTAGAGCAAAATGTTGGCATGTACTCATCAAGATTTTGAATGCTTCTAGACTTGTCCCAAGTCTGTGATTTTTGTAACTTGATTGTCAGAAAACATGCCGAAAATGCATGTTTTTGGCTCTTTTTTCAAGAAATTAGTAAAAAAAGTGAACTTTTTCTTTTATCTCCAGTTAGGACTAAATGAATGATTAGGATTGAGCTATGTTTCATTTGACAGGAGTTGATCATATTTGTTCAATCCCAAAAAATTAGTGCTGTATTTTTCTGGAATGGGGAGTAGATCAGATGCATGGATTATGGATGAACACATTACCAACTGCTGGATATGGCTTGACACAAACTTAAAACTGATGCAAACATCTTATTGCAAGCCTCTTGTTAAACCAGTAGTCACTTTATGGCTGTGTGGCCCCAAATTGGGATATTCCAATTAAAATCCATACACCCCTGTTAAGACATGCAGGGACTGCCTTTTGAAAATTAGAAAATAGCTGCAGAATGCTCTTCTGGTCTCTTCAAGAAGAGCTTCAGCTGTTTGTACCTGTGGCCATTAAAGCATAAAGAATTTAACGAGTCATCTAGAGGAGCTATAAATCGCTCTTGCAAATGCAACTTAAGAGATGTAGAGGAGTGATTGCTCTCACTCCTTTCAAGCATGGACATGACCTTAATCTCTCACACAGGGGGTGTAGATTTCATTTCTTTGGTAGTGTTTATCATACAAGTATAGTGACCTCACAATTTCTACTTCTTTGTTAGTGTTCATCATCAAACAAATGAATTCTAATTTTGATGACTATTGAAAAGTCTTGTTTCTTCCAACATTGGATCCTTTCAAAGTAATCATATTTTATAGTTTTATGATATTTTATGTAAACATTAGATGTATCTAATGTTGCATTTTGATGTGGCAGTCTTGCCCTTAATAACTGGACACTGCTACCAACAACCAATCACCATGACACAGCAGACTGTATTTAGAAGCTTTCAATCAGATGCTTGGCTTACAAATAAACACTATCAAGTGGACTTTTGACTTGCTTCCACACAACTCATTAGCCTTTCCGAAGTATGTCGTACACAAAAGGAGGGCAGTCTTCAATCGTGCAGCGTCATCCTATTGTGTCCACCATACAGTAAGCCAAAGAATTAAGGTACCAGTTGTATTCACCACTGTATATCCTCAATGAAGACAAATATGTCAAAATTAAAACAAGCAGCCACTACCTGGACTCTTTAGCTCTGATTTAAGACCTTATTTGTTGAAATTGGTTGAGAATTAAAGAAACGGTGATCTAAAACCTAATGAAGAAACAAAATCAAAAGTTGCACTTTTGTGTTCTAATCAATGAATGCACGATGCTAGTTTTAACGTGCTAATCAATGGAAGCATGGCGCTAGTTCTCTTGTTCGCGAACGCTTTGTGTGCAAATCAAAAGGGCATGCAATGTAGCAAACTGCAACTTTTAAATTGGCATCTTTGGGTTTTGGATCGTCATGTTTTTATTTCTAGAACAATTTCAACAAATGAGGTCTTAAATTGAAGCTAAAAGATGCAGCTATTGGCTGCTGGTTCCAATTATGACATATCTGTCTTTGTTTAGGATATACAGGGGTGAAACATAACTGGTACCTTAATTTTTGGCTTACTGTATATCGAAAAAGGCTAATGGCTGAATATGGAAAGCATACATTTAGTCATCAAAAGTATTTTTAAACCGGACTTATTTTGTATATTTGTAATGTTTACACATTTTCCATCTTAAGGTGGTACTACACCCCCTGATAAATTTTGTGACTAATTTTGCATTTTTCTCAAAAATAACTACACACTGGTAACAAAAGTTATGTATATTATAGGGGCAACAAATCCAATTACTTCACTGAAATTTCAGTGATTCAAGACATGTGGTTCATTATATGTGTTAAGAAATGAGTACATTCTAGCTGTACCTCTTTTCTTATCATAAATAACGTGCCGCTTGTCTTGAAAGTCACTGAAATTCCAGTATAGTAACTGGATTCCTGGCCCCTATAATATACATAACTTTTGTTACCAGTGTGTTATTATTTTTTGAGTTTTTGTAAAATTAGTCACAAATTTATCAAGGGGTGTAGTACCCCCTTAAGCTATTTGGTGGTGATATTTGTTGTGTCTGTTGAAAAACATCAATTTTGTATTTGTTATTGTAATACAAACAATTTGGAAAGAATAACAAAATTAAAATTTGGCAGAATCATATAATTAATATTGCTGTAGCTAAAACTGTCTTTTAGTTTTGGTGAATTTTGTTAGTTTTTTAAACAAATTTTGTGATGTATTTATTGTGTCCTTCACAGATTTGAAAATGTTGCCCCCTCTGGCCGGGCCTCTGGCTCACCAGTACGCCCCTGTGCATGTGTACACTTATGGTTGCTTGCCTCACCCTGCATGCTCATTGAGTCTCATAAGTTAAATAATGAATATTCAATTTGACAAATTAGGGACTGTGCAATGATTATGAGCCTGGAGATGGTACAATTTCCAAATTCTGTGTCAAAAATTGATACCCCTCCCCCACTCATTTTGGCTTGCCAAAAATGTCTTGCACCCTTACTCACCAGGGTACATAATTATTGCACAACCCCTTATTACAGTCCAACCTCTTATATCCAGCCATGATGGGACCAAACATAGACCAGTTAAGTGAAAAAAATCAGGATAAATGAAATATATGCAATTCTGCATTGGATGTCTGAAAAAATTGGGACAACAAAATATGACTCGATATGACATAGCTTGAGTGTTTTTGTGGGGGAGCAGAGTTGTCAATGGTGTATAAAATACTGAACGAGCATATTTTTGTGCAGTATGCAGTACATGCAAATATGTATTTTTAAATGCTTCAGAGTCTAAATGCTTCAGAGAAAGAATGAAGAAATCGAGATGTCAAAGCAAGTTTTCCGACAGAGATAAATTGAATATGAATATGAGATCACATATCGAACAATAGCGAGATCCAGATGAAAGAGGCCAGATAAGGGATGTTGGACCGATTCAATGAATTTATTTATTCAATAACTTCTTAAATTTATTTGCATCTGCTTTGCAAATAAAGCATTGAACATGACTTATGGCAGGGTTCTTTTTGAGCCCAGTTTAGTTTGAGGGGTGGCAAAATGTTACTAATAAACAAACAACCGGCAGCAATAGCAATTGTTTGTTTGTTTACCCAGGTTGGTCTGTGAGGGACACATGCTAATCCAGGGGAAATCCATGGACCGTTCCAATCTCATACAATAAAAATGCACAAGCCTGTATAGCCAGTGTAGGCTATTAAAATGCATGCTGGCCCAGGTAGCTTTGATAAACAAAGTAAGAAATTGAAGAAAATAGCAAGGACAAAGGAGAGAAGGCCACTCCCAAACACAATTGTACAATTGCAGCCCATACTTGAGCTCATGCCCTGGTGCCAAAATAGTAGGCCTATTCAATGAATTTCAATTTCACCTGTATGAAGAAGATAATCATGTCTAGTTTTTTGTACAGAAATATTATAATTAAGGCCTATTAGCTTTACCCAATTTTCCCAAACGGCCAATATTGTCACAAAAGAATGAGGTACGCATTAAGTACATTATATATGTCATATATCAGGCTTATTATTTCCGTTATTGCAAAATGTGACGCAACTATTAATAAATCACATTTCAGGTAAATCAAGTTTACTCCCCCGAATGATTGCACACAGATAATGAGATTAATTATCTGGTGATGGGTTAGGCAGATAAAGATCAGGTTAATCATTTCTGTTATTGCAAAATGTGATAGGTCTATTAATAAATCATATTATTCGGGGAAATAAAGTTTAGTGTCCCGAATGA
Source organism: Amphiura filiformis (assembly GCF_039555335.1). Classification (NCBI taxonomy): domain Eukaryota; kingdom Metazoa; phylum Echinodermata; class Ophiuroidea; order Amphilepidida; family Amphiuridae; genus Amphiura; species Amphiura filiformis. The sequence continues at coordinate 59,154,410 of NC_092643.1, forward strand.
TTACATACAGGGAGTGATTGTGAAGGTGTTGGTGTAAAGTACAATCTGTCTGATAGATAAGGACATCAAAATATTGTTTGATTGTCCTATCCGGCAAAAAAATAAATAATTGGGGTCGACTGGTTGGATTGTTCCTAAAGGAATCGATCAATTACAAACAAAGTTGATTGTAAAAGATTGCACCTGATTTACTCAACTTTGTTAGTTAGGATGGAGGGGTAATTAGTTAGGATGGAGGGGTAATTAGGTGGTGGGGATGGTGGTTTCAGACTCTGAATCAGAGTGTGGGGTAGGGTGGTACGGTAAAAGGTTTGGGTTGGTAATGGGGTAGGATGATGTGGTAAGGTAGGTAGAGATGGTGGGGTGGGGTAAGGTAGGTAGAGGTGGTGGGGTATGAGGATAGCTAAGGATGGGTGGGTGATGGATGGGGGTAGAGTGGCAGGGTAGTTAGGGTGATGGGGTAGGGTGTGGTTAGTACGGTAGGGTAGTGGGATAAGGGTGTGGTGAGGTATAAGGGTGGGATAGGGTGGTAGTGGGGTAGGGCTGTGGGTGGGTAGGGTGCTGGGGTAAAGTAGTGGGATAGGATAGGGTGGTATGGGTAGTTGATGGGGGTTGTCAGGGTGTGGTGGGGTATAAGGGTAGGGGTGGTGTGGATGGGTTAATAGAGTCCAAATGTGGGGTAGGGGTACGGTGATGGGGATGATATGGGATGGTGAGGCTAAGGTGGGGTAGGGTAGGGTGGTTGTGGTAGTGTCGTAGGGTAATGGGTGGGGTATGGTGGTAGGAGTACATTAGTTTAGGTAAGGTGGTGGTAGTAGAGTAGTTGGGGTAAGTTGCTGGTAGTAGAGTAGTTGGGGTAAGTTGCTGGTAGTAGAGTAGTTGGGTTAGGGTGTGAGGTCAGGTGGTAGGTTGCTGGTAATGGAGTAAGGGTGTGGTAGGGTAACAGACCTGCCAACTGTCTCTCATTTTGAGGGACTGTCCCTCATTTGGGGTTTTCCATAGTGAAAAAGGGACAGGCCTGCTTGCTAAAAATTTCAGTGATGGCAAATTTAAATGTAAGAATAGCAGAAAATGATGCAAATTTCACTTTAAAATTTTGCTATAGCATTCTCCTTAGTCTATTGTGATAAATTTAGACTTGCAAAACCTTCCCTGAATTCTGAAAGTATTGCACACCTCAAGTCTTTGAATTTGTCGATACCTGGTTTGTGTACATGTACAAGGTTTTGGCCTCAATGTCCCTCTTTCTTAAATATGGTAGTTTGGCAGGTCTGTCTACCTGTGTTAGGGGTAGTTACGATGGTAGAGATATAGATCAGGGCATAGTGTAGGTGTAAGGGTGTGGATGGATGGTGTGGTGAGACAGGGTGGTAGGGTTGCTGGTTGGGGTGATGGGGTCAGGGTGGAGTGAGATAGGTTAGTAGGGGTACTAAATCTATATAGTTTATGGTGGTGGAAATTGGAGTAGGGTGGGGAGTAGGAGGTAGAGAGGGGTAACGGGTCAAGGTGTGGTGGGGTATCAGGGTGTGGTGGTGTGGATGTCCGGAGGTAACACAAATGTTTGGGGAAATCCCCTCCCCCCTTGCCAGTCCGATATTGTTTGGACTTCTTGCAGGATATGTGCTGTTCAGATGCTGAATCATTTGCAAAATTACTGTATATAGGCCTAGGCCTACTTGTGCTCGTAAACGAATTTTCGACTTCCCCTTAGGGGAGTATCCAACGTGTCCAATATCCAATGTGTGAGAAATGTAACAACAAAGTTGACAAACTGAATTTGATCTTTACTGAATATTAGGGACTGTTCACAAACACTTGTAAGGGGGGCCTGATGCAACAAGGGGGACCCTAAAATTTTTTGACCCTCCTAAGGGTAGCCTTGAAAAAAATGACCACAAATTTTCCTGGGAAAATTGAGTTGATATGCTTTTCTATGGGGTTGACCGATAATTTTGATGTCAAAAAGGGGGGGGCTGAGATCTCAAAGGGGGGGGGGGCGAAAAATTTTCGCTATGAATTTTTTTGCATCAGGCCCTCCGGCCCACCTTTGTTTCCAATGGACATTTTATTGTGAAATGTCATTGTACAAGGAATACATAAAAAAAAATTCCACATAGCCCCCGAATGAAAAGTATTTAATTATCTTAATAATCACTCAAAAAGCATTTGGTGTGAATTTTACATCCGAACTAGAGGCTATTAATTTTTTACGAGCCTTTTTATTTTACATGTAAAGCCTATGGGGTGACGATTAGAAATGGACGGCAATATTGAAAAACCCTCATTTTGGGCCATTTTAGACACTAAAATGCCCATAAAAAAGAATAGCCTCTAGTTCGGATGTAAAATTCACACACAATGCTACCTGAGTGAGTACAAACATAATTAAATACATTTCATTCGGGGGCTATATCAAAAACAAAAAATGTCCTATACCCTAATGGTTATGGAACAAAGGTGGGCCCCCTAAAAAGTGTTTGTGAACGGTCCCGTATGTAAGATTAAGCCAATCCATATATATTGTGATTTGGACTTGCAGGATAATTATGTAAACTAGAGCGGTTACCACACCATAGCTGAACCATGTGACTTTGACAGCATATTGTGGTATAGGCCTAGGCCAATCGGAGCAACTTCAAATCTGACCTGACCTTTGACCTCAGATGACCTTTGCAGTTTTATACTTGTGGAAGTGTCAGGGATTGTTTTCCCTGAGTTACAGCATGATCAGATCAATTTTAAATTTGACCTGACCTTTGACCTGGGATGACCTTTGCAGTTTCATACTCGCTAAGTGTCAGGGATCATTTTCCCTGAGTTACAGCCTAATCGGAGCAACTTTAAATTTGACCTGACCTTTTACCTCTGATGACCTGTGCGGTTTTATACTCCCCATGTGTCAGGGATCATTTTTTCCAAGTTACAGCCCGATTAGAGCAACTCTAAATTTGACCTGACCTTTGACCTCAGATGACCTTTGCAGTTTCATACTCCCCAAATGCCGCGGATTGTTTTCCCCCAGTTACAGGCACATCGGAGCGACTTTAAATTTGACCTGACCTTTGACCTCAGATGACCTTTGCTGTTTCATACTCCCCAAGTGCCGGGGATTGTTTTCCCAGAGTTACAGCCACATCGGAGCAGTTTTAACCTTTGACCTTGGATGACCTCAGATGATGTTTCATGATCCCCTTATATCAAGGATTATTTGTACTAAGTTGTAGCTCAATCGGAATTATTTCAAAATGTTGGTAGCAACTATATAGCATTTACCTTGTAGCCTTAGTGTGTATGTATTGATTTTCATAAATGCATCATGGGAAGGAATAACATTTGACCACCAAGCCCCCACCGTACAAGTATTCACCATTATTGCGCAATCAGAGGCAACTATAGCATTTACCACATACCCTTAGTGTGTATTTTCATAAATGCATCATGGGGCACTGTAATTTCCTGTGATCTAAATACTAACCACAAAATGGGCTATTCCACTGGGCGATCTTAGACACGTCCAGTTTGGTCCTTACTGTGGTTTAATAAGATACTGTTTTAATAATACTTTGGGAATTTCACAATATTTACTTCACTTTCTTGGAAACAATATGCTTGTTATCAAAATAGCAGACAAGCTGTCTGCCAGTGCAAACCTGTGATTTTTAGTAGCCCAATTGGGCGACTTCTGAATCAAAATGGACCACACGTTTAAAACTATTAGCAGTAGCACCCCCTGTGTTTCTTTATTATATTCTTTAATGTTTTCTCTTCCATTTGACACCACTCGGGGGGTTACACCTTCGTGGCATTTCGAGATATGTCCATTTCAGACCAAATGGTCAGTCAGTTACTAAGCTAGTAAGATAGTAAGCTAGTAAGCTGGTAAGTAAGCTAGTAACATTCACTCATATAGGCTGATACCATTTCATGGTTCAGCAAAAATATGTAAAAAAGGATATGTGCTGTTCAAATGCTGAATCATTTGCAAAATTACTATTGGCCTTATGCTTGTTAACATGGTTAACGAATTTCCGTATCACCGCGTGGACAAATGCCTCGTCAGTGGCGGATCTAGAGCAGTCAGAGGGAGGGGGGAAATTTTTGAAAAAATATTAAAAATCTAAGAAATGGCCGCGGAGCAGGGGTGCACTGCAAAAACAGCAGAGCAACACTTAATAAACACTTTAACACTTCATAAACACTTGTTTGTACAGTGAAGGTATAGGGGTGTTAATTTATAAACACCAAAACACGTTTAGAAATATGAAGATGTTTATGTTTTTTAACACAAGATAGTGTTTAAAATATGTATGTTGGATTCTGCGCCTTATGTAGAGATGTAGGGCCTATATGCAGCAGGTTGACAGACAGTCGATTTGCTAAGTATAATACTCCACTACTCTTTATATAAACACACAATATAATAAAAATATAAACCTACTATAATGTTTTTGATAATAGGCCTACATACATTGACATAGCCTAAGTCATATTGCACCGCTTTCGAACAGTCTCAAAACTATGTGCTAATTGTTGCATGGAAAAATTATGACCCGTTCTTCATGTTATTATGATTAAATGGGACCAAGTTTAAAAAAGGGTGAAAAGCCACACAGGAAAGATTTGTTAAACTTTGGCCCCTTTTTACGTTTTAAAACGTTTTTTTGGTAGATTGTATTTGCCTGCGATGAGCCATTGCAGTTTTGGTCAATTAACTGAAATACAGTTTACAACAAACCCTTTCCGGGATGGTGGAATCGTCGAATGACGTCATTGCAGGTTTGCTGCTTTGCTCTGTGAATGGAGTTCCAGTTTATTAGAACCCCGCAGGGCATGAAAGCTATCATAAAACAATCATTTTGTGATACCACAAAATGAGTAAATTGTTAAGTTAAAGCATCCTGGTGGTATGGGGCAAGAGGAGGATGGAAATTTAGGGTAAACTGCTAAAAAGCTAAAAAACTTCGGGCGGTACCGGGCTGTACCAGGGTTTTCCCACATTATTATGTGTGAAAATATTAGATCCAACACATAATAATGATAAAATTGGATGCTTTATGCCCAATATTTATTGGTCTCGCTATGAGTTTTAAAATATTGGACTCGACTTCGCCTCGTCCAATATTAAAACTCATAGCTCGACATATAAATATGGGCTCAATCGATCCAATTTTACATCATAATGATACCACCATACGTTATGCACCCGTGGTTTGTTTTACCGTTTGATAATGGCTTTTCATGTTCCCAGATTTCTCTAATCTTAATAACCTTTGAAATGTTTTAGATTTATCAAAAAACCACAATCATACAAATATGAAAGTCAACAAATAATGTTATTGTCAATTCAATCGAATGATAACTTTGTTTGTATAAATCAAGATACCTCATTGTTGCAGCAGACCCTGGAGTAGATCCACACCTCTTTTCGCCAAACGTCAAGTGTCTCTGGAATGCTGTTAAAATAAAAAATAAAACTTTTAATGCTAATTTATTGCACATTCTAGGGAAGCGTGGTTACCTTTTTTTAAATAGGCGAGTGAGAGGGTTTTCAATGAAATATTTTTGGTGTCAAATTTGAAGCATCCTATGTATAAAAGAATATATATATGAATATTTACTGCACATCATATATAACGATTCGTGATACCCAATTGTGGCACATTTGATGTCGTTTAAGAGGCAGAGAATTTTATTTCAATTTTATATACGCCAATATATATTTTTAGAGCAAGAATAAGGATAGAAAAAGCGTTGTAAAAATTACATTAGGCCCCGCCAAAGATTACTGTTTCGTTTTTATGGTAATCTAATCGCGATTAGCCTATATGTTCAAATAAGTTTCAAAATGGATACCAACGAGACTGCCGAGCGGTCTAAGGCGCTAGGCTCATAGAGTATCCATGATATAATAGCGGTGCGCCGTGAGTTCGAACCCCACCTCTAGGCCTCTGCCAAACTTAATTTTGCTTTTTTTTAAATTTCATATTGGGGAAATGTGGCTGGGAGAATTTATGTATGGCGTGGAGTGGTGTGGAGTAGACCCCGGCATGCAATAGCAATAGACCAACAGGAGCAGACCAAACCTTGTATAATCACAATTTATCAATGAAGATTTGATGTGAAGAATATCGAATAGCTTATCAATCTTTTGGAAGGTCTAAACATCAACCTCCTGACAACGATGACGAGGAAGGAGCTTGTGATTATTTTTTGCTTGTTGATTTTTTCAGCGACCTCTGCCGTAGATCTATCACAAACGATAGATAACGACAAACAGAAATGGGACACGAAGGAATCAAACCAAGGTAGGTATTAATAAATAAGTATAGATAAACAAAATGTGCACCATTAAACCCATGATGTATTTTCAAATTTATAATTTTGTTATTACCCAAGAACGCTGAAATAATATTTGTTGTCCATTTTAAGCCGAAATAACGAAAAAAAGATTGGATACACCCCGAGGTTACACCAGAAATGGTAAAAAATCGTAAAACATCTCTTCTACAGATTAGCTCAATATGCATTGCAAATGTTATGGTTATGTTAACAGATTATATATGAAACAACATCAAAATATGTATTACCATTATTTTACCAACCAGCAAGATGACCAGTAATAAAAATACATTTTAACTAGCATCCTCTTTTATGACATTTTCAGTAGATATCCACGATAAAAGCTTATTCCCAAATTTTCAGTTGATTACGATTTTGCGTTTGCGAGTTATGCATGATTATGTGTATTACACTGCCCACATAGGCCAGTGTTGTAATTTCGTTCTGTTAGGTACCCGGTATACCAGAACGAAATTCAAATTTGACGATATTTTTGCTAAACGAATTAAAGGATCTGGAATGAGCATTTTGAGCGTTTCGATAGTATTTTTTGTGGGACATGAGAGCACATCAGACATATTGAATTGCATTCTGAATACGAAGAATGTCTTTCTGATATCAAATAATTTTCATTTTTGAAATTCACGATATAATACAAATTTTATGACAAATTATTAAAATTTGATATTTTTCACAGTTTTGATATATAACAGTCCTCGAAGTAAATTTTATAAATCTAATGATATATTCTTAAAGTGTATGTAGCTGGTGGGAAAAGCCGACGATCAATTGAAAATTTTGACCTTTCATATTGAAGATATGGATTTTTTTCCAAAAAGACCTACTTTACTTCGAGTACTGTTAAATATCAAAAATATCAATTTTTAATCATTTGCCATAAAATGTGTATTACATTGCGAATTTCAAAAATCAAAATTATATGATATCAGAAGGACATTCGGAGTAACTACAGAATACCCCTCTCGGGGGTATAGTTGTATAAAGTTGTAACATGTTTGTATGTATTGGAATAGGGTGTTTTGTGCTTGAGTGGGGTATTCTGTTTTAATGATTTGTGTATGGTAATGGGCTATTCCAGATAAAACATGCACCCCCCCTATAGAGGGCAACGGAAATCCAGATTTTTTGGTGGTCTTTGGGGCTCGGAATTCCAGCCTATTCTACTTATGCTGTTCCAAATTCCAGCCTATTTTGCCTATGCTTGGCGCAAAATTTCCAGATTTTCCACCATTTTGTTAGTCTGAAGGCATAGAGGGTTTTGGAATTCCAGGTTTATTGTGTTTATCCTTGGTTGGATTTCCAGACTTTTTTGCCTCTGGTCAATAAAATAATCCATATTTTTGTCCATTGAGGTGCTGGAATTCCAGATGGTTTTGTTAGTAATTTGTCGGGATTTCCAGCCTTTTGTGCAAATAGATATCAGGAATTCCATTCTCTTCCAGGTTAATGCAATTTGTCATTATGTATGTGCATAATGTATGTTGGGGGCGTTTTCTCCCCCCCCACAAGTTGGTGGTACTAGTAGTTATAATCATCATGATTGACAGCCCAAGTGACCAACATTCTTCAGTTCTTGTTGAGTAAGCCCTAATTATTAGTAGGAAAGAATAAAAATTCCTTTAAAAGGAATAGGGTGGGCAAATGAAAAATTGTCAAGAGAAATGAAAGAATGAGTAAGTCAAGTTCACAATTAAAAACAGGAAAATATGACACAACATCGATTTCCAATAGGGGGAATTACACAAAACGTATAAACAAAGTTAAAAGAGTTTTTAACTTTATACGTTTATACGTTTGTTATTCCCCCATTGGAGGTTGTGTCATATTTCCCCTGATTTTAATCTGATCTATTGCTTATCCTTTGTTCTCTGCTGGTCAGTTGGAACAGATTTTCCCTGTTTTTATATTAACCCTTCACATCATAACACAAGACGTTTTATGTTAACATTTTATATAAAACATGGTTATAAAACTGTTGTAGATAATAGTTATTTAAAACATTTTCTTAATCATACCTTGAGTTTTTTTATCATCAGATAGAAAGACTTCTGCTCATCTTCTCTGGTGAGACAACAGGTCTGGGGTATCTTTCCATATCAAAGTTTAAAAATCTGTCATATCAATTTCCTCAATATGTTGTATTGCAAGTTATGAGGGGAAATGTTTGATTTTACAATATTTCGATATTATTTTTTAACTTTGTAACTTTATCATGATTAACATAACTGTATTTCAAAGCGTCAAACTATATCATTATTTTGTCCCAACAAAAATAATCCAGGGAATAAAATATTCATTCATATGTTTATTTATTTTATTCAACCTGGGCCATTTCTATACTGGTGCACATGCATTCTAATAATTTGTCTATAATACCTTATACAAGCATCAAAGATTTGAAAAGTAAATAGCCTATGTACACACTTAACACAATGCACATACAAGCTGTATTTAAGTACATGCCAAAGCTGTCAGTATAAAATGATATATATGACCTTCACGATGCTATTAATTTAGCCCAAAGATTAGGAAAACTAGCAAAACTGGTGAACTGGTACTGTTCAAATAAAAACATCTGCAAATCTTGCTGCAATTTCCAAGTAGTATTTCTATTACTTAAATAATTATTTTTGTTATTTCTTTTAATACAAACACATTACTGCCTATGACGACTTTATCGTATTACTTACATATCAAAATCAAGTAATAATTACAAAACTCGCCGTAAACTATCACCTCTGTGGGTGTTTGGGATATAACCGGCACGAATATTTTCTCAACACTGCGGCATGTGAAAAAGTAGGTCAATAGTCAGAGAATACAGGGTGGGTGCGGCACGCCGCACCCACCCAAAAAGAGGGTACACCAACTTGACGGAAAACAAGTCGCAGGGTGGCGAATCAGACCCCTCCCCTGCTCAGTTGACAGATATGTTGTGACAAAATTTACAATTTGCATCTCCTTTTGGCCTATTTTAGACCAAATTGCCGCGCTTTGCGCGCAATCTTAGTAAAAACCATTTGAGTGAGTAGATCTGCGACAATCATGTTGCCTTGCCCACAGGACCATCAAAAGGTAAATCCGGCCATATACCAGGTATATGATATACACATTTTAGGCTATTCAGTTGAAAGACATACACCCTGTATGGAAGACATTACTTTAGTCTCTCACACAGGGGGTGTAGATTCCAAATGAAGTCACCCCAAGAAAATGGTTGCCCTGAAAATAAGCTGTTTCTTTACTCAATTAATGAGAGTTTCATTGAGTAAAGAAACAGTTAAAGCTAAGTGCACTATCTTAAGTTAATGAAAACAAGTTCACAGAAAGCAAGCACACTTCGCGAGGGGTTTATTTTTGCGGATTTCGCGAATGGAGTTCCATCCACGAAATTAACACCTCGCGAATATATATAATAATGTATTGCAAGTATAGGGCAAAACTAAGCATCGCGAAAATAACAATTGCAAAAATGTCTCTGTAACTCCAAATCGCGACAATAACTGTACGCGAAAATTACCACTTAAACAGTAATTTAGTACGAGCAGAGAAACGCTCTGGACTGACCTTTCACAAGTTCAACAAAAGTCAATACTATTACGTAATTGTTTGTTCATGGGACATAGTGCACACACACTTCATCCATGCAGTACAAAGTGTTATCTGTTTCAAAATTTACTGTGTGCTTTATTTTAGCAGATTTGGGTAGCTACCGTATTAATAAACTGAGGAAAATATTATTCTGTGTATTAAAACAAATCAACCCATCGTGGCTTGGGGTTTTAATAACAGGTTTAATTTCCGGAATTGATTGATTTTCAATGATGGATACAAATTTTAAGTTTAGCATCAGTTTTTGTTAATATTTTGTTAAGTTTTATAAAATGTTGCAAATTAAAAAAAAAAATTAATAGTATCAAAGGCTACGAAAAAACCCTTCTCTACAGGGCCAACCGACCCGGAATTTGTGTTTTGAGAATTAAAAAAACAAACATTTATTTTGCTTAAATCATAGAAAATATGTTGGTATTAAAAATTCTTCAGATTTTGGTGATATTTTAGGGTAATTTCAAGATAGCCTCTCTCTAGAAATACATGTACAAAAAACACCCGACCCTATACTTGAAGTTGAAAGGTCCGCCCGTAGAATAGGGTGGGTTTTTCTTTTTTGTCGCCAAAAAATACAATAAATAACATGACACCAACCCAGCAAACACAAAACGTTTTCGACATCATTCGCAAAAGGTTATAAAAAGGTTGTCAGAAAACGTTTAAATGTCGGGTTATATAAAGGGTATATTAAGAGTATAAAACGTTTTCATAACCTTAAAAAACATTTTTTGATAATCTACTGCTCAGCAAACAAAATGTAATTTCAAGATAGCCTCTCTCTAGAAATACAAGTACAAAAAACACCCGACCCTATACTTGAAGTTGAAAGGTCCGTCCGTAGAATAGGGTGGGTTTTTCTTTTTTGTCGCCAAAAATACAATAAATAACATGACACCAACCCAGCAAACACAAAACGTTTTCGACATCATTCGCAAAAGGTTATAAAAGGTTGTCAGAAAACATTTAAATGTCAGGTTATATAAAGGGTATATTAAGAGTATAAAACGTTTTCATAACCTTAAAAACATTTTTTGATAATCTACTGCTCAGCAAACAAAAATGTTTTACAGAAAACGTTTAAATGTCGGGTTATATAAAGGGTATAAAAACGTTTTAATAACATTCCCAAAACATTCTTGAAAACTTGATACAAAACATTCTAAACAGAATGTTATTTTGGGGTTGAAAAAATATTTTGCGAAACATGTTTGCCCAAAATATTTTCAATAACGTTTTAAAAACGTTTTCATGACCTTTATATAACCCGACATTAAAATGTTATTAAAAGGTTTTGAAAAAACATTTTAAGAACATTTCTGTGTTTGCTGGGTTCAAATATTTTAACATAATGTTATTTAAGTATTGACACAATATTTGGCAAAGATGTTTGCAAAAATAGTTTACAATAACATTTTTTGAAAACATTTAAAAATATTGTTGTAGTGTGTTTTCATACAAAACGTTTTAAAACGTTATCATGACCTTAATATAACCCGACATTTTAATGTTATTAAAACGTTTTTACCTTAACCAAAGGCCAAATTATAGCTTATTTAAAACGTTTTTAAAACGTTTTTGTGTTTGCTGGGAAAACAGAAATTTTGACAATAATAGTAGGTATGTCACAGTGGCTGCACAATAATTCTGCTACACTGTGCATGCAAGCATAACAGTGAATTGAAAAGGGCGCGCTTCAAATTTGGCCAATTTTAGAAAACATCCATGTCGATAAATGAATTTCTTCATATGCTTCATTTATCCAAATTGTTTGAATTTTTAATATATGGTGTGTGAAGCCTTCCGAGGCTACCATCAGGTCCCCAAATTAAAAATTGTTTTGTTTAAGAACTACTGCCTGTTTTTATGGATTTTTGAAGATCGCTCATAAATCAGTAAATTTAGGCCTACTGAAGTAAAGGAACTACCACCATTTAGCTGAAATACTAATCTTTCTTAGCATGTAAATTAATTCCGTCGACAACAAATGAAACACTTCCCTAAAACCAGTTGAAGCAAAACATTAATCAATGTTTTTTAGGAGTAATTTTCCAAACCACAATAGCTCTAAGCCATTGTGTGTGTCCAAGGCCATACTATTTTTGTATACGCGGTAGAGTAAAATTGCTGTTCATTTGACCGATTATCCTCCCATGTTAATCCAGATGACAAAATGTTAATTTAAAGTCTCATTGCAGGTGAATTTTAATTTTTACTTTTCGGACTTGGCTTTGAGTAATGGTGACACATACCATGTTTACAGTAAAAATGAAAATTATATTCCAGACACCGTCAAAATGTCAAACTTTTCATTTTTTTGTATTGTTTTTAAATAATTAACTGCAGTTCATTTATTCAACCTCATAACAGGATCATACTTAACGATTTATGATGAATGAACAGACGTTCATTAAATATTGAAAAAAAAACCAAAATTACTCATGCCTAATTTGCATAATAATATCATAAATACATAATTAGCTGTAATTACCTAATTTGCATAATTAATTACTTTTTGTGTATTTTTTTGTCATCAATTGAAAGAACTTTGTATACATATGTGTGCAAAAAAAACCGCACCTTTATATCATGTACGGTTTTCTATTGGCATCAATTTTGCATATTAATAAGCTGAACTTAGTCATTTTTTGAGATTTAATTTGTCTGCAGATTGGCCGAAATGGCTAAAATAGTATATTTGATTAATTTATTATAATTATTCAATGATGGATTTTTTAATTTTGTTTTCTGTAACGAAGTCAGGAAAGATAGGCATTTAACATGTGCTATTTAAATTAACGCTGTTTTTCCAAGCAAGCGTCCAAATAAACCTTCAAAATCTCGAAATGTGCCAATTTTGTCATTACAGCCATTTGTGGCAGGATTTCATTCCATCTACGAGCATCTTTAAATTGACATTACATCACAATGCATTGACCGATTTCAATTCTGTTTTTTGATTTTTGATGCTTTAATAATGTAGGAACATTAAATAACGCGTTTCTGCTGCGATTATTTTTGATTGCATTTGGAAAATGTTCCATTACAAACCAAATGTCAGACGAATTCGTCTCTATGGATTGTCTGAGTTGATAACATCTGAGGGATAGGCCTATATGAATCCAATATCGTACTAGCTAAAACTACTGTTCTTTGAATGGAACAAAATGCAGATGTTCAATCGAAATACATGTGAAGATGAGCTCATCTTCTCTGATGTTATGCAAAATATGGTAATATCAAATATCATCCATTTTATTGTTTTATTATTCACGGGATGTGATTAATTAGCATATTATAAATTTGATGAGGAATTTAAATATTTATATGCCATTGGGTTTTGTGTATAGGGGATGGAGGAAAAAACTTTGATTGATAATGTCATTAAAATATTAAGATACCCTGCATCTCGTTTCTACTACTCATTATAATTATCATTAAAGTTTTGCTTTTGTAAAGCATACAATGTTCTAGCACATCTAAAATTCTCCTGCATGCTGAGTGAACATAAAAAGGTTGAATAACACATGGAGATTAAAAAACGTAAGTAAACAAAATCAAACAGAAACTGGTAATTTGCACAACCTAAACCACAGAGCAGTACATGTATTAAACAGAACAAGATCTTGTTCATGGTTGTTTGTTTAACCATGGATATTAATTATGCTCTTCAAACACATTTTAAAAGGTTCCATGACTTGGCAAACAAAGTTATACACACTTGTGTTTATAATACATGCAGTCTTCACAGTCACTCCAGGCTGTTTTGGATGGGGGGGTCTGTTTGATCAGCAAAAGAGATATTTCTCCCATCTTCTGGTATTACAGTAAAGCTATCATTTGCTGCATATTTTGCTCAAATTTGCACTTCTTACATGATTGTAATTGCCCAATGCTATCTTAAATACCATGTAAAGGACTAAGCCTCCAAAGTAAAATTTAGAGGTTTTATAATAAAACTGGGATCCCCAAAGCTCCACAGTTAAGCGGCTAAGTCGGTTTTTTACTTTTTACCTCATTATTTTCGCTTAGTTAAAACTGAGACTAGTAAATTAACCTGAGACTGTTGGTTTACTAGTCTCAGGTTAAAATGATCAGAAGACCCCCTTGACAGTAGACTATGCCATAGTCGAATTTTATTTAAAAATATGTTATTATTAGTCATGATGAACCCATTTCGTTGAATACAAAATTATACTGATGTTTATTAAAATTAAAGTATTCAATAGTAAAATGGTCATAAAGAGTTAAAAATATAATTAGTGACAATAAAAGTAACTGAATGCAACATTATCTTGCATAATTATAATGGCTGACTTTAATACTGAACAATTCTGATTTTGGAAGTACCAGTTTATTGATAGCGAACCCCGAAAATCCTGGAAGCTAACAGAGGGAGTGCGGTGACTGAAAAGATCAGATACAGATGTGAAAATCTATCAGTTGCACACAAATCAATATAAATCAGAGTTTTATGCTTTTATGTAATGGCCCGAGTATGCAAAATGGGCAAGTGGACTACGGAGAAGTCTACCTTGACAGGTTACTAGTACCGTAGCAGTAATATTATGTAATCATAGTAAATTTTAAAAAAAAAGAAGAACAAAATTAAAATTTTACCAAAATCGTACATTATGTCTTTTATAATCTCCAAAATAGGAAAGATAAATGGTCTATGGTAAAACCAAATTTATCGAACGTAATCAAAACAATAAAATTATTATTTGGCCAAAACAACAACAACAACTCTGTCCCGGCCCCTTTGAGGGATTCTGATTTTCGCCAGCTAAGAGCTGGCTATCTAATTCGGAGATCGTCTTTGTTTGCTAAAGAGATTACGGGGTACTAGCATTGGTTTGAATTACTTTGCGGAACTTTTTATGGTGAAAATATATATGTAAGACCTGTTATTCGATTTGTAAGAAAAAGAAAGTATGCTTTGCCGTTTTAACGAATGAAAACGAGTGAGAATTTCAAAAGTTATGGTTTGAAGGAAATATAACATTAAAAGTTATATATATGCCAGGCCTATAATAGTTTCCACAGCATATCAACGAAAGAAAATGATAGTATCCTTGTTTCAGGCGTTCTTAGATTTACATTTGCAGACCTCCTGGAGATCAACACAGCATGAGATGTGAGTGTATTGATAATAACATGATTAAAACCTTTATGGACCTAAAAGTCAAAGTAAAAATATCCTATATCCTGTATCGTTTTATGGATAAAAATGACTCAAAATGTCATTTATGAAATAATTGATATCTTAAACATCAGTTTTGTCTTTTCAACAGGAAAAATTCGATGTAAATTCAAGGCCTATTTTTGATATGGGTACAATTGATATACATGTAGGCCTATTGAACAATATCAGTCTTTATACATTTTATAATGTGCTATGTATAAATTGCGAATTAATATATAAATTAATATAAAATTAATGTGCATGTATAAGGCAAGTAGGATGGCAGTTTTTAGCCAATTAACTAAAAACTGCAGTGTATTTCTTTATATTAATAATGAGCTAAGGGTGGCCTAAAAGGCAGAAAAGACAAAAAGACAGAACAATTTGGAGTAATTAATTAAAGAGTTGACAGGAAGTTATAGGAGTTAATGTTTGGTTTTTCTGTGTGCATGTTCTTATCATTGATGGTTTGGAGCAGGCGGCGAATGGCATGATAGAGCCGGCAGCTTGTGAAACGGCCCGGCCGTATGGCATTTTCCAAATACTCAGTTAGTTTTGGGGGTTTATTATCAAACCCCATGGTTTTAGCTTGTATTTATATTATTTATTAACATATAGGCCTATTTGTTTGTGAAATTTCAAGCGTTTTAAATTTTCAAAATAATCCCATTCAATTACACGGTTGACGATGAAAATGCAATGCGACCACCACCTGGTTTGGTGGACTGTCATCCCGGACTGTCATGGAACATGATGGATCATAAAAAGAGTGATCCTAAAAATGCCTTCCACCTAAACTAATTACAAGACCTCTTCTGCATTGAAGCTGGCTTCCCTTTTAAAGGGAATTTGTATCTTCTTCTTTTATTTCTTGCATAAAAGTGGAAAATTAAAGTTAACATATTGGCAATACAATTTGCTTCCTCCTCTTAATGATCAATTTTGCATTGTAAAAAAAAATAAAAATGAAAAAGTTCTCCCCTTTTTAAAGTTTTTTTCTGTCAGTGTAGTTTTTAGCTGTGGGCCTACTATGGAGTGCAGCCTGTAGTGTAGAGGTGTATCTTACTGACTTGCTTTTAATACTGACTTTCTAACTTTTATAATTTTATAATATATAGTTACCCCTTTGGCTCTAAAATCATAATTGCAAGACTCTGAATTTGTAAAGCTATGTAGACCCTACCGAATACTGGCCACTCGTCCTTTATACCGTATTTAAATAAAAGTCTCCCCTCCATAAAGTACCACAGGGCAATTCGCAAAATAATACCATAACACATGTGATATGCTGAGGAAGCCTGATTACCTTTTTAAAATAGCTGAGTGGGAGGGTTTTCAATGAAATGATGCCATTTGTCAGTGAAATGATGCCATTTGCCCCCACATCTCATATGCACAGTTTATCCCTTACATACCCTGTGTCTTGAATAGCTATATAGCCCAACCCTGTGGTTAAGAGGCTAGGAAATAATTCCTAATATCTCATACCCTAGTTTGTATGCCTTTATCTAATCTTGCCCCACATGACAACTTACTATTTAGCCCTTAAACCCAGCAAAGAGTCTGCTCAGTGTAGGAATTTTTAGCCTTTTTTTTTTATAAATATGTTTGCAATTGGCTTATAACCATCACATGCTGACAATGCACATAACTGATTGGTTAATCAAACTAGCAGGTCATGGTCAGGCCTAATCACAAAGTAAACATATCATCTGTAAATAAAACTATGCAGCAGGCGACTTACTTCAGAAAAGGTTCAATATAACTACATTGCATAAAACTAAGTCCATTATCTATAGTTAATTGGTCAAATGTTTATTGACTCTTGTAATAACCCATGTGTAGTAACCTGTATAATATTAGTGTTCATAAAAGCAGGACTATGGGACAAATATCCCTGACCCTGACAAAAACTAGCAAGAGCAAATGGCTGTGTAATTTGTTTACTTTAGTAATAAGGCATCTTGCATACATGTACAATTTTCATTTTATTTTATTTATTTTATTTATTTATTAGACTTTATACTTCGTAGTTTATAGCCAAATTTGTTTCCTGGAGGTGGCTTAATAAAAATTCCTTTAAAAAAGGAATGGGGCGCCCAATGTGAGCTTGGTCGTGATGTATTGAATTTCATGGTGTTTAGATTTGGTATTATTATCTCATGAAACCCGGTGACACCTCATTTAAGAAATCAGACCTGTTGATAGGTTGTAAGAGGGGATAGCCTTTTCCAGTCACGAATTGGGCCAGAAAGTTTTGCTACTTTGCAACGCAATAAAAACCCTAAATGCAAAATGAGATCCTGTAGTGTAGGTGGCTTCGAGGTGGCTTAAAAACTAAATGCAAAATGAGGTTTAAAAAAATATTGTTTTTCAGAGTCAAGACACAGGTATCATTATTAAGCCTCATATCACTTATTTATTGTTGAATAAGTGCAGAGTAGGTTAGATATGAATATTAAATGTTAGACCAAAGTAGCTCAAAGTATATGTACTATACACCTGATCCGTGAACTTATCTTTTTTAAAGACACATTCTTGTTTGTGTAAAACTGAAGCATCATAATGTGTAAAAGAATATTTGAATATTAACTGTACATCATATATAGCGATTCGTGATACCCAATCATGCTTCAGTTTATGTGGTTTAGGAAGCAGAGAATTTATTTCAATTTTATATACGCCAAAATATTTTCTGAATAATAAAAATTAACACTGAATTGATGGCGGAAATTTTATGTAAAATTTACGTAGGTCCCCACTAAAGATTACTGTTTCGTCTTTATGGGAATTTAATCTTTTAATATCTGAAAGAACTTTGGGGACCTACGTGGACTACGAATCCAGACCGTCTTACAAGAAAAATGGTAGGCTAGGCTCCCTACCTTGCAGGGCACGTGCATGCACGAAATGAATTGTGTATGTATCACACATTAATGTTTTTAAGCAGTGGAATTCACCACGACCTTTGCAGGACTTAAACCCCATTAAAAGCTATTAAACCAAGATAACACTCATTGAAAACAGCTCAACTGATTAAATCATATCTTCTCTGGTTAAATACACGCAACATATGTTTCTGCTTTACATGTACAATGGAGCAATGAGCTGGTATTATAGTTTCAGTTGGGTGAACGATTATAAAGCGAACGCTAGAGAACAATTCTGTGTGGGCTTTTGTTTACGAAATGAGACAATACTCTGCTTATTGTTAACCAGCGTTCTTGAAAATGAGAAGCATGGTGGTTTGCAGACTTAACACGGGTTGGAAATAATTTCTTCATATTTTTTGGTGTTATCTGTCGTTTACATATCCTTCCTAAAACACCAAAGTACGAATATTTCCAAACATCTAAATTAGCTAAAATTTAGGACATTTCTAGAATTGGCCGGTTATTTTTCACACACCGACGTTAACTAGGCAATTACCCATACTTCTAACATACGCTATTTGTAGAGGTTACGCGTCAACGGTAAGAGCACTGTGTATTGTGTATAGGAAAATGGACAGTAACTGCAGTATGACGTTTTCTGTCTTTGCTTGTCACGTGGTATGTTGAAGTAATGAAGTAATTGAAGTTGTGATTATATGTTCAAATTTTCAAGATGGCCCCAACAAGTCAGTTGGTCAGGGTACAGGCGCTGGTAATATGTCGATACTGTATAGGGGAGAGCGGGGAGTGTTCGCCCTATATTTTTCTGACCAGCCTAGCGATGTCAATTTTAAGGTTAGGGATGACCTGATTAGCCCATGTGAAAGCCCTATGTCTTAGCTATATACGGCCACAATCCCAGAACTATAGGCCTTACAATAGCAACAGGATAGAGCAAACAAAAACGTTTTGCAAAGTGGCGAACTTGCCCCATATTGGGGCAGGTTCGCCCATATGGTGGGGTAAGTTCACCCTAATCACAAAAAAAGGTTTAAACATTGCATAAAAATAACATATTCAATTCAAACATTTAGCAAGAGTATACAGGGCATTCATTCTCTTCTGGGGAGTCACTAAATTTGTTGCAGGGGTCGGGTCAGGGTAAAATGTAGGGGTCCAAAGTGAGCTTAAACGTATCATGTTTACAACTTCGGAGAGATTATGGGTTAGGACATAAACGGTGGTATGAGTAATACTGATACCACATAACTTTAAAAAACATGCTTTTCAGTAGTTTTACCTTGTTTAACGGTGTAATTATAAATATTTTGCATAATACGCTGATGGGGCAGGTCCGCCCTCCAGTTTGGGGTAAGTCCGCCCGGGGAAGATATAGGGCGAACATGCCCCATCCTCAAAAGGGCGAACGTGCCCCTTGTACACATTTTTGTATTTTCTTCAGGGTATGCAAAATACAAATCGAATAAGGAGTTTATAACTGCATTAAATCTTTGACAAATCCCATATGTTCCCAATACAGATTTCCATTAAAACCATCTGTATTTATGTATCAATGATAATACAACATTATTAATGCAAGAAAAAAATTACGTTTTGGTGTAATTTTTTTGTTTTGGCTGCAGTTCGATGAACACGTCCCTATATGTCGCGTAGCTAATATGAGAAGTTTATAATGACCTATGTCACCTAATTTTGCCATCACCAAATTCCCCGATAGCCGTAGTGCTGAGAAACAAGGGGTGGGCGAACCTGCCCCTAGGGCGAACACTCCCCGCTCTCCCCTACATGATAGCGGTGCAGCGTGGGTTCGAGCCCCACCTCTGCCGAACTAAATTTCCTTTTTTTTTAAATTTCATATTATGTTAGGGAAATGTGGCTGGGGGAATTTATGTATGACGAAGAGTGGTGTGGGTCGATAGGTTCATCCTGCAATGGTGATCCCCAGCCCGACTTGGGTCTTCACTCTTCATTCTAGCTTGTGCGAAGATTTTGTTTTTATAGGCCTATTTGTTTAAAACAGCATCACACTCACTCCCACAGCCCACACCCCACACACAACGCATGCGCATCACAGTATAGACATATGATATCCCTATTATCATTGATTAAATATTTTGAGCTCAAAATGTAGAAATATACACTTTGAGCTCATCTTATAATAATAGCTATAACAGGGCAAGGAAAGAACTAGGTCACTTTATTATTACTTGATTCTTGTCGTATTTTATTCATAGGCTACATGTCGTATGTATACGGACGTTGAAACTTTAAAAAGTAACAGTCCCCAACGAATTTAGATATGAACTCTTTGATGTCCACTCCCCAATCAGGGAATTCCCTTTTAACAAAGGAGCACCTGCGTAGTACAAGGTACTGCAGCAAGGTTGCACTCGTTCTACTTGATGTGGCTTCATGTATTTATCATGCAGCCTATTATAAATATATCTATTTCATTCAAATACAGGTATGTATTTAATATAAAAACAACATTTGAGGCTTTAGGTATTTTAGTCTCTCTTTTGTGGGAGGGCGCTTTAAGTTTGTGTCTAAAATACCAGTTATATCAAAGGGGCCCATAGCGCCATTAGGCGAACGTTCTACGGACTTCCATTGACAATACAACAATATTCGTGTTGGGAAGTAGGGTAAAAAGATCTAGGCCTCAAGAAAGAAAGAACAGGAATAAATAAAGAATAATTAAGGACATAAAGAAAGAATTTTGCCCTAATGAATTTTTAGAAAGAGCTGAAGCAAGAAACTGAGTTTCACGATACAATCCTTTTATAGTTCGAAATGTGTGCTGCCGACAGAGTATGCGTCCCTTTGTGTGGTTCAGTTCATGGACCTAAAGACCCAGTTTAACAAGAATGTTAAAATTATGTTACGCCAATCAAACATTTTTTTAGGCCTAATATAGAAACTAGTAGGCCTACATACCACATATTGTTATTGAAAACCTGTAAGGAGAACAGCAACCCTTCACAAAAGAGAAGCTTAATTTTAGTGGTTACCTAGGATACCAACACCAGTGGCGTGCGCAAAGGGGACAGGGGGATGTGCCCCCCCCCCCTTTTGTCAAAAAGATCGGGGAAATAATGCACCTAATCGGGGGAAACTGGGGAATTAGTTATTAAATTTTAAAACAGTCAGAGAATCGAGACCCCTGAACCAGACTTTGAAAACCTGCGTACGTTACTGCCAGGCCCAAACGCAGGATTTTTTGTTTGGGGGGGTGCTGATTTTAAAAAAGTGGACTTTTTTCCAAAGGGGGGCAATTTTGAGAAAAGTGGACTTTTACCCTCATATTTGGACCTTTTTTGTCCACAAAACGTATAAAAACTGATTTTTCCTCGCTACGCTCGCAAATGCTTCAATTTTGGGACTTTTTTAATACTTTTGCAAATTTGGGGAGGTGCAGTCGCACCCCCCCCCTGCGTACGGGCCTGGTTACTGCCAAACACACGCCTTGGTGGTGGGCCTATATTAGGCCTATACATGTAAAACATCATAGATGACTTGGAATAAATGCAGATAAAGCAAATATAATGTAACCTTTACAACAATAAACACCTATACACGCCTAAAATAACTCTAAAAACCCTAACATGGAATTCAAGACTTTTTGGTAGTCAATTGAAAAATTCCAACTTATTTGTGTAATTTTAGATACCCTCTATAGAGGGCGATGGAATTCCAGATTTTTTTGGTAAGTCAATTGAAAATTCCAACTTTTTTTGATAATTTTTAAAACCCTCTATACCCCTCCATGGAATTCCAGACTTTTTTTTGCTAGTCAATTGAAAAATTCCAACATTTTATTTGGGTATCTTTAGAAACCCTCTATAGAGGGCAATGGAATTCCAGATTTTTTTTTGGTAAGTCAATTGAAAATTCCAACTTTTTTGACAATTTTTAAAACCCTCTATACCCTCCATGGATTTCCAGATTTTACATGCACTAAACAGGGCCGGAAATCCAGGTTTCTTCCTCAAGTATGCTTTGGAATTCCAGACATTTTAGAAAAAAAACATTTTGCCCTCTATAGGGGGGGTGCATGTTTTATCTGGAATAGCCCAATGTTGTGAGTGTGTTATTCTGGAGACTAAGTATAGGTCTTGGTTTTTTTGTGGGCGCAGTTGGCGCAGACGTAGTCGAAAAACCGACAGAGTTGGCGTTTGACGTGGACGCAGTTTAAATTGGCGGGTTGATCAATGCAGCGTAGATGCATTATTTAAGTTGCAGATGAAACAAAGGAAGTATGTTTGCTGGTACTACTCGGGAGTAGGCCTATAGGCCCTAGGTGTCGGTTTTAACAAGGCGCAGTCGGCGCAGACGTAGTTGAAAATTGATAGGTTTTTAAAAATGGGGCGTGGACGTAGTATTGCGGGGATTTGTCCCCGTTATACCGTTGAAGGTGTTCAAGATGTGGTTTTTTTTTGTGTGATTGTATTTGAATTAGTTGTTGGTACATGTATAGGCCTACTAGGACAAATTCTATGTCTAGTTTTTATGTCGGCGTAGTCGGCGCAGACGTAGCTGAAAATTAACAGGTTTGGGCTTTGGGCTTGGACGTGGATAAAATTGGTGATTTTATGAATGGGACATAGTGTTTGGGGGATTTGTGCCCATGATGTTGAATTAGTATAATATGTTAAATTGTGTGTGAATGTGGTGGCAGACTGGCAGTACATGAACAGTATGTTGGACATAGGTCTTGGTTTTTAAGTCGGCGCAGTCGGCGCAGCCGTAGTTGAAAATGGCAGATTTTGCGTTTGGGCGTGGACGTAGTTAAAAGTGGTGATTTTAAAATGGAGCGTGGACGCAGTATTGCGGGGGATTTGTCACACAATGGCGTTGAAGGAGTAGGCCTACAAGATGTTGTTTTGTGTTTGATAGTGTTTGAATTTGTTGTTGGTACATGTAAATTGGACAAAGTATAGGTCCTGGTTTAATGTCGGCGCAGACGTAGTCGAAATTTAGCATGTTTGGGCTTTGGGTGTGGTCGTAATTAAAATGGGTGATTTTATAAATGGGGCATGGACGCAGTGTTGGAGGGGATTTGTCCCCGTTGAAGTTGAATTGGGATGGTATGTTGTTTTGTGTTTGATACCAGAAGTGTTTGAGTGTTTTGCTGCTACATGCAGTGTTTGGACCGTAGGTCTTGGTTTTTATGTCGGCGCAGTCGGCGCAGACGTAGTTCAAAAATAGCAGGTTTTGCGTTTAGGCGTGGACGTAGTTAAATTATGTTAACTGTATCAAATAAATACCCTTATCTGGAATGAACTTTTGTTTTGGTTTTTAATACTGGAACATTTACGAAAATATTGCAGGCTATTCTTTATTTTTTGCTTCAGGACTGACTAATGTTGCTAAAGTTTTTACAGCCCCCCCTCTAAGTGCACAAAAACTTTTTACCCTCCCTCTTCATACACCCAAAACTTTGGAATCCCCCCGTATTTCCGGACTCCAAGATTTTATAACCCCCCCCCCTACATATTTTTCAGCCCCCCTAATAATTGAAGATTCAGTATGTTTTGAAAGTGATATTAGTTCTTTAAGGATGACTTTGGCTATAGGGGTGGGCTTTGGCACGATTTTATGGCACATGATTATTTTGTTCATTGCAATTTTTTCGCGCGCATTTGTCCTGGTAATTAATGTTTTTTAGTTGAACGATGCGATGTGGAAATGTTGGCCCCTGGCTCCGGTATCCCCCTTCGCATTTTAGCATTGATAGCAAATTTTCACGGGAAAAGAGATTTTTTGGGACAACTTGGAAAAGTTAGGTTACAGATCTGAAGGGCCAAAGCTGAATCATGTTGCCTTGAACAGGACCCCCCCCACCCCCCCCGAGAAAATGGTCTCTGGCAGGAGTGATGATGAGTTCACTGACCTTTTAACAAGTTCAACCATGGTTCAACAAAAGTCAATACGATTACGTAATTGTTCATGTGATGACACACACAGAGGGAAAGTCAATATTTACATTTCTTGGTCATAAACCTCACCTCCATGCAGTAGCCTTTATTATACGCATTATAGTATTATGGGGAATTGTGTTTTTTCAAAACTTTCATACACAATCTTGCAAATTAGGTTTTTCTGAATCAAAATTTTGTGTGGATTCCAAAAATCATGGGTGTCAGTTTTTTAAAGCTGTTCTTGGGTGTTTTTTGGGCGGAATTTGGGCGAATTCTGATTTTCAGTATTTGGCATATATTATGGCATAAAAATCAACTTATTTAAGTCATATATTGCATTTAAAGGCTTTTATATTATCATTCCAAACTTTAAATACACTTTAATATGAACTACCTCAAATGTTTAAATTTTTGGGTGTTTTTTCGGCGGATTTTATTTTTTTGCATTTTTGATGGGTGTTCGGGGGCGGAAAGTTGCCTTGGCAAACTAAATCCTGTGGCCTTTTTTTGATGACAATGTGCCACCTATCCTAATGTTGTTTAGGTCCCAAGTAACATATTTATACATGTCTACAAAAATCCAGATGCAGCAGTTGGTGGCCATCTTATTTTTCAAAACGGCGCCCATTTTGGCAATACATTCCCAATATTGTTCAAACTGACCCTTCCTATTGTGAATTTATTGGTACAGTTGCATTTGTTTTAAACTTAGGATATTATTTATGACGTATGCACTAACATCGATTACTTTGATATTCAAAATGGCCTCCAAAAATTCAAAATGGCCGCCAAATTCAACTTATTTCCTCCAAACATTATAATGAGCATTGTAAAATATAAATTTAAGCAAGTAACATGTTAATTAATATACCAACACATACACAAACTCCATAATACACTGCAAATACACACCGCACCACCCCACTCCCACATTCAAATGCTCACCTATAATTATGAATTCACTTTCTACGATGACATTTTCATTATAAAATAGTTCCCGAATTTAAGATCTGTAACCTTTAATAATCCACCTTAAATGTCTTCATCCGTCTCCTCAGGATATGATAATGATAATTATGTTCCCGCTAAGTTTGATGTACTCTGGGCCAGCGCATACCCATACCCTAACTCGTAATCCTAATCTGTACCCAATACCCCTAACTCGGTACCTCATAACCATGTACCCTGCTAAACGTACATCGTACTCTGATACCTGTTCATGTACCCCATAACATGTATCCCCGTACTAGTACCCGAATGCTCCTACCCATATCCTCTTCGGTTCTCATAACCGTGTATTTTTGGTACATCTATCCCCATCCCATGGCCAGTACCCTTACCCATCCCTGGGACTCCTAGACCAATCCATGGACCCAGTGGCCCATAACCTAATATGTACTCGGGGCCAGCTAGCCCATAACCCCATCCTTGGCACCCTAACCACCAGTGGCGTAGCGTGGGTCATCATATTGGGAGGGGGGCACTGACCATGATTGGGGGGGAACCGGGTCTGATTTGGGGGCACAAGCCATTTTTCGATCAGGGGCACAAGCCATTTTTCGGCAATTTTCCTATGGGATTTTCTAACTTTTGAGATCGATTGGGGGCACATGTCCCCCTGCCCCTATGACCCTACGCCACTGCTAACCACATCCTTAGTACCCTACGTCTCTTACTCCAGTACCCTTGCACAGTCCTCAGTACTCCTAATGCCATCCCTGGGACTCCTAACGCCAAACCTGGAACCCCAAACTCCATCCCCGGTACTCCCAACCCTCGCCGAACCTTAAACCTACTACGGGACCTTTAACTCCATTCCTAAAACCTAAAAAGTCTGTCCCCGAGACTAGACAGACCCCTAATCCCATCTTCGGTACCTGTAACCCTACATACGGTTCCCCTTACCCAGTGCCCGGTACCCCTTACCCTGTTCCTGCATGGTACCCAGTACCCCAACCCTGGGAACCCTAACTCAATCCCCAGTACCTCATCCTATCCCTGGGACCTCAAACATGACCATGTGACCTCTAACCCCATTCCTGGAACCTGTGACTGGTCATCCCTGAAACCCTAACCCCTTCACCGGGACCCATAACCCGTTGTACCCTTTACTCTGCACAGTCCTCAGTACCACTAGTCCCATCCTCTGTCCCTGGTACCCATTATCCAAACCCTGAGGCACTTAACTCTATCCCCAGTCCCCTAACCCTATCCCTAGGTCCCCTAACACTGAACATGGGGCTCTCCCCATTCCTGGAACCCCTAACCCCGTCTCCGGAACCCCTAACCCTGTTCCTTGATACCCCAAACCCCATTGTTGATACCCCTAATCTCATCCCTGGAACCCCTAATAAACTGTTGTCCCTGGGACCTTCGGGGGACCCTGTCATTGGTACACCTAACCTTCTTTCATGGTCACCCCTAAACATGTCCTTGGTATTTCTAACCCCATCCTTGATATACCTAATGTTGTCTCCGGTACTCTTTATCCCATCCCTGGTATCCCTAACTCCATCCCTAGAAACCCTATAATTATATAAGGACCCATAACCCATTTGTGGGACCACTCGGTACCCTTTACCCTGCAGTTCTCAATACCCCTAAATTTCTGGCCAATGCCATGTCCCCGGGAGGTTTTTTTTCCCTGTTTGAAGGTGTACAGGAAGTTGCCATGGTTTGGGGGTATATTCTCTTTAGCAATATTGATATATCGATGGGTGGGTTTTCAGTGGAGACCAATGCAACCAACTGGGCACATTTGGACAAAAAGTGCCCTTAAATGCACCCAATTAGGGCAAATTTGGGTGCTTTTTGTGAAAAATTGGTATACTGATGGGTTGCAACAACAGCAAAAAAGAAGGTATAGAAAAGTCAGCATCCGAAAATCTGTGTGGCACATCTCCGTAAAAATATATGAATAACCCCTCCCCTGCTGCCATGGGCTTATGGATGTATTGATACAGCCTGTAGCCCAAACTAGCACCACCAACTGCTCTTGTTCTTGTTTAAAGGATCATAGGCGTAGATCCCGGGGGATGGGGGGGATTTATCCCCCCCAATATTTTGCCAGGGGGGATGCTCCATACAATCATCCCCCCCAATGTTGACGCCTGAATATAGGTTTCTGACCAAATTTATCTCAAATTTGCCCATTTTAGCCCCAAAAGTGCAAATTTTCCCGCGCTTCGCGCGCATTTATTCAACTTTTGCACCATATTTCATCACTTTAGCTTCAAAATAGCAAAATTTTTCACGCGCTTCGCGCGCATTTGTAACATCAACTTATTCTGTCGCCAAAAGGTGCTGGATTCACTATTCTTCAAGAATTTTTTCAACACCATCCCCCCCAATGTCAAAAAGAAATCTACGCCACTGTAAAGGATACACGTATGGGCCAAGAAAACATTTTCTATGGCATTTTAAAATGTTATAATATGCAAAAGTCATCATTTAAATGTGATAAACAGATATAGGTCAACTTGCACAAGGGGTGGATGGGGTGTGGGGGTGGTTGTGGGGGTGTATGTGCATTTAGTATCGGATTTGTGTGTGTTATTATTTTAATATTCATGGCACATGTCCAATCTCCTATTTTACCAGCTCATTGTATGATTGAAGGAAATAAATTGATTTCGGTGGCCATTTTGAATTCTTGGCAGCCATTTTGAATTTGAAAATCATCAATATTGGTGCTACTGCATGCCAAGATAAAACTAATACAAGAAGCCTAAAACAAATGCTACTGTGCCAATAAAACCATTGCTACTGTGCCAATAAAACCACATTCGGAAGGGGCAGTTTGAAAAATATTGGAAATATTTTGCAAAATGGGCGCCAGTTTGAAAAACAAGATGGCCGCCTTCTGCTGCATCTGGATTTTTGTAAACATGTATAAATATGTTACTTGTCACCCAAATAACATGCTAGGATAGGTGGCACATTGTCATTATCAAAAGGCCACAGGACTTATACAGTACGACAGCAACTTCGTGACCTCTTTTGTTCGACAGAAAATTTATACGGGTTGGTGAACACGGGTTACGTAACACAATGTTGAAATTTTAGCCGGCAAACGCTTTTTATCAAAATAGCTCCAGAAATGGAAGACACGGGTCGTATATTGCTCCATTCATGTACCCTGACCACAGATAAGACATTAAACATTTGTGTAAAGCAACAAATAACGTGTAAAAGTTGAATTAAATGGAAAAAAAAGAAGCTTGAACATGTCCAAAGTAGCTCGGAAAATGAGAAAAATTGCATGTCACGAACACAAAAATTTTCATATCATCAAGCAAGAAAAAGCGCCGGAATCAAAAATGGGTGTCATGTTATAGAATAACTTAAGTTAGCTTGCCTGAAAATTTCGTGAATTTTGGTTGGGGTATATTGTCAGTCGTATATTGAACATGTTGAAATGTTTATCTTTGTGCGTGACTACTGTCACGCCATATATTGTACGGCCGATGTTTTTTCTGCAAAGAAACTTTCATTGTCAATTGTCCATTGTTGGTTATTTAACTTGAAAATAATACTCCCAACGTTCAAACAATTTTAAAAGTCAGCATAAAGGTTTGTGTTACATTATTTGGACGGTGTTAATTCATTCCAGAAATAGAATGCACGAGTGAGCCACTGATTGGGAATAACATTGCTATTATTGTCACCGAACTAATCATATCTCTGGTATGGCTTAGTGGTAAATACATGTATTTGGAAGTTCGATCTTGGTTCGAACCCCGCAAGCACCTCTCTTTGATTTTTGATTTGATTTTAACTCATATTTTTAAATCCTAGTTTTCATATTTTTATTAAAGCCATAATATACGATTTCGGGCAAATTTGAAGTTTTTTTATTCCAAAAATTATAACAATATTTATAGTATTAGTAAATAACTGTCAGGAAGGTTTTCACGTTACATTTGAAGCAGAAGTAGCGAGATAAAAATGAAAGAAAACACTTAATATCTTGACCGCTTAACTGTGGTGTTCTATGGGGGATTAGTCTTAATAAGACATCAAAGTTATAGTTGCTCTATCTAGACAACGAACTTGGCTGATTCTAATTAGGTGTAATCCGAGGTGTAAGTTGGACATTGTGTAAAAATTACAAATATGCCAAAATATTAGGTTTGAAATTCGTGCATCTCATGATTTGATATGTATGCATACAAGCTCATAAAATATGTTGCCGATAGGGGAGGGCCTAGTCCAATTACAAAATCGTGAAAATCTGTGTTGACGTTCCTTTATTTGATAGGCCTATATATATTCTTGAACTTACTTAAGTTTGACATGCTTTATTTGATTATTTCATATTGAAAGCTACTGAACTTAAATGCATTTTTTAAAAAGATATGAACTCGAATGTAGGATTAGGCTTAAACATGAACAAGAAATAAATCATGAAAAAAGTGGGCCTTCAAGCTGACATTCATTAGGCCTATATTATTAAAGACAAAAGGGAGAGGAAAAAAGAAAAGAAAAACGAACTGAAAAATTCCACAAAATCGATAAGATAACATGGGAATCGAACTCTCAACCTTCCGCACTGCATACCTTCGCTCTATCCACTAAGCCATCGCAACTTGTTCGGGCGAAGGGTATTCTTTTGCTATGTTATTTCTCGTTCAACATGTTCAAGGATCTCACTCAACAACAATATTTTCTAAACTGCTTGTACTTCAGTTAAATGAGATGATACTACCTTCTTTGACGACTACAATATTTTGTTACACAATAGAGTATTTTGCATTTATAAAATATATAACAATAGACGTTTTTAATTGCTATATTAATCAACATAACATGTATAATAGACAGCGCCGGCTGGCATCCATTTCGTGAAGCATCGTGACACTTGCAACGTGCGCTCACGACACGAGAATCAAAGAACGCAACTTTTCAACCTACGACTAGGTTGTTCCACCACTCATTTTCGCTGAAATTTTAATACAAGCTGTGATTAATTAATGTTTATCACAACAGAAAAGCATTAGACCGGCGTCTCCTCAAAGCTGTAGATATAACCATTTTAGTGATCGTGACATGCATTTTCTCTCATTTTTTAGGCTACTTCGCGCACCAAAAGCATTCATTTTTTCAACAATAATTCAACTTTTACACGTTATTCTTTGCCTTATACTCATGTTTCAGATCTTATCTATGGGCTCAATATGGAAATGAAGGGAGAAACGACTCGTGTATTCCATTTTTTTGATGTTTTCTGAAAAACCGTATTTGCCACCTGATTTTCAATATTGCGTTACGTAACAGCAGAGGTCACGCCGGTAAAAATTACCGGAAGTGAGCTAAGTTGCTGTCGTACTGTATAAACTGGGTAGTAGGGCCTACGCTCGAGTTTTTGTATCAAAAAGTACATGCATTTGCTGTAAGTGACGTAAGGCTACCGTAGCAACAGATGAATACAATTGTTGGCTATATCGCCCTGCACTGTACAAAGTTTACGCGGTACCTATGCATTGAACCATAGATGTCAAAGAACAGGGAAAGACCTGGACCGTAACTCTAGAATATTCATATCATGCTGATCACTCGCACCTGTAAGATTAGTATTTTTGGAAAAGAGCGGTATTATATTCAATCTATGAATGCAGCCATACACAGGTGATGAGTGCAACCTGCTTGTAGTGCAGGGCGATATAGTCAAGAATTGTATATATCTATAATTGCTATGGTAGTTAATCCGATTATGACGTCACTTCTACAGCGAATAGTGACAAAATTGTTATCTTTTCACATTTGAAAACACTCTATATATATACATTATAAATTGCACCCAAAAGCACCCAAAAAACACCCACAATCACCCAATTTGATGAAAGTGTCTGTCCAAATTTCTTCTGGGATAACATTTGAACATTAACTTTTATTTAAAAAATATTCAGCACACATTAGTTCATATTATACAGCAAATAAGATGGAAATTGGGGTGAAAACATATGAATTATTGAAAATATGATAGTTGCCAAAAACCGCCAAAAAAACACCCAAGAACAGTTTTTAAAAAATGACACCCATGATATTTTGATTCTACATAAAATTCTGTTTAAGAAAAACCTTGGTGGCAAGATTGTGTATGAAAAAAATGAAAGCAAAAAATAAATGACATTTCCCCATATATTAGGCCTATAGCTGATCTGGGTAATCAAAAACAAATCTACCCATCGTGGCTTAGGGTTTTAATAACATGCTTAATTTCCGGGATTGATTGAATTTAAATAATGGATACACATTTTAAGTTTAGCATCAGTTTTTGTTATTTAGTTAAGTTGGGTTTTGAGAATTAAAAAAAATATTTTGCTTAAATCATTAGAAAATATGTACCATATTGGCTGAAATTTTTAGGTTGAAAAGTCGGGTATGAGAAGTTAGGGTCACAAATTGTACCAACCCGAAATTTTTATCACTTTGTAATATTTTCATTTGGTATGTTTCTTATTAATATTTTTGAGGAAAAAAGTGAGGATTTTTATCACTTTGTAATTTTTTCATTTGTTATGTTTCTTATTTATAGTTTGTGAGGAAAAGTGATAGTTTTTCATCACTTTGCACATTTTGAATTTTTATGTCTTTTAATATTTTGTGAGGAAAAAGTGAGAATTTTGTCATAACTTTGCAAATTTTTTATTTATTATGTTTGTTATATTTTTTCTGGTGAAAAAAAGTGAGGATTTTTTACTACTTTTATATTTTTGATTTTTAATGTTTTCTATTATTTTGTGATGACAAAAGTGAGGATTTTTTCATCACTTTGTAATTTTTTTTTTTGTTATGTTTCTTATTTATAGTTTGTGAGTTTTAGTGATAGTTTTTCATTATTTTGCATGTTTTGATTTTTATTATGTCTTTTAATATTTTGTGAGGAAAAAAGTGAGAATTTTGTCATAACTTTGCAAATTTTTTATTTATTATGTTTCTTATATTTTTCTGGTGAAAAAAGTGAGGATTTTTACTACTTTTATATTTTTGATTTTTAATGTTTTCTATCATTTTGTGATGACAAAAGTGAGGATTTTTCATCACTTCGCAAATTTTTCATTTGTTACGTTTCACATTATTTTGTATGGAAAAAAGATTTTGAAATTACTTCGGATTTTTTTTTTTTTTTTTGTATAATGTACAATGTTGCTTTAAGCCCATGGATTGAGAAATTTAATATTATTATTCCATGCCTTGATATTGTTTGATTGCATTTTGTAATATTGTTTTCAAAGTGATAAAAAAAGTGATGAATTATTATGATGTCCAAAAATAGGTGCCAAAATTTCTCCCCCAAATCGTGCCATATCTAATTATATTTCGAATGTGATAGAAATCCTCACGTATCTCATCACAAAATAATTTTTAAAATGAATGAAAAATTGGCGTCGTAATGAACAACTTTTTCATCACAAAATAATAAGAAATATAACAAATGAAAACATTCCAAAGTGATAAAAAATCCTCACTTTTCCTCACAAAATAATAAGAAACGTTAAACATAACAAATGAGAAGTTGGCGAAATGATGAAAATAATTCTCACTGTTGTCATCACAAAACATGATGATAACAAGTGAAAAATTTCCAAAGTAATACAAAAATTCCTTACTTTTCCTCACAAAGTAATAAGAAACATAACAAACGAGAAATTTCTAAAGTGTTAAAATATCCTTACTTTTATCATCACAAAATAATAAGAAACATAAAAACTGCAAAGTGAGGATTCTTTCTCATTTTTAACTTTCCTTAAGAGTACTACACCTGGCCAATTTTATTGCCTATTTTTGCATTTTTCTCCAAAATTATAGCGCATTGGTGACAAGTAAGATATGTATATTACAGGGGCAAGGACTACAACTACTGCACTGGCAATTTTATTTCAGCACAGACAACAGTTGTGGAGTTACAGTCAAAAATGAGGGAAACCCAATATTTGATCAATAAATCAATAACTACTTGGCTTGAGTTGCTGAATTTTCAGTGCAGTAGTTGTAATCCTTGCCACTATAATATACATGTCTTACTTTTCACCAATACGCTATAATTTTTGAGAAAAATGCAAAAATAGGCACAAATTGGCCAGGGTGTAGTACCCCTTAAATCGGGCCTCAATTGTCTGAAATTGATAACATTTTATTTTTAAAGAGGGACTATGAATTTAATTCCAATATCATATTATTGAAATTCTCATCAATATTAACTGTATAGTTACTACTAGCTAAAGCTACTGTTCTTTGAATGGTACAAAATGCAGATGTTCAATCGAAATACATATTATGCAATATAGGACTGTCCGCATTTTTTAGGTGGGTAATGTGTATAAAACAAATGAATATCTACGTCATTATCATTTGTTTCCCAATTTTAAAACAAGATGTTTTAGAAAAGGAAAACAAATCATACATACAAAAAAATCACATTTTGACCAAAAACACCTTCCAACCCAAAAATCACATTAATTTTGACCAAAAGTCACATTTTTGATTTTTGAGCAACAAAAAAATCAAATTATTGATCAAAAAGCACATTTTAGACCAAAAACTAATTTTTTGATCAAAAATCACATTTTAAACCAAAATATCACAATGTAAACCAAAAATCACATTATAAACCAAACATCACATGAATTGAGTAAAATTACCCGGTGTTGAGTAAGGGGAAAGATTTTACTCTGCTGTTGTTGTTTTAGAATTGCCCGTGTGTCATTATTACTTGGTCGATTTCAGATCTAAAGTGATGTATGCATGAAGGATAACATAAAGATAACATAAAATGTGAAATCGACCAACTTTTTGAAGGTGTTTTTATTGTAAATATATCTGTCCAAATTCAAATTTAACCATGCACATGTGTATGCAGTGGGCGGGCAGTGGTGTCATGTTCACTCACACAGCTGTGCTAACCGCAAGACTTGCTGGGAAGTGCTTTTAAAAATCATCCTCTGAGTTTCAACTGCCACTATATTTGTCAAATCCCATTGAACTCTGTGCAAAAGATGTTGTTTAAGAATTGTCCGTGTGTCATTATTACTTGGTCGATTTCAGATGTAAAGTGATGTATGCACGAAGGATAAATCACACCTTCTGTAGATAAGATAACATAAAATGTGAAATCGGCCAACTTTTTGAAGGTGTTTTTTATTGTAAATATATCTGTCCAAATTCAAATTTAACCATGCACGTGTACGTGTGTATGCAGTGGGCGGGCAGTGGTGTCATGTTCACCCCACAGCTATGCTAACCGCAAGACTTGCTGGGAAGTGCTTAAATCATCCTCTGGTACCAGCCGTGGGACGTGCAATATACAGCCTCCTCGTTTTGGGCCCGTGCTCCATAGCCAAAATTATCAAAAAAGTATCATTATCACCTTCAAAACATGCGGAATCTTCAATTACATGCTTATGAAGCTTGCATATTTTCAAAAGAATGACACATAGCCATGATTACGATTATCAACTCTATTGTACACCTTTCTGTATTTCTTAATAAGGCAAACAAATTCGTGTACATTCTAATCTTGTTATAACTGTATGACTACAATCATCTCACTTATATTTGCATCCAATTTTGTAAGTATATTTTGTTATTACTATCAATAAACCATCAAGAATTAAACAATAATTGTGTATATGGTATATCTCTGTCTTTGAGTCACATTTGTATACCATATCCAACTTGAACCTCGGGGGGGGGGGGGGGCACTCAATTTTGGAAGTGACGGGTATGTGCCTACCGGAGTCGCGAAGTAGGGCCGGCATATCGGGTACAAAGCGTTATTTTTAAAACTACGGGGTCATTGGGTACAAACAAAATAAAAAAGGGGTCATCAGTATAAGATTTAAAGAAAGGGTCATCGGGTAGAAAATTGTGACAAAATGTAGCAAAATTTTGAAACTTTCGGCATAATTGTGAAAAAATGAAGCAAAATTGGACAGGTTTCTGCATTGTTTAGTTGCATTTAGATGATGCTATTATAGAAAAAAGGGGTTATGGGTAGCCGCAACCAAAGAAAGGGGTTCATTGGGTAGCCGCAACTAAAAAAAAAAAAAAAAAGGGGGGGGGGGTCATCGGGTATGGATTGTAAAGTCCATTTTATCACGTTAAAATTGGGAAAATTCTCCCGCGAATTGATGGCTGAACTACATTCTAAAAAATAATAGAATCCAAATTATATGACTTTGGTCTTGTTGCGATGCATTGCACTTACTATTACATATTTTCTTATATCAACAAACAGCAAAATACATAAAAATTAATGAGACTGATTGAGACTCTTTTTATGGTTTTTACAACTCAAGTAAAAATTTGATACGATTGATTCTAAATATAAAAAAAAAAATAAGGTCTCTCGTCCCAACGCGCAGTCGGGCTTTCTTGTTAGAACGAGGCATTCCCTCATACATTATGTTTAGTCGTGCATTGTGTTTACGCAAGTGTGTCTATGTCCTGTTAAGAAGCATGCTGTTTTCAAAGCCCCATATCGAATTCAGAACTACGTCTACGCCGACTGCGCCAACATAAAACCAAGACCTATAAGCCCTCTATCGAATTGAGAACTACGTCTGCGCCGACTGCGCCAACATAAAACCAAGACCTACACGCAAGTGTGTCTATGTCCTGTTAAGAAGCATGCTGTTTTCAAAGCCCCATATCGAATTCAGAACTACGTCTACGCCGACTGCGCCAACATAAAACCAAGACCTATAAGCCCTCTATCGAATTCAGAACAACGTCTGCGCCGACTGCGCCAACATAAAACCAAGAATTGCGTGCATATCCTATTTGGACATGGACGCACTTGGTTAATGGCCCATGGTGTGGAACCTTGGACGTACTCAAATAATGAGTTTTCAACTGAGTCTACGCCGACCAACACCGTCGGGCTGTTTTCAACCAACACGCCCTCTCTGTCTGAAATTATTTGTCCAAATACCAGAATCCAAAAAGCCATGTCGTGACTGTAGGGGATTATTTGTCCAACTACTAGATAGATGGCGCTTCGTTGAAGACACTGCGTCTACGCCGACCAACACCGTCGGGCTGTTTTCAACCAACACACCCTCTCTGTCTGAAATTATTTGTCCAAATACCAAAATCCCAAAAGCCATGTCGTGACTGTAGGGGGATTATTTGTCCAACTACTAGATAGATGGCGCTTCGTTGAAGACATTTGTCCAAGAACCAAAATGTAAAAGAAATTATGATGTGACTATAGGGGGATTATTTGTCAAAATACAAGAAAATATCAAATTGAGGGGGCTATTCCCTTTAAAGCAGCTCAGGGCTGTGCCCATGGTGTGGTGGGTATTGTGTAGTTATGCCGGACATTCTTCGTATTCAGAATGCAATTCGATATGTCTGATGTGCTCTAATGTCCCACAATAAATACTGTCCAAACGTTCATACCCCACCCCTTAATCTGCAAAAAAAATTTGGTACATAAACATGTAGTCAGAGGTTCACCAGTGGTATAAAAATCTCAACTTTTTTTTGAGAAAAGTGGGAGGGGTGAGGTTGTGGATCACGGAATGCCCTTTTAATTATACAAAATGTTATACTACATGTAGCAACCATGTTTTACTGGGTCTATTGCCATTTGGTCTAATACCATTTCGTCTAATTCCCGTTTAGTCTATATTCAATTGGTCTATTACCAGAAAGGATAATTGCCACATAGTCTAATAATCATATAGTCTAATGTCCATTTAGTCTAATATTGTTTGGTCTAATAACCGGTATGTCTTCTAACCATGTAGTCTAATAACCATTTGGTCTAATACCCATTTGGTCTAATAACCATTACGTCTAATACTCGTATGGTCTAATAACCAGTTAGTCTAATACCATTTCGTCTATTTATTGGTATACTAAATGTTTGTAAGACTAAATGGTTTGTAGACCAAATGAGTATTAGTCCAAATGGCTATTA
This sequence comes from Amphiura filiformis, assembly GCF_039555335.1. NCBI lineage: Eukaryota > Metazoa > Echinodermata > Ophiuroidea > Amphilepidida > Amphiuridae > Amphiura > Amphiura filiformis. The sequence continues at coordinate 59,191,310 of NC_092643.1, forward strand.
GACCTATTGGTTATAGACCAAATGGGTATTAGACTAAATGGTTGTTAGACTAAATGGTCTTAGACTTATTGGTTATTAGACTAAATGGTTATCGGACCAAATGGTTATCGGACCAAATGGTTAAAGGACCAAATGATTATTGGTCGTAGTGGATATAAACCAAATGGGTTTAGACGAAATCGATGTAGACGAAATGGATATTAGACCAAATTGCATTAGACCAAACGGCAAATCCCCGTTTTACTGTAATGTCTAAAATTATGGTCTTCCAGAGCGCGGGCATGAGAATCTGTATAATAAAACGACTTTTAAGTTGTCTCATAGCTGAAACTTAATTAGAGCGGTTACCGCACCATAGCTGAACCCGGGGCTGAACCATGTGACTTCGACAGCATATTGTGGTCGACCTAGGCCGATCGGAGCAACTTCAAATCCGACCTGACCTTTGATCTCAGATGACCTTTGCAGTTTTATACTGTCAGGGATTGTTTTCCCTGAGTTACAGCATGATCAGATCAATTTTTAATTTGACTTGACCTTTGACCTTGGATGACCTTTGCAGTTTCATACTCGCTAAGTGCCAGGAATCATTTTCCCTGAGTTACAGCCCAATCGGAGCAACTTTAAATTTGACCTGACCTTTGACCTCAGATGACCGTTGCGGTGTTATACTCCCCATGTGTCAGGGATCATTTTTCCAAGTTACAGCCCGATTGGAGCAACTCTAAATTTGACATGACCTTTGACCTCAGATGATCTTTGCAGTTTCATACTCCCCAAATGCCGCGGATTGTTTTCCCCCAGTTACAGGCACATCGGAGCGACTTTAAATTTGACCTGACCTTTGACCTAACATGATCTTTGCGGTTTCATACTACCCAAGTGTCGGATCGTTTTCTCCAGGTGGTGTATGACGTGCATTCCCTAAATTCAGTAAATTTTCATCGTCAACCGTGTAATTGAATGGGATTATTTTGAAATTTTAAAACGCTTGAAATATCACAAACAAATAGGCCTATGTTGATAAATAATATAAATACAAGCTAAAACCGTCGGGGTTCGATAATGAACCCCACAAAACTAACCGAGTATATGGAAAATGCCATACGGCCGGGCGGTTTCACGAGTTGCCGGCGCGATCATGTCATCCGCCGCCTGATTTTCTCCAAGTTACAGCCCAATCGGAGCAACTTAAAATTTGACATGACCTTTGACCTCAGATGACCTTTGCTGTTTCATACTCCCCAAGTGCCGGGGATTGTTTTCCCAGAGTTACAGCCACATCGGAGCAGTTTTAACCTTTGACCTTGGATGACCTCAGATGATGTTTCATGATCCCCTTATATCAAGGATTATTTGTAGCTCAATCGGACATATTTCAAAATGTTGGTAGCAACTATATAGCATTTACCTTGTAGCCTTAGTGTGTATGTATTGATTTTCATAAATGCATCATGGGAAGGAATAACATTTGACCACCAAGCCCCCACCGTACAAGTAATCACCATTATTGCGCAATCAGAGGCAACTATAGCATTTACCACATACCCTTAGTGTGTATTTTCATAAATGCATCATGGGACACTGTAATTTCCTGTGATCTAAATACTAACCACAAAATGGGCTATTCCACTGGGCGATCTTAGACACGTCCAGTTTGGTCCTTACTGTGGTTTAATTTTGTGCTGTGGTTAACACATTTCTCCCTTTTGTTTGCTGAAGTGGTTTGTTATTACAATAGGCGCTTAGTTTGAATAAACATGGATTACATCTCTAGGCGATGACCAATGCAATGGGAATTAGGCCTATGTTATGAGCTATACGCTAATATTATACTTCTAAACATGTTTCAATTAAATATTCTTGTGATATGCCTATATTATTGTCCCGGATTATTATAATAAAAGCTCAATTATTATTCCAGTAAACGTTAGCTTTGTCAATTTTATATTTCCAACAGGACACAAGCCCATTTTATCTGTTTGCTCTCCCTAGCCCCCCCCACCACCACCACCTCTCCATATCATCCCCTCCCTTCATCTTTTCATCTATCCTCCCGGGCTATCCTCACTTTCCCACTCCCCAGTGGTTGCCAGAAGTTTTCTTTTAGGAGGGCAAGGACTCCTCTTTGCATTCTGATCGAATTAAATATATCTCCCCGAATGATCCTCATTTTGTTCTTTAAAAACTCCCATGCAGAATTTTAAATTTCAACCAACATATTTCTGGATGCTCCTTTTCTGACATTCTTATTTTTGTAACAAATAGGCCTCCTCTTTTAATAATGAATAATTTGGTTGACATACAATACCCATAGGCCTATATGCCCCAATGTATAACTTATGTTTGATGAGTGTCAGCGTATACTAGCGTGGCACATGTTAGACCAGCTTTCTGCTGAATTGGGGTACATAATGTAGGCCCAAATGAATAAAATAAATAATTAAATAAAATACCTGAACAGTACAAGCATATGGTTATATAGAGGTGTAATTATAAGACACGCAACGTTGTTAAAAAATGTTCACAGTAGCTGCAATTCGCAGAAGTTCAGTACACTGCTGGGTCCCGTAAAATCAGGCCATTTACGGGAACTTTAATCCCTTGGCGTTGAAGTCGAAGCCAAAACTTGGTTCCGCAAGCTGATTTGGTGTACGTCATGAGCACACACAAAAGCATATACCAAGTGTGACGTTTAGAACAAAAAATATTTTGATCTAATTCAATCTAATTTCTAACTTCATTTCGCAAGGTCTCTATTAGCTCGCCAGGTGATTTTCATGTATAAAGGTTTCCTTTGTGATGTTTGAAGCAAGTATTCATGATGGCTAGGCCGGGTGGCTAGGGTGTTGGCGCAGCAGAATTCAGCAAGCCTGTCCCTCATTTATTTTTATCTCCTAGGCCAAACTTTCCAATTACACATTTCTTGTCCTCGCCTTCTCCATCATTGGCGTTCATGTCACCCATGACCACACATTACATCTCAATCCTTTCTTAATCTTGTCCATAACCGATTGCATCTGTTCATTAAACTCTTCAAAACTTGCATCATCGTGACTGGATGTTGGGGCAAAACCTGCAGGGTGGTTATTAGTTTGGGCTTAGCAACCCGGGGCTTAGCAAGAAGTCTTACAGTGATGAGTCGATCGGAGATGGAATTGTAGCTTGCAAATGCCTTGCATGCCGCCCCGTTTTCTTTTATCCCACTCGGCTTTCCAGAAAACAAGATTGAAAAGATCCTTCTCCTTTCCATTTAGTCTCACTGAGGCCAAGAACATCTACATGTAGTCTATCTGCCTCTTCAAGTAGCAGCTCCAGTTTTCCATCCTGATTCATATCTTACATTCCATGTTCCTATATATATTGAAAAACGTTCCCTTCTTCCTCATCAGGTTGACATGAGACCGATTGGTAATGCTGCCGTCAAGCGCTATCCATTCCAAAGAATTTGGGGTAACGCCGTCATCATTAGCACTCCTATCCTCTCAGGCTCAGCAACCTATTCCTCAGTAGCATCTCGAATGGGTGCCCTATTTATGTTCAGCAACCCTCCTCTGTGATGGTCGTTGGCTCTCTCAAGAGAGCTCATCCGCTCTTTTAGATGGATCTTATTTTATATCCATCAGGGTGTCCAGCCTTATTCGTTTCGAGCAATTTTTTTTTACGCTGTCGGTCTGGATCGGTCCGAATCGGGTCGGGGTATTTCGGATTTTCGGATGCGGCCCAGCAGGACACGTTATTGTGTATAACATTACCATGTATACGCTGTGTTAGTGAAATCCAGGTATTCCCAGTCATAAATAGATATCGGGTAATGGTAATTACCCTGAAGTTTTGAAATCATCACGAGATCTGGACGACTAATCACAAGCCAGATCCATGCAGATTCTGTGATAACTTTACCATGTTTACGTTCGTGTTAAGATTTTAGCAAAAATCCAATGATTTGAGTTGTCAGTGATTTCATATTATTATGATATGGTATGTGACGAATCAGTGTCAGATATACGGCTTACTTGGACGACACTCCAATAATACCGTACTTTTATTAAAGATTTAAATGGTGCATTCGTGCGTGAACTTGGAAAAAGTGGATGTCATGTGATCCGCTGCACACCGACATCGCCCGGTTAATAATTACACTATACAGCAAGAGACACTGAAATTAATATAAATCTTTGGATACCGGGATTGAAAATGATAATATCTCCCGTAAATGATTTCGTATAAAGAAACTAGATGTGGTTCCTTGCACTTGAATATATATTTTTAACAGATATGATAGTCGCTGGCTTGCGCTTTGAGATACTAGTTTGCGTCTTGAGTCAAACACTGACAATAATTTTTATTTATATGTGCCGAATTATATAGCGCAGTGTATAGGCCAATCGTGAAGGTAGTCTAAAACCATATGACCTATATGGTGTACCATGCTCGACTAACACACAACGAGGACAGTAACCGGGCTAATCGGGGCTATAATTGTCAGTAGCCTTAGTCAGATGTCCTTCGGCTCTTATGCGACACAAAACTATTAAACAGGTCGATATAAAATGGCTATGCGTGGCGGTGGATTTAACCTACCATGGCGATTTCTGCCATGACGATATCGGAGCGATGACACTGTGCACTGTTAATATAATGTTGCTGTTGGGGAATCTTGTCAGGATTTGAGATGGAAAAATTCAAGTTGTGCCAAAATTAAACTCCCGGATTAAACTTAAACACTCTAATCTCATGGAGGTACTTAAGTCCTATAACTGACCCTCAACATGCTCAAGAAATACGGTTCTTTAACTGAAAACCCTTATAGTAGCCTAAGTACCTTTCTTAAAAAGTTCTTTTTCTTTAACGATTTACACATCAGTTTCGGTTCTTGGTGTTATATTGTTGCTAATTGTAATACTTTTTTTCTTGATAGAATTGAATGCGGGAGGGAGCTTCATACCCGGCTTCGTACCATTCGACGTTACCACTGACAGTTATACCACCGACAGATATACCATCGACACTTCAACGGAACCTCCTGATGACGTCGTCAACTGTTCACTGACGACATCAAACGATAGCCTTGCAGAATTTCGCGACATCATGATGCAGTCTCCTGCCATCATTTACATCACTTTAAATTTCACCGACTTGGAATTCGATTCAAGTACGGCTTACTTAAACGACACTCCAAATGCCACAAATCCACTCACTTGGACATGGGTCAGCCGTGGCAAAGGATATCTCCTTGCCAGTTTCTCCGATAATTACATTTTCGCATCGCTTGGGACGCTCAAACCTGGCGTATTCTACACGAATCTAATCGTTGAGACTGAGTATTGCTCAGGCTTCACAAATTTTACAGATGAATCCAAACTGGTGATCTTGGCTACATCCTTGACCATTTGGACTGATATGGTATGTGACGAATCAGATATAGAGGAATGCAATGAGTATCTAGTGTGTCAACAATTTTTCTATGAAAAAAGTTCTGTCCGGTCCAATACCTTCGTAGCCGCAATGCTGTACCCAATTCAACTACTGGTAATGGAAGAGGATAAAACGAAATGTTGGTATAAAACTGGACAGAAGAACAACCTGATTCCAAATTCACTAATTAAACTGTTTAACGCAATATGTTATATTTTAACTGGCGTAGGCATATGGTACTTCCCCCTCCTTTTGCAAATTATCACTCAGGAAAACCCGCCATATCAGAACCACTCTTCTGAAGTTAGAATAGATTCCACCAACAGTCTACCAGTGGGATTGAAATATTCACTCTTTTGTTGGAAAGGTGGAGCAAATGGATCTCGAGTTGTTTCTTGTTTAAGGTTTGGTTTCATATTTGCCCTAGTGATAATAGTATGCCACTTGGAGACGATTGTATTATACGTGACAGATTCATTAAAATATAGAACAAGGAGAGATTCTTATTTTCGGTATCGCATAAATACTGCGGCATATTATTCATGGTCGACTTTGGTTTATCTGATTATCACAATGGTGGTGATAGCAGCCTTGTGTGTTTGTTTAAAAAACTATGAACGATTTGAAGAATACATGTATGACAATACAACCAAAGTTGTACAAAAAGAAATTAAAGAATCTGATGATGACAACACAAGTGCAAGTAATACCACGAACATTAAACCGTATCATTCCTGGGATTTTCATTTAATAAACAGCATTAAACAAAGCTCGCACATTCCATTTGATAGAAAAAAGATATATGATGAAATACATACAGGTTCAAGATGTTGCGTACCTATAAAAATATTATCCCCTTCGTACATACTGTGTACAATTGTACACATGGACTTCTGTTGCTCCCTGTATACCAGGGAAGCTTATTACTGCAAACAAACACCATGTGCACAATTGTGCATTCATATGCTATCCTCCAGTGCAGAGCGCCCTCGCCTAACTGAATGTCACTTTTCATAATCTAAGAGGGCATCACCCACTACAGCACGTTGCCAGAAGACATGTACTTTCCCTTTTAAATTTTATATGAAATATCATTGTGGACAAGCTAAATTCTAGTCAGGGGGTTAGTGTAAGACCTGTAGAAAACATGGAACACTATTTTTGATCAAATGCTTCAAACATATGTGGTGTGGAATTTTTTTTAAATGGTGTGTACAATTGTACACAGTGTGTCTCACCTTGTAAATATAAGACTAATATATTGTGTTCAGTTGTACACAGTGTGACTAATCTTATCAATATATAGGAGTTATTTAGTATACTTTGTACATCATTATAAGTTATTTTAACTCTTTTGTCAATACTTCCATTCAGTTTATAATTTGCTCTGGATGCATTTTTTAGAAAAACCACTATGTAGGCCTATTATTACAGAGATAGTTAGGAGTAACTAGTCGCTGATGGGCCCGAAAATGGATCGTGTAGAGTGAAGTAACAAAATTAGTCTCAGAAATCAAGTTTATTAAGTGTGATGTCTTTTTCGGTCTCTCCAAAGACAAGAACTGTTTATTAGCATTTTATACCAAATTAATGAGAGTTAAGAGCCTACAGATACGGACGTATGAAGGCAACAGAAAAAAGAAACAAAGGGTTCAAGTTTGTTGCTTTACATATGTTACCAAGTTTTACTGCCATTACTTAGTCATAATGTGTACAATTGTACACATGCCCTAATTTGCATAATTGATGAGGTAATTATTTTTTTTTTAGTTTTTCACAAATTACTATCCAAAATAGTTATAATAAGCATAAAAAATATTTTTTTGATCGAGCCATCTTCCTTCGTGTCCGAAGGGGTTATACTCGTTTCTTGTAATGATTTGGAAGTTTTTACTGTTTTCTCCGCCTCGATTTTTATTTGGAAGCGCTTTAAGGTTTCCTTTAGTAATCTTTAAAGCACATGTTGAAGCCAGATTATCTGGAAAGATCAGAGATAATCGGTTACACTGTTGCATTTTTGCCCGCATTTTTGCCGTATTTATAGCATGCTGTTGTATCTTTGTTGCGTTTATACTAATGACGGCATTGTTTCGAATAGTTTTGATCGGTGTCTACACATATACGTCAGACTCTATTATTTCATTCACGTATTCTGGATTAGTGTTAAACATTACTCAATTAGATCCGTATGTGATATTAGCAATTGCAATTGTCAGTTTTGCTATCGGAGAAATCAACGCTTTTTATGATAAATACTTCCAGCTAAATCAAATCATAATTAAAAAGGCGCGAGAAATTGACGAGACCAAGCGCAACGCGAAAACGTCATCTTCTGCAACTATATCACTGGACTTATTTTGGTTCGTGGTAGATGAATGCTTGACGGTGGGTTTCCAAGTGATCTGTAGTTTGATAAGGTTGCTTGTTATTGGGGTGGTTGTTGGTTTTGGGTTCAAAATTCTTGTAGAAGTCGATGCACTAGATACACTGTCTGATAGCACTAAAATTATGTTTACAGTTATGACACCCCTTAGCATTCCGTTGATCCAAAAAATATTCTTTTCTACGTCAGATGCGCAGATGAAGAAAGATTTATTTGAGAAGCGTGTTTATAAAACGATATGGAAATTTTATGAAATTAATCGAAGTCAGCGCTTGACGAAAGAACCTGAAGATATTGAAACAAAAAAGGAGCCAAATTTCACAAACGATGAGCGCAACGGGTATATATCGCTTGCATAATGTTCAAAAACATTTTTGAATACTTGATGTAGGCCTATATATTCTAATTATAATGTGACAAACTATTTTCCAAACAAATAACAAACAATAACATTTTGACAACATTTTAAAATCAGTATAAAGACCAGCCCCGTAATATCTTTTGGACAGATGTTTCAAACGGACAAATCATAATATCAAAAATGTTCAGAAGCGGCTTCATAACCTTTTCTGCTAAGTTGTCAAATTTGGGCTTAAAGGAATAATTGCATATTTGTTTATGATATTGTATGGCTGACATGTAGAAGGGGGCTGGTGGTTTTCTGTAACTTTTCTCCACCCACCAGTCCCAAGTACAGGGCAATAAAAATGGAAAAACAAAAAAAAGATGTCAAATTTGTTACCCGCGCGAGAGTTCTATTCCATTTCCATGGCAATATGCGCCCTATATTGAAGGATTTCTCTTATTTTTACCTACAAATGTCACGTTTTAACTAGCTATTCCTTTAAACTAAATGTAATAGAAACTTCACATTTGGTGTGCAGAATTTGGGTTCGTGGCTTCCTTCGTAGTGATGAATTTTAAAACAGTACCCCCAACTTCTGGAAACCGTAAAGAGAGGGGTCAAATGTCATTCAGATACACAAAAATAAAAGTGCACATAGGCTTTGTATTCTCAAGTCATAAGGATTCCGGAAAAGGGAAGAGGAGGTTATATAGGTGGGGGAGAGGGGAGCCTAGGTAGGAGGTATTGGGTTGTGCTTACCGGGGACAATAAATTATATCATCTCCATCATCATGCATCGTTTATGTTTCATACAAACAAAGGCCATCCCCTTTCAATATACGCGCGTGATTTCTAGGCCTCGGGGCCGTAGAACTCGGGGTGTAATTATACGGTGACATGAAAGTATGCCACCTACGACAGAAGTATGACTAAATCAGATTTGATAGAGCATGGACTACCGCCCGCGGTGGTATATCTGATAATAATTATGCTTAACACAATAGGGCATTATATAAATTACGGTTATATACCCTACTGTGTCCTCCCAGCACAATAGTGTTATGATTGCAGACCAGTACTGTTCCACCTTTTAATCCCTTGATTTTTGGTTTCTGAACAAAAGAGAAACCAAAACTTATCATTTGAAATGAGGGAATGTAAATAATAAAATATCCTAATTTAAAAGAAACTATATTTCCTTGTATACAAAGGTCTTCTCAAGAGTAGGCATATAAGTGTAAAATAACCAGTTTTGGAAAGAAACTCGTTGATAAAATAATTTTATCGGTATAGCCTGGCAGCAGAGTCTGGTTAGATAATTTTGTAAATTATAGTTTTTGTTTTACTGATTATTTCTCATTGGGTAGTGCAAAATCAGATTCGGTGGGAAAATTCGAGAAAGTCAAGGCCAAAGTTTACATAGTGCTAGTGGTAAAAGCTGCTCAAATTGTGTCCAAGCCCATAATAACAAAATAATCCTAAGGTTGCGCAAATTAAAATAATGTTTAGTTTGACCCATCAACGACTTATCCTTCCCAAGTCCAAAGTTTAATTTGAATTTGCACAAAGGAAAGGACAAACAATTTGAGACGATTCCCATTTTTTCTATTTTGACCCCTGTATTATAGCCCAACATTTTACTTTTTGCTCATAATTTGGGATAAGTGTACATAGGTGAAAATATACATGTGAGATCAGAGGAATATTTGTGACGTGTCATGTCAAAAGGAGACACTTTTGGGCAGGTTATCAATTTTGAGGTTTTTGCATATCTTAAATATGGAGATATTTTGCTCCACAACGCCGTTTTTCCCAATGAAATCGGACATTCCTAAGCGAAGATATTGAGTTCGTAAGTTATGGTATTATAAAATTGGAAATTGAGATATCGGCCTTTAAAAATATTATTGACAATGTTAAGAGTAGGCATTACCTTGAAAAATGTCTCAAAAAATACACGATGCCAGTTATATTCCGGTCTGAAACTATCAGACAATATTTTGAACATTAATAACATCACAAATTCGCAACAAACCCAAATTGTGAAAAAATCACCCCGGGCAGATTTTTGCCTATTTCTCCATTTTCGATCCTGCCCAAAAGTGTCTCCTTTTGACATGACACGTCACATTTAAGCATTATGTTTGGACAAAATTGGACCGTCAGTTTTTAATTAAATAGGGTGCAACTTGCTAGACTTGAGTCCAGTCCTCGTTTACGGAGTTTAGGGTTGGGGTAGGGCAGTCTTGTAATAAGACTAGTAGAGTTGCACCCTATTCGGCAATCGCTCCCCGGGGGTACCGGGTGGAGCAGTCGGGTGGAGGGGGGGGGCAATTTGGCCATCACAGGGGTGTCTGATGGGGATGTACCCCCTCAGAAGTGAGAAACGTGAAGAACAAGAATCAAGGCATAATTGAAGCCATTTTGGTGGACCGCTTTGGCACTATCTTTGTGTAAAATTTTAGTTTGAAAAAGTCAAAAATTTGTGAAATGACGGCCCAAATGAAGTCATTCGTGGGAAAAGTAATATTCTTTTGACTTTAAAACTTATAATCATCAATAAGCTAAAGTGTTGTATTTTTAAGCTTATTCAATTTTTATACTGGATGTGTTGTATTTTGATGTAATATAATTTTGTATATATGATTTTCATTTTCTTATTGTAAAGCGCATTAAGGGAAGGGGTATGAACGTTTGGACATTTGAAATTTGAAATTTGACCTTTCGTATTGAAGATATGGATTTTTTTCCCAAAACACCAAAAACAATTAGGGCTTTTTGGGAAAAAAATCCATATCTTCAATATGAAAGGTCAAAATTTTCAATTGATCGTCGGCTTTTCCTCCCAGCTACATACACTTTAAGAATATATCATTAGATTTATAAAATTTACTTCGAGGACTGTTATATATCAAAAATTTGAAAAATATCAATTTTTTATAATTTGTCATAAAATTTGTATTATATCGTGATTTTCAAAAAATGAAAATTATTTGATATCAGATATACATGCTTCGTATTAAGAATGCAATTCGATACGTCTGAGGTGCTCTCATGTCCCCTAAAAATACTGTCGAAACGCTCAAAACGCTCATTCCAGATCCCTTAAGGAATCTGCGATTCACAATGCGCTAAATGTTTTTTTTTTATTATTATTATTGTAGGCCAATAAATTGTGTTACACATTATTAATGCCGGTTGTCGAAAAGCAAAAGCGAAAACGGCCACTTGTTTATCCATACGCAGGGAGGAGTCTGAGGCCCCCCACCCCGAAATGGGAAAAATGTAATAAAGGGAAGACCAAATTGAAGCCATTTGGTGCTTAATTTTTTACAATATTATATAAAACGGCTTGAGCTCAATTTGTAAAATCAAGTGGTTCATTATATATGTTAAGAAATGCAGAGGTACTTGTACATTCTAGCAGCTTCTAGCGTTACCTCTTTTCTTATCATAAATAACGTACCGCTTGTCTTGAGTCACTGAAATTCCAGTGTAGTAACTGGATTCCTTACCCCTATAATATACATAACTTTTGTTACCAGTGTGGTATTATTTTTTGAGAAAAAATGCAAAAATAGTCACAAATTTATCAATATTTAGTACCACCTTTAGCATGCATGGATTGATCAGCATTGAGTGAGTCTGTCTGTAATACTGACTTTGGTGACAAACTGGCCTATTCAAAACTCCACGGTTTGAAAGGTGCATGCCTTTGATTCAAAACAAAAGGAACAACAGAAAACTGAAACAAAAGAGCTGACAAATAAAACGAAAGTTATGAAAAGTACAGAGAAGTAAAAACTGAAATAAAAAGCTTCATTGAAAACTGTGTTGTCCCTTTGTTGCGCTTGTTGGAATCTTTTTGCGCCTTGAATAGGCCACTTTGTCACTTTTAAAATAACTTTTTATAAGGTTAAATAAAGAACTGCACAGCGGTTGAAATAGGAAACTGCTACAATTTTGATCAAAATGGTCTCAAATTGTTAGCTATTGCTGGCACTGTTATCTCCAGCGCACTGAATGGTCTATTGTTCTATTGTGTCCGATTTGAGCGCTGACATATTGGAAAATGTTGCCAATCAATATTCATGAGAGTGTACATTCAACGTCCAATTTTCGAAATTGGGTGACTTGTGCTTGGCAGGTGTAAAATACATCTGACTGGGCGTTTTAAATACGTAACGCATAAAGGCATTGACATCATCGAATGGCTGCCTATAGTGCTGTTAGTGTTAGGCCTATGTGGGGGGTGTTTAGTTTCTATAATAATTATTATAAGGCCTACATTTATTTGTTATTCCTTTTCCTTTCTCTGTACTTATTCTTTCCTTGCTAAAGTATCACTCCCTCTTCTTATCTCCTCCCTTCTCCATCCCCTCATACTTTTTGTCCCTCTTTCTCTCTTCCTCCAGCCCCCTCTCATTCTTCATGTCCCCTCCTCCACCTCTTCCTCCCTCATCCCCTCACAAAAGAGCTGCCCCCCTTCAGTACGCCACTGTTTATGACATTCTCTTTCTTAAAATAAAATAAAATGTCAATTTGGGAAACAACTTTAATATAGGCCTATACCGGTATACTTATTATATGTTACATGTAGGCCTATGCGTAGCTATTACCATTATACAGTAATAGACATGCATACATGGCAGCCTTGATGTGTCATCATTTAGCAAGCGCATTCAATTTATTTAAATGAAGCACCTACAGTCAGTGGGGTGACAACGAACTGCATCAGCGGCTAATGTGTGCCTTTTGAGCTTACGGCTACTCAATTACACCCTTGAGTGGTATAACAACAAAAGGTACTTTTCGTTATAGTAAGCGCTTTCACGCGACTTTCGTTTGATCACTTATTGACAGTAGTCTGCTAGGTAAAGCGTTAATACACTGTCGGGTCAGCTTACCGATTTAATGGTGGAAGCCCTTTACTTTCGATGAATAGCTTCTCAGATTTCAAATCGGCACAAGTGTACAATGCGTTACATAATCTATTGCCTCTCCATTCTTAATAGCTCCATGGTTATCTCAATCTAATAAAGAATAGTTTGAACCACCTAGAATGACTTGTTAACACAGGTAACACAGCAAAATATGTCATTACCAATTTATTGCTATTGATGTTGACCTACTGGTACGTCCCTGAATTGTTACCCGCAGGTAACGAGTCATTACAATTGGTTACAACTATTCTTTATTAGATTGAGATGACAGTGCTAACCATTTGAGATCAATTTCATCAAAATTGGAGTATTTTATCTCTTTTATGTGGCTCTTCACGTTTAACCTTTTGGCTTATATTAAACTCCGAGTCGGAGGTTGGTCAAACTATACATCAACCACTGAGCAAGGATAGTGTGCAGAACAGTGGCGTAGCTGCCGGGGGCAGGGGGGGGCAATTTCCCCCTAGGCAATGCCTATTTGGCCCCCCCCCTAGCACAGGGCAAAATAATAAAGGAGTGAGAGAGATGGAAAAAAGTGGAAAAGAAAGAGAAAGAGAGAATGCATGGGCCAACGATATAAGGTGCGGATAGAATGTGAACAATTTTTGAAGTCGCTATCCCTTGTATTCCTTTTTTTGTACTTATGCCCAGCAGTTTTATTACTAGTTTTGTAATGTTTATGCACGTACACCTAAGTTAGTGAATAATTGTACCAAGTTCTTGAAATAAGAAATTGACAATCATTTTATACTTTTATGAACTTGTAATTCAAAGACCTCGACTAATATAGACCGCACTGTATTATATAGACATTAAATATAATTATACGATGATCCTTTGCATGTTTGTGTCTTAATTTATATTGTTACGAGTCGTACTTGACTCATGGCCAAAATCACCTTTTACCCGAACTCACACGAATGCACACCACAAATACACTGTTTGATTAAGCTAACAAAACCTAAATCTTTAATTGAAAGCACGGTATTATTGGTACAATTGACAACAATGCACATACGCAATAATCAAATATAATAATTTAATTATCTATTCAGTACTTAGCCAGCATTCTTCTTCTTGGTGATCATAAAGTTCTTGCAATGTTCTGGACGACTGCTGTAATATATCCTTATTCACTTGTCCTGCGAAAATCAGCGACGTCCATTGTGCACTTGCATTTATAAATCCTTGCGTATAAAATCCTTATACGAAAATGGTGTTCTCCAAACACGTTCATAACTCCTTGCGCAGTTCTCCTATACTAAACTTCTTGCGCCGTTCTCCAACACTAAACTCCTTGCGCAGTTCTCCAAATTTAACTCCTTGCGCTGCTTTCTCCAAACTTGGTGCTATTTCCACCTTTCACACAATATCTTCAGGAAGCAGGACTGCGATGCAGTTGTCCCCACTTATTTTGACAGTTGTGTTGCTCCTTTAACCAGACTTCAGCAAATCGGCAGAAGAATATATATTCCTTTCTTGGAAGAAGTACGTTCTTGGACGTATTCTAGATCTTCTCCGACAACACTGGCAAATAGTAGTACTTTGGCTACATAAAATATTTCTGGTTTGCAATTTCCTTTCTTTGAAGTAATTGGACTGTAAGCACATTAGCTAGCTAGCCCAGATCAACACTTTCAACTGTGAAGAAATATGTTTACCTTTTCTTATATATCAGGCCCTGGGAAATCCCAAGTATTAATACACATGATGAGAACTTGGAAATTCCCAAGCCTTAATTATAACATTAACCTTTCTCATTACATCACTTCCTGAGGGGAAATCCCATTACATCACTTCCTTTACAACCTCAGGGGTTTCCAAATATTCCAAATTAGATATGATTCAACTTGTTTTGCTCAATTTGAGAGGGGAATTCCCCCAAAATGTCATCACTCATGTAACTTTATAAACAAAGATAAATCATCAAATTAAATTACTGAGGGCACATCACAATATACCTTGCTCGAGTCAGTAAATTATTGTTTTTTATTCAATGATGCATCTCCAAATGTCACAGTATATAAAAGTATACACTTTTAGAAAGGAAATGATGCGTCCCTGAATTGTTACCAGCAGGTAACGAGTCATTACAATTGGTTACAACTATTCTTTATTAGATTGAGATGCCAGTGCTAACCATTTGAGATCAATTTCATCAAAATTGCAGCATTTCATCTCTTTTAGCCCCTGTGGCTCTTCACGTTTAACCTTTGACCTTTTGAGTTTGACTTATATTAAACTCCGAGTCGGAGGTTGGTCAAACTATACATCAACCACTGAGCAAGGATAGTCTGCAGAATCACCTAAAATTGATGTGTGATGGATCTACTACGACAAGTTGAGCTCTAGTGAAAATACGTCAGTTCTATCACAAAGAATGTGGAACAGAGTGGTGGAAAACTGCATATCGAAAGGTTTGGCTATAGACGAATCCAACGAGCCAAGTGATGGTCAGAATTCAGTCGGCCATAACTAGGTCCCGTCTGCACCAAATTGGTGTTGTTACTGTCCAATTGGGTGGATTAAATCCGCTTACAAATCGATGTTGAATTATATTGTGTTGTAAACTTTCATCATTCTTTTGTCTACGTGTAACACGGGTGATGGAATGCAGTTTAATATCCCCACCAAGGCCACATCAGTTCACATTTTAAGTGGGATAGACCTAAGGGGGGACCCAGCTATGGCTGCCATTGAGGTGTAGGAATGCGTGAAATTGGATTCGTCTATACAAAACGATTCTCTTATAAACGCATCTATGCACAGTTTCCTCCTCGATACACCTGATTACACAGTTAGCCTAACAATGCCTTGTTTACACTACACGGTTGAGTGCAGAGCATCAAAAGAGCTGGGTGAGCTTCTAGCTGGTGACTAGTGAAAAATATGGCATCTGTGATTGGTTTTTGTCAAAACCCCGAATGTTCCCTTCATCCAATCAGAATAGTTTTTATATCGAAAGAAAGCTAAAACTTCACGCTAAAGACAATTTTTTTCATTTAGTCAACATATGACGCTATTCAATGTTTATAGCAAGGCGAATGTGGTAAATCTGTTGAAAACAACCTATTCACGCACACTTTTTGTCCAAGATGTAGGTTTTAAAAGTCAAGACCCCTGTTGATCCTTACAATATTTCGCAAATTTTATGTCATTAAATGAAAAAGCACACTTATATTGTCCATATACTAGATTCATTGCAATGAACAATAGCCAATTCTCTTTAAATTGCAAATCTTGCGCAAAAAGTTACTATTTTCGCCTGTTTTGTCATACGGTTGTAAACTCAAGGAACAGTGACTTCTTGCTTAAAGAGCGCTTAGAAATTGATGTTTCCAGGAGAAGGATGAGTGATTGGCGAAAGTAACTCCATTTTGGAAATTGTCATCTGTGCAAGGATTTAGTACACAAAGGATATAATCCCAGGTGCCTTCAAGTCTACATATACAGTGTGGACTCCGCTATACAAGATTGAAAGAAAATACTTCAGAGAGTCATCTGGAACTCAGCAACGAGATGCGGAGCAAGAAAGACTCACAGGGCAAACTGAATCATTAAAGTAGATATGTACCTACCTTGTCATTTATCATGTTTATTGAGATGCAAAAGTCAAGTTGTGCCAAAATTACACTTACACACACCACTCTCAATGAAGGTTCTAACAGTCCTTAAAGAACCTTTTATTCTCGATACGGAACCCTCAACATGCTCAACAAGAAATAATGTTCTTTAATAATTTAATAATTAATATAGGGACATTCGTTTCCGTTTTGGGTGTTATGTTTAAAAGTGCTGAAATACTACTGTCTATAATATTATTGTCAATATTTTGTAGTTTACTCTTTTATTTCTTGGTAGAATTGAATGCGGCCAGTAACCCAGAGAGCTTCTTACCCGGCTTCGTACCATTCGACGTTGCTGACCATGCTGACAGCTATACCACCGAAACTTCAACGGAACCTCCCAATGAAGTCGTCAACTGTTCACTGACGACATCAAACGATGGCCTTGCAGACTTACGCGACATCATGGTGAAGTCTCCTGCCGTCATTTTCATCACTTTAGAATTCGCCGATTTGGAGTTTGATTCAAGTACGGCTTACTTAGACGAGACTCCAAATGCCATAGATCCACTCACATGGACACGGGCCAGCCATGGCAAATGATATCTCCTTCTAAGTTGCACAGATAACTATATTTTCTCATCGCTTGTTACACTCAAGCCTGGCGTATTCTACACGAATCTCATCGTTGAGACTGTATGACCATGATGACATGTATGAGTATTGCGCAGGCTTCACAAATTTACGGATGAAACCAAACTGTTGATCTAAGCTGCATCCATGATCTGTTGGACTGATATGGTATGTGACGAATCGGTGTCAGATATAGACCAATGCAATGATTATCTAGTGTGTCAAAACGTCTTCCCCGATGCATGTAACTCTAACTGTTCCGTATAATACCTTAATATCCGCAACAGTGATGCCGCCACTTCATATTCCGGTAATGGAGGAGGATCCGAAGACATGTTGGTCTAATCTAAAATTAACTGAACAGAAGATACATCTGATATATGACAGGCGCACCGCATCACTATTTACTGTATTACTTTCGGTATGACAGGCGTATTTTACTTCCCCCTCCTTTTGAAAATTATTTCCCAGGAAAATTCCCCAGCAAACCCACCAGATCACTCTTCTGAAGTTAGAATAGATTCCACCAACAGTCTGCCAGTTGGGTTGAAATATTCACTCTTTTGTTGGAAAGGTCTAGATGGGTCTAGATGTGTCTCTTATATAAAACCTATTATCATTTTTTCTTTACTGATAATAGTATGCCACTTTGAACTCATTGTGACGTACGCGATAGATTTAAGATACAGAACAAGACGAGATTCCTATTTTCGGTATTCAGTTAATTCACTGATTTTGTTACTTATTTTGAAAAAATAAAGAAATTTGAAGCCATTTAGAACTAGAAATTCGATTTTCGAGGTTTTTGTGGCGCTGTTTTGGTTCTCACTCAAAGATTCCATTTAAAAAAAAGGTCATGTTCTCACCCAATGACCCCATATTTTTTACATTTTGCTCTCACTGAATGCCAAATATCATGCTCTCACCCAATGACCCCATATTTTTTACATGTTGCTCTCACCGAATGCCCCTTAGTGCGAAAGCGCCAGCCCTACACCTATATCCATTTCAAATTGAAGTGCCCCCGGGCCCTCATCATCCCCCTTAGCATTCCGTTGATCCAAAGAATATTATTTTCTACGTCGGATACGCAAATAACGAAGGATTTATTTCAGGAACGTGTTCATAAAGCGACCTGGCAATTTTATGAAATGAATCAAAGAGAGTGGTTGATGAAAGACTGGAACACATGCAAATTACTAAGTGTCACATCCTGATTTAATGATCCTTGGTGGTGTGGTGCGGGGGAGGCTGGAAGTTTAAGGCATACCATGCCAAAAAAACAAAGTCCATAATCTTGCAGCGAAGCTGAAGAGCAAGGGTCAAAAAAGCAACTTCGAGGCTGCGCCAGGGTTGTACCGGGGTTTTCCCACATAACGATACCATCATACGAGCTCATACGTTAGGGAGTGTTCATAAATACTTTGGTATGGGGGCTGGGCAAAATGGATGGGTGGTCAAAAAATTTTAGCTCTCCAAAAAGGCATTTTATTCGTCTTTGCCCCGAAATATATATTTTGTCCCCCTAACCAAGAAGAAAGCTCCTCACACCCCCTGTTAAACAAGTCTGAAGCATCTTGAAAAATCTTGAGTATGCACCCAGATGTTGCTCTCAATTTCCCTTTTTTGAGTTAATTTCATGTATATATTTAATTATTGGTTATAAGAATGAAACATGTATTTTCAAAAAATTAAAATGCATAAATTGAAATCAAACTTCATACAACTAACAAGTCACAGCTGCATGTTTATAGGAAACAGGCCTATATAAATAAATACATGTATAAACAAACATGTACAATTGTTGACTGAGTTTGTTGGAGTAAGTTGTGTTTAACATCTTGGAAATGGGGGGGGTCAAAAGTTTTGTATGCCTAAAGGGGGGGGAGGGGTCAAAAGTTTCAGGTTCTCTGGAGGGGTGTCAAAAAAGTTTTGACTCCAAAAATTTCAAAGTGCCCAGTCCCACCAAAGTATTTCTAAACACTCCCTTATCATGTTCAAATTTCTCTAATCTTAATAACCTTTGAAATGTTTTGGACTTATCAAAAAACAATCATACAAATAAAAAATATGCAAATCATATTGTCAATTCAATCGAATGATAACTTTGTTGTTTGCAATCAAGATACCTCATAATTGCCGCAGACCCTGGATCAGACCCCGGCATGAACAGACCGTCTTGTATGTGAAATCCTCATTGAAGATAAACTTGAAGAAGATTGATTCATTCTCTATAGGCTTTTACCGAGGGCTTTTAGAAGGTCTAAACACCAACCTCCTGAGAACGATGAAGAGGAACTTGAAGGAGTTAGTGATTATTTTTTGCTTGTTGATTTTTTTAGCAATCTCTGCCGGATATCTATCAGGAGCGATAGATATCGACATACAAAGATGGCGGATCGGCCCACGGATCGAAAATGAAGAAAACCAAGGTGGGCATGGTGGGCTATAATATCATCAGACTCCGGCCAACCAAGTTATAAAATAAATAAGTAGATAGGCGTCTGTGGCGTGTCGGAGTAACCATGGTCGTACAATTAACTCCAAAAACAAAATTAATCTTCATTGTCTAGAATCTAGATTAGAGGATTAAAGCCTTAATGTACGATCTTTTTAAATTTTTAGATTTTTCTTTTTTTCTTCCAAAATGATAATATGCAATCATTATGAAAGTTCCCAATACATCCCTCTCAAGAATATCTACTCTCTGGTGTTGCGATTGGGTAGTTCACAGCATCTTGTGAATGGTAGTGAGGTTTGGCGAAAATTGCATTGATCATTTCATAGCGAGCGTGTAGAAGAATACTACATATATACTTTTGTAGGTCCTGTGGTTCTTGAGTTGTGTTGTAAAGAGAGCTGAAACAACAACACTTTTGTTCTCTCTCTACTGTCTATGGTAAAACGCACATAACTCATTAACAACAATAAATCAAGCACGTTTTCAAAGTATATGATTTGTAGAATGAACTTTTGCAAAACACCAAAGTGTTATTTTCCAATAATATATTGATTTAAATAATGAAAACAATTTTTTGGCTGCTTCGACCAACAATACGTCGTGTCCCCTTAACTGTGGTGTTCTATGTGGGGGATTTTAAAGGCCCATTTAGTGATTTGCTCATCGGGTTTTGCCACATTTGTTACTGCCAAAGATGTGCTAACATAACCTGCTATTATCTATTATAACCACTATAGTGGTTAAGCTGAAAGCCGCGTATAATACTTTACTTTAATAATAATAATTTAAAGACAATAGAAGACATTTACACGAATCTGTAAATTAGCTATGTATTTGAATACGGCTTCAACTTTGTTAATACTGCTGTTGTTTCCAAAATACCTCATGACAATGTGAATGATTTATCCGCTTCACTTTAGGCAATTTATAAACAATCTTAATTTTGTTACACTTGCCATGCTTACGCTGGGTTAACTGCTATGACTTTAATTCAAACTTGCTCTGTTGTCCTAATAAAAATTCCTTTAAAAAAGGAATGGGGCGCCCAAATTATGTGAGCTTGGACGTGATATGGTGAATTCCATGGCATGGTGTTTAGATTTGGTCCCGGGATTTGGTATCATAATGATTTTTTCTAGGGAAGAGTAGAAGATGATCAAATGCAAGACAAATGTGTTTGATTGGGGAAGGTGTATCACAGGACCGTTTTGGATGAAATAAATTGAATTGGAATGAAGCTGTCGTGTCAATTTGCGATTATGTGGGGTGGGGAGTTCAATTTTGGGGCATATTGTAGTGATGATATTGCTTTGGATATTGAATATTGTTGAATTTCGTTATGCAGGGGGTATATGATGGATAGTATAGAAGAGGATCTACCCCTATGTTGACCAAAAGAAAAGTTTTTATGAATGTATAACGTCTGTGATCCCGGGTCTGTGATACATATACATCATAACGTCTGTGATACATATACATCATCTACTTGCTAATACACTGAAAATCTAATAGAGATGAAGGATAAAAGACAATTACAGAACATTCATTCTTCAAAAGTAGCTATATGGGTATACAATGTTTACAAGATAAGAACGTTAATGTTTTGTACATGAACGTAACATCTTTGATACATAGTTGTTAACACACTGAAAATCTGACTAGAGATTTACAATTTGATGATATCCAAAAGAATACTTACTAACTTAGCATTGAAGAATTAAAATAATTACAGAACTTTCATTTGTTAACATACACGTAGCAATGATTAACAATGTTGAAAATACAAACGTAACGTTTTGTTCATAAACATAACATCCTCGACACATCTAGTATCCGCATAATTTGTTGATTAATGTCATAAACAGTCACAAAAGATTTATGGTCTGATCATTTTATCATTTTAAGGGGGACCCGATATTGCATTTGGAAGAACCAGGCTTTTCAATTACTATCAAAACTGCTGGGTACCAAACTTTTTGATACAGCTTGTATAGTAATTTGTTCTAATTTCCATGCAAAAGGAGCCAGTTGTTTCATCCTTAAAACAAATAGGCTACACCATAATAATATTTCCAATTACCATGCAGATAGATAAGACCTTGGTAAGATAAGCGTGTTAATTGTTATGTCACTATCACTATCTTGATCTTGATAAGATGCCTGACTTTGAAACTGTGGGTACAAAAACTCATACTCTGCAAGTTAGGTCAAATTTTGCACTATGATTGTTTATTTGAGCTTATTGGACTATGCCATTCAGATTAGGCTATTGTAATCCATAGTGTTGGTCACCGTCTATCGGGTTCTAAGAGGCGGTAAACTGGTTACAAAGGTCAAAGTGGTTACAAAGGTCAAAGGTCTCGATTTATTTGGTGTTTTACAAATCCATTAATTTTGTCTTTTAAACAAAGAATATACGCACACCATTTTATCCTGTGCATAACAGAAAACAATAATAAAATCAAATCCAAGCATATTGTGGATTTATTTCTGAGCAAGGGCATAATTTTAGCAAAATAGCACAACAATTGCGGAGTAAATCTAGTAAGACTGAAATTAGAAGCTACTCACAAGTACATGCCTATATTGTGGGACGCCTCCGTAGAGGGCGCCCCAAAAACACACTGGATTTGGCTGAATCCAATTAGGTGTAAGTTGGGACATGTGTAAGCATTACAATATGCCAAACTCATTTTAAAGGGGCATTTCGTGATCCATAGCCTCATCCCCCCATTTTTCTCAAAAAAAGTTGAGATTTTTATATCGCTGGAAACCTCTGACTACATAATGTTTATGTACAAAATATCTCTTGCAGATTAATTCGTTTAGCTAAGATATCGTGAAATTTGAATTTCGTTCTGGTGCACCAGAACGAAATTACGACGCATTGTCTATGGAGCAGTGTAATACACATAATCATGCATAACTCGCAAATGCAAATTCGGAATCAACTGACATTTTGGGAATAGGCTTTTTTCGTGGATATGAACTGAAACATGTCATAAAAAGAGGATGCTAGGATCACGAAATCCTCCTTTAAAAGATCGTACATTATATTATGCCTTTAAGGTTAAACAAAGAAACGTAAAATACGTATAAAGTTGTTCTCTAGTTGTTCAGAGAAGCAAGACAAAAATGTGAAGGTCATTGCGATGCCATTGGGAGCCAAATCGCCATAAATTGTTGCAGGTTCATGAAATCTGGTGGGAACGACCACCGAAGCGAAACAAAAAGTTTATTTGGAGGAAATTCGGTCAAATCGCCATAGTTGGTCTGTAGTTTCATGAAATTTGGTGGAAGCGATCTGTACAGACAATAATTTAAACTTACTGAAATCTTACACCAACCAACTAAACCGGCAACTAAACCAGGATAGGAATTGTTCTGTTTTTACATCGTTTACGAACCACGAAAGCCGGGTCACCGCCTATAGTTTTCTATAATATCGTTTGCTTAATTATTAATACATTTAGGCCTGCTATTTTTCTTGATATTTGTAGATTTGAATGCGGACAGTAACCATGTTAATCTACCCGTCAACTGTTCACTGACGACATCAAACGACAGTCTTGCAAACCTACCCGTCAACTGTTCAATGACGACATCAAACGACAGTCTTGCAAACCTACCCGTCAACTGTTCACTGACGACATCAAACGACAGTCTTGCAAACCTACCCGTCAACTGTTCACTGACGACATCAAACGACAGTCCGAGTGCAAACCTACCCATCAACTGTTCACTGACGACATCAAATGACAGTCTTGCAAAATTACGCGACATCATAATGAAGTCTCCTGCCATCATTTACATCACTTTACATTTCACCGACTTGGACTTTGATTCAAATCTTACGGCTTACTTGAACGACACCCCAAATGCCATAGATCCACTCACTTGGACTTGGGCCAGTCGTGGCAAAGGATATCTCCTTCTCAGTTACACAGATAACTACATATTCTCATCACTTGGGACACTCAAGCCTGGTGTATTCTACACGAATCTCACAGTTAAGACTGAGTATTGCATAAGCTTTACAAATTTTACGGACGAATCCAAACTGTTGATCTTAGCTACATCCATGCTCAATTGGACTGATATGATATGTGACCAATCGGTGTCAGGTATAGATGAATGCATTGAGTATACAGTGTGTCAAAACTTCTTCCCAGAAGAAAGTAAATTATCTGTCATGGTCAATACCTTCGTAGCCGCAACACTGTTCCCAATTCAATTACTGGTAATGAGTGAGGATCCAAAGACATGTTGGTCTAATCTAGATTTTACTGAACAGGATACATATCTGAGGTCACTGTTTATCATGTCTTCCGCAATATTTGTAATTTTCACTTTTGTAGGCTCTTGGTACTCTCCCCTCCTTTTGCAAATTATCACTCAGGAAAACCCACCAGATCGGAATCACTCTTCTGAAGTTAGAATAGATTCCACCAACAGTCTACCAGTTGGATTGAAATATTCACTCTTTTGCTGGAAAGGTGGAGCAAATGGATCTCGAGTTGTTTCTTGGTTACGATGTTTTGTCATATTTGCCCTACTGATAATAGTATGCCTGCACTTAGAGACGATTGTAATGTACGCGGGGGAATACGCAGATTCGTTACGATATAGGAGAAGACGAGATTCGTATTTTCGGTATCGAGTAAATTTTGCGGTTTATTGGTGGGTGTCGGGTTTTATGTATTTGATTATCTTTATAGTGGTGGTAGCTGCCTTGTGTGTTTGTTTAAAAAACTATGAAGAGTTTGAAAAATACGTGTATGAGCATACAATCAAAGTTGTACAAAAAGAAATTGAATAATCCAATGATGACAGCACACTGAGCGCAAGCGTCAATACCACGACAAGTGAAAGCAATGTTATTAAACCGTATCATTCCTGGGATTTTTATATAATAAATAGCATTAAACAAAGCTCGCACATTCCATTTGATAGAAAAAAGATATATGACGAAATACATATAGATTCAAGACGTTGGGTACCTACACAAATATTACTCTCGTTTTGTGAAATGATTTGGAAGTTTTTCCTGTTTTCTCCGCTTCGATTTTTTGGAAGCACTTTCATGTTTCCTTTAGTAACCATATCAGAGACACTGGAGGAAAAACGCTCTGGGTTACAAGTTTCCTGCATTTCTAAAGTGTTTATAGCATGCAGTTATCTTGGTGAGTTTATAGCTTTTATTATGTTGATAGCGATATTCAGCGCGGCATATTTTCGAATAGTTTTGATCGGTGTCTACACATTTGTTCAGATTATTTTATACACGTATTCTGGATTAGTTTTAAACATTACTCAATTAGATCCGTATGTGATATTTGCAATTGCATTTGTTAGTTTTGCTATCGGAGAAATAAATCATTTTTATGATAAATACTTCCAACTAGCTCAAGTCATAATTAAAAAGGCGCGAGAAACTGACAAGAACAAGCACAAGACGAAAACATCATCTTCTGCAACAATCTCTTTAGACTTATTTTGGTATGTGGTAGATGAATGTTTGACGATGGGTTTCCAAGTGGTCTGTAGTTTGATAAGGCTGCTTTCTATTGCCTTGGTTGTTTACTTTGGGTTCGCAATTCTTGCAGAAGTCGATGCACTAGAGCAACTGTCTGACAGTACTAAAATTTTATTTACACTTATCATTCCCCTTAGCATTCCGTTGATCCAAAAAATATTCTTTTCTACGTCAGATGCGAAGATAAAGAAGGATTTGTTTGAGAAGCGTGTTCATAAAACGATATGGGAATTTTATGAAATGAATGAAAGGCAGCGGTTGACGAAAGAACCTGAGACGATGAGCCAACGACAACGGAGCGGTCGAGTCCCAGAAAGGGCCTGTCCCCGCCCCAGCAAACTCAAAACGTATTACAGAAGACGTTTAAATATCGGGTTATATAAAGGGTATAAAACGTTTGAATAACATTCAGAAAAGTGACATGTTTGATTGAAAACCTGATGTACTAATACATTCTACCATAATGTTATTAAATGTTGAAAAAATATTTTTCCAAAAATGTTTGCCAAAAATATTTTACAATAACATTTTGACAACATTTTTACATGACGAAGAAAGTAAAACATTTACTCAAAGCTAAATTTTACTCACCTGAGAGTTACAGTCCTGGCAATCAATTTGGTAAACAGTTCCACAGCATTTACCGGGAGGAATTTTATCCTTGGGTGCGACCAATGCAGAGCGGAGCGTATATACGACGGAGGGCTTCGGACGCCCCGCGGACGTACGGTATGCTATACATGATCTGTCGGCAGCAGATTGAAGACCGCGAGGTGTGAAAGTTTGTTCAGTGAGTCTGGTAGTGTCAGTTGAAGATCGTAAGCCAGTTCATGCATGTGTACTGAGTAAAGAGACAAGTTGCATGCAAGGTGTGATGGAGCAAAGCCATAGGCACTTGAAAACAATGACAAGGATTTTGAATGTTATTCTGTTCTTGATAGTAAGCCAGTGGAGCTCTTTTTTTTTCTTTTTTTTTTCCATTTTTATTCACCTGTACTTGGGCCTGGTGGAAGGGAAAAAGAACATACAGACATGGTCCACCAGACCCCAACTTAATTACGGTAACCAAGATAGATGCAAAGATACAATCAGATTATGACAATGAGATTTAAATAATACTGCCCCACCACGACAACAGGACCCAACCAAACCGTTAAAAATTATTTTAAAAAAAAGAGCAAATGCTACGCTACCAAGAGTGATGAAAAAGGCAAGCAGAAAAAGAAGTGGTAGCCCAGCAAAAGCATGAAAATACAAAGGCAACTGTTGGGTCCCCCTGCCATGGGTGGGCAGAATCAGCACCATACAACATGCATAATAAGATCAAGCAACTCATGTTGGTTACGAGTGCATCAAAAAGCCAGTGGAGCTCTTTGATGAACAGTGTTGCATCTTTGCACAGAAAAATAGTTTTGCCGCCCAATTTTGCAGTCTCTGAAGTCTCGCGATGTCAGTTGCGTTTGTTCCCAGAAGAACTGCATTGGCATAGTCGAGACGAGAAAGAATTATTGACCTAACAATGTGGTGGCGTGTGTCTCTGTCTAAGAACCGGCGTGTACGTGTTATGTTATGAAGATGGTAAGTGGCATTACTACACAAGCTTGTAACGTGGGTTGACATGGAAAGCTGCCCATCAAAGGTTGCGAACAGTGTCAGAGGAAATGACAACATTGTTACCAATTTGAAGATGTTTATTAGCTAGTAACTTGCGCCTATTGTGTGGTGAAACAGCGATAAAATACTCCGTTTTGTTATCGTTCAGCATCAACATGTTGTTAGTCATCCACAGTTTTATTTCGCTAATGCAGTTTGAGAGTCTTGACAGAGCACTTTGAATGGAATTTGGATCAGAAGGATTGAAATTCAAAAAGAGCTGAATGTCGTCGGCATACATAGTAATGGATTTGATGCTTCCTGATAATACGACCAACCGGGATGATGTAACTTCTGAAAGACGCTGGACCAATGATGGAACCCTGTGGAAGGCCATGGTACATCATAAAGATCAGAAAAAGTATCATTGATACAAATTTTGGTGGTTCTGTTAGTAATATGACTTAATACTGCCGACGTGGGGTTTCTCACGGCTGTCATGATGTCTGGGTTGCGGAGTGACAGGTTGCTCGACATTAAACGCCCAATCACCGTATCCGCAGAGTCTGAGCGATTTCTTGATGTTTTCTTTCTCAATATTCTTGTCAGCGTCCTCAGTAATACAAGTATCTGCTCTATGCATAAGAGTGCGCACAACTGAGAACTTGTGTTGGAGAGGGTGGTGCGATTTGAAGGATAAATATTGATTGGTATGGGTCGGCTTTGGATAGACCGTGACCTTAATCGAACCATCCGGTTTGTGATGAAGTAAAGTGTCCAACACGGAATTCTACCGTTCACTTCCCTTTCAATGGTAAACTTGATGGCTGGGTTGACACTGTTAAGAGGCTGGGTAAAAGTGTCAATCTCGTCCCGTTTGAGGACCACCATGGTATCATCGACATATCTTCCCCAGAAGGCTTGACCGGTAAAGTGTTGATTGCTTTCTCCTCAAACGCTTCCATAAAAATTATTGGCAGTCAGCGGACTGCAAGGAGAACCCATTGCCGCACCTTCAATTTGTTGATTCACTTGAAGCTACTTGATTTTGGAAAGTGAAGGTGGTCGTAAGAACAAACCACAGAAGTTCAACCACTTGAGAAGGGTCAAGATTAGTTCTCTCGTGTAAAGTAGTGTCCTGCTCCAGTCTGGCATGTATTATATCCAAGGCTTCCTCCACTGGTATGCTGGTGAAAAGCGCGGTGGCGTCGTATGACACCATTTCGTCATCCTCGCTCAGGTCAGCGAAATACCTCTCAGTGATTTTTTCCACAAAGTCCAGGTTATTCTTTATGTGATATTTGTTATTACCTAACGGCGAGATGATGCTGGCACAATACTGCGCTGTGTTCCGTACGCGATTGAACCAATACCCGAGATTGAGAGGGATAGATGCCTTGTGAATTTTAGGAAGGCCATAATACCTGTGGTTTCCGAGGTGGGGTACACCTTCCAAAAATCTTGTTTGGATATAGCAGTCACTTTACCTTGTTTCATCTTCCGAAACAACCTGGTCTTTAAGTTACGTGATAACTTGGAAACAAGTTGTTTATTATGTTTACTGGTAGGGTCAGTTTTCAACTTTTTATACGTGTAAGTATCATTCAACAAGTTATTGCTTTTCTTGATGTAATCTGATTTATTCATAATAACTGTCGACCTACCCTTGTCCGCAGGAAGGATAACGATGTTGTCAATCTTTTTAAGTCCTGAATCGCCGTCCGTTCACCCTTGCTGATGTTATTCTTGGGAGGTTTACAAGATTTGAGCATTTTTAAATGTTGTTATAGTGGGTTTTTTTCATATAAAACGTTTTAAGAATGTTTTCATGATCTTTATCATGTTTATATCACCCGACATTTAGTGATGAGAGTTTTATTTAGTTAACAAAATGCAGGGAAGAACACGCTATTGAAAAGGATTTCGGATTTGGGTCTATGATTGGGTCAGGGTTATTCAGTCACCAAAATGCAGGAAGAACCGCGATTCTTAATTTTGCATGTGTATTGAATAAGATTTAGAGTTGCGGTCGAGGATTAGGCTTAGCGTTAGGATTGTGGTATGGTTATGTGGCGGGACGGCCGATTGCCAGGAACGTGAAATGTCTCAATGTGGTTTAAAAAAATAAATAAATAAATACTTGGTTAGCTAGGTGACTTGATTATGAAAGTCAGGTGGCCGGGTTGACACCAGTTCCCAAAAATGGGAACACGACAATTTTTGTATGAGACGTGGGCAAGTCGTGGGAGGCAGAACCCCACTGTCAGAGTACCTTTTATAAGCAAAAGTGCATCTAAATAACACACGTAGTATTTGTCTTCATTATCTCCAACAATATTTTATTTACATAACTCCAGACTACACATACAGGATTCAGTCACACAATACTCTGGCACCCTACTCCTACAATGGCTTCTGTAATAACTCGGCTAGCACCCACCCACACCTATCAATAGGAATCCGCAGAGCAAAAGAAAGATTACCGCGTGGAAGACTGACAGAGCCCAGCCAAAACGCGCTCTGATTGGATACGGAGATAATTAATTGGATCACGTACGGCGCGCTAATTGGCTGACGGAGATAATTGATTGAATACGTACGGCGCGCTCATAAGGACATAATGCAGGATTGAAATTTAAAGGGTACTACGCGATTTGGATAGGAAAATGAAATGGGAATTACCTAAAAATAATATTATGTTTTGGCTTGATTTACCAATACCGTTTCACAGCCCCCTCCCACAATGTGCCGTCCCTGGCACATGGACGTAAAAAAAATAAAAAACGGTATTGGTACATGAGGCCTTATCTTACTACTACACTACTCTACTCTAAGCTACATGAAAATGGCCTAAATCTTCAATCTTGAACGCAGTCTTCGTGGGTATCGTCTGTATCAGTCTGTCAGTTCTGACATCTGCGATGCTGGTTGTCCGTCATCATTAACCACTCGAATGTCTAACTGCTCTCATCTTCTGAAGTATGTACGTCATAGTCATAGGGTTTGGTCGGTCACTCATTCCTACTCTTCGTAAGTCATAGTCATGGGAGTTAGGTTGGTCAGCTCATCTCGACTTGATTGCTTTGGAATAGGACGGTCTGGACCTTTACTCCGAACCAAGTGTCCTTGACTCTACCAAGCTATCGTCGTCAAGGTAACAAAGGAGTTATATGACGTACAGACATCACCACCATCCATATTTGGCACGACATTCTCTAACTCCTTGAACTATCATTGACTTCCTGTTGTCCTGACGACATTTCCATACTCCTATTAGGAAATAAGTGTGTCGAGCCCCAAAGTACAGTCTCCCTGTCACGTCCGTAGAAACACGTCATTTGAAGAACCGCGCAGCCTCGTTAACTCACCTCCTACAACACATCCGCAAAAGTCGCGGATGAAGTCATCTCCTAACTACGTCACCCGCACGTTTGATTTTACTTAAATATACAACAACCTCAACACAACTTTAAAACACTGAAAACTGCAACGAAACTTATTTACACTCCTCCACCTCTTGACTACTTGTAAGCTTGCTGACTTCTAGTTAGCTCCACTCCTTAGAGCCCTCACATGTACCAAAGGCCGCCGCTCATGTTCCACCACAGGCACCCCACACTTCCAAGGCTCCAAGTTCAGTCCGTCGCATACTGTCAACCGTCCTGCACTGACAACCACTGGCCTACTAACCATGTTCCTCTGTACACGAACAGCGCCTCCCGCTAGGTTAGCCATCACCATATAGGGGCCATCACCCCGCACCCAAACAAATTCCCCAGGCTTGACTCGAACACTTGGCTGCATTGGTCGTCCACCGGCATCCACTCCACGTTGGTTATGAAAAGTCCCTGGAACTGCAACTCCTCGTCCCATCAGGTAATTCTGCACAGTATCAAACATCCCCACCCAATAATAATTCTTTCTCACCCGAGTCAATGTACCCCTCTTTGACCATAATTCATCCAGTATCTCCTTCTGCAGTCCCTCCGGCAACACAACCAACCACCTCACCGACCTGCCATCATCGCTCTCCCATCTCCTAACCAAAACCCCTTCACACACACTTAATATGTCCCACTGCCTCATATACGCCCGTGTCGCAGAAGAAAACCTCGCTACTACTCCCCACACTGGCTTCCTACCCTCCATTTTCCATCTTAACACAGGCCCAACAACTCCATCTCGTAATTGCCTGTCCCTTATGCTTTCCAAGGTAACTCCTCTCACACCTCCTTCTCCACTACAGCCCCCCTCCCAGTCCTGATCTCCTCTACACACACTCGCCTTCGTCCTCCCAACTGCCTCCTTCCACAATCTCCCATCGCCTCGCGCACCTCCTTCTCTGCTCTGCCTCCCTCCAACTACTTCAGTCGCGTCCTCCATACCCTCCTGTACATTCTCCCCAACTCGTTGCTCCGCAATATGCCCCACACTGACACTACTATCCCCCTCTACCATCAACAGCCGGGACATACACCGTCCGCCATCTGCGACATCATTTGATTGTCCTCCTCCCCTATTCTGCCTTACATAGACCCCTGCAGTCACCGAACCCCTTGGCCCCACTTCCTTGCCACGAATACTACCCTGCAACCGCTCCTCCTCACTGCGCAGAAACGAATCCATGGCTTCCGCACAACTTATTGCATCCTCCAATGTCTCCGGTCTAGCCCGAAACAACTCCTCCCGCAACTCCACAGCCCTAAGCGCTTGCTTAAAGTGTAATTTGGCAATCCCGTCTCTCTTCTCCCGGCTCACCTCAGGGTAAGTTAACGTCACTAGCCTCAAAATGTCACGTCCTAGACTCCGTGGGGTTTCTCCACTTGTTTGCTCTCGACTCTTTAGCTCAAAGAAATAACTCTCTGCACACTCCCTCCGTTCAAATTCCCGACGCATCAACTATACCAGCTCATCATAGCTCACCCTGCCTGTGTCAATGTCATTAGCAATCATTACCTCCAATGCCTTCCCTCGGCAACACGCAACCAGTGACAACACAGCATCCCTATCTCCCCACTTGTTATACTCCTTGCATGCAGTGAAATGCAAATGAAAGTCTTTCCACCCGACACCATCAAACTCTAACGGACTTTTCTCCGGCCTATCGTCATACTCCTCATCCACATCTCTCCGTTCTCGCAATACCACCTCACTACGAGCAGCATTAATTCCCTCAAGTGTTACCTCATGCTCTTGCATCGACTTGTCTCTCTCCTCTATTTGGCCCTCTAACCCAGTCAGTCTCCGCTCCCTTTCCTTTAACTCTGCCTCCCATTCTGTTAAATCTGCCTGCCTCTTTCGGAACACCTGTTCACACACACCCTTCTCTGCCTTAAACTTCTCCCGTCGCCTCTCGACCTTAGCTGCTTCACTATCTAATTCGGCAGCTCTACCTTCTAACACCTTACTTCGTATAACACTCTCTGCCTTCTGGGCATCAAGTTCCTATATCTCCCTACTCTTCGCCTCCTCCCACACCTGCACTCCTCTTTCCCACTCCTCTCTCTCGTGTCCACACCTCACCTCCCTATCATGTACCGCTGCCATTCTCACCCTCAACTTCTCCCCACTCTCCTCCCTCTTATCATCCATCTCCCGTCTATCACTGCTTTTAGACTTCTCCCAAACTTCCGTTTCTGCATCAAAAGCCGCTCGTCGCTCCTCCAACTTAGCCACCTCCAGCTCCTTCTCAATTCTCCATGCTCGCTCCCCTTCCTCAAACTTCGCAATCCTATCAGACAAAGTGCTCATCTTCCTACCCAGCTCCCACTCACGTCTATCGCTCTGTATCCCACGAACATACATATCTTTCTCAAATGTCGCTCGCCGCTCCTCCAATTCAACCATTTCATGTTCTCTTTCTCTTTCCCAGGCTCTCTCCTTTGTTTCTATCTCGGCCTTTTTGTCTGACAGAGCACTCGCCCTCTCGTCCAACTCCCTCCTTATCAACTCTATCAACCTTAATTCGGAACTAATCCTCTTCTGCGCCTTCTCCGCAACATCAGCAAGCTCAAACTGGAGATCAGCCTCCGCCTTGTCCTGCCTTTCTCCCTCATATTTCTGGATAACTGAGCTCCTCTCGCCATCTACCCTAGCATCTTCACTGCTTATGTACGAGAAGCCAGAGTCAGGGCCATCCGTTATCTCTTCCCTCATATTCGCACTCAACAACCCCCCATCTCCATCACCCTGGTCAATTCTATACACCCTTTTATCTATAGCATCCATATGTACGGTCCCACACTCTCCCCCTTCATTGCTATTCCCAGAGCAACTCTCAGAGTCATTCACGTCTCCCGAGGATTGCAACACCACAGGCTGAGTACTGTCATCACTATCCTCTCTGTCCCTAACGTAAACGGGTATGTCTTCCATCTCATCTACCTCTCCTACCCTACTCCAATCTACACTGTCCATCCCCATGTCTCCCGAAAGGTAAATGCCACTATCCTCCTCATCACTCTGCTCCAAATAGCGCTCAAGGTCCCCCTCCACTTCCGGTGGCAACTCCTCACTTCTCCCATCTCTATCCACGCTGTCCTCCTTCACGACATCAACCAGCACCTCCTTCACCCGTCTCTCTACCTCAACTCTGCCATCCTCCTTACTCATCTCATAAATACCAAGATCCATACTATCACTATCTATGACAGCCTCGCATACCTCCTCCTGGTGATCACGCAACCTCCGATTCCTTCTCCTGCCTCTCCTCCCCATCTTGACTGCACCTATTGTAGTTCTGCTTATAATGCTCGATCCCACTTCTGACACCAATTTGTGGCGGGACGGCCGATTGCCAAGATCGTGAAATGTCTCAATGTGGTTTTAAAAAAATAAATAAATAAATACTTGGTTAGCTAGGTGACTTGATTATGAAAGTCAGGTGGCCGGGTTGACACCAGTTCCCAAAAATGGGAACACGACAATTTTTGTATGAGACGTGGGCAAGTCGTGGGAGGCAGAACCCCACTGTCAGAGTACCTTTTATAAGCAAAAGTGCATCTAAATAACACACGTAGTATTTGTCTTCATTATCTCCAACAATATTTTATTTACATAACTCCAGACTACACATACAGGATTCAGTCACACAATACTCTGGCACCCTACTCCTACAATGGCTTCTGTAATAACTCGGCTAGCACCCTCCCTCACCTATCAATATGAATCCGCAGAGCAAAAGAAAGATTACCGCGTGGAAGACTGACAGAGCCCAGCCAAAACGCGCTCTGATTGGATACGGAGATAATTAATTGGATCACGTACGGCGCGCTAATTGGCTGACGGAGATAATTGATTGAATACGTACGGCGCGCTCATAAGGACATAATGCAGGATTGAAATTTAAAGGGTACTACGCGATTTGGATAGGAAAATGAAATGGGAATTACCTAAAAATAATATTATGTTTTGGCTTGATTTACCAATACCGTTTCAGTTACTAGGATCATAGGGTTAGGGTTTATGATTAGGGTTAGGTTTAAGATTGGGTGAGAGTTTACGATTATTGTTTAAGTTTAGTGTCAGGATTAGGGTTAGGATTTAATAGGATTAGGGTAAAGGTGTAAGCTTAGGGTTTATGGGTAGGATTAGGGGTTTGCAACTCTAAAAATGACCACAAATAGTTCAAATGTTCCATGTTTTGGTGACATACCTTGTTACAGTTTGATGCTGCTACGCAGCACTTCATATCAGACTGGCAACCTGGCTTCTTCTTCTTTCCTGAAGTTGCTGCTGATGGCGGCACAGCAGAAGCTCATCATGCAGTTATTGTTAACTACATGTATGCACACAACACAGGGGCACTCACATAGGTAATTGACCCGTAGTAGTAGCGCTGTGCTGTGGGTATATGGAATGAACTAGTTAGCGTCATATATCAAAAAGTATAAAAGCTCTGATTTTAGTACTTGCTCTATGTTTCAATTACTTATTCTTTTCAAAATATCTGAATTTTTAATCCGGTACAAGCTTTAATAACGGGGTAGCATGCATTTGTATGAGAAAGGAAGTCTACCATCTTATCCAAACTCCCGTGTTAATCCAATGCACATTTTGCTTCACCGGGCCGCCCTGACTTGGTCGCGTTTGGAAGAGGAGTGCCACCAAACCGTAATAGGTACAAATTTAGTACTTTCTGTCAATCAAGTATGGTTTATTTTCTACATGTCAATCTTTAAATTATTAGCATAGTCCTTATAAGGCCTTATAATAACGGTGGAGCACCTTGATGAGTAAATGATAGCAAACCAGTGAAAAATCCCCAAAACTCAGTCAGTGGAGCTCCACCCGTACATGTCAATAGCGTCATTATCGATTGGATTAGTCGACCGTTGCGGACAATTCGATCGCTCATTGGATTAATTTTATCACGTGGTAAAAAATGTGCATTGGACAATCGATTACTATAATGGTTTAGTACTGCATATTTAGGTTTAATCTTCACTAAGCGGGTTTATGGCTGAAAAGGTCACGGTGAATTTGCCGTGGACAAAACTGCACTATGTGGTCGGTAATATTCGGTAAAAAATAGCTCCCTTCATCTCTGTTCATGGTGTTTCGCCCTCGTCGCCTGATCCAACTTGCCTCTCTAATCTGTCTTTTGTTCCTGTTTGTCTCCCTTGATCTGATATTAGCATCCTTCCAGCCTATGACATGGTTGCGCAACATGGTCTTTAATAGGCTATTAATTTCTATGAGCGATTGTTTTATCTGTGACCGGGTATGAACCCCATGTGATGCCTTCTCCGCTTCTCCTTGATCATAGACCTTAGAAAGAATTCAAGTAAGAATTCTTTCTTGGGTCTATGCCTTTATGTTCCGTTGAGACGTGCGCCAAACAAGCAATGACAAGTGTGACGTTTCGCCAATGTAGGTCTTGTTACAATTCTTGCATGGGATTTCATAGACACAGTTGGAGTTTTGTGATATGTCCCATCAATGCCATGGCGTAACTTTGGGTCAGGGTGCCCGGGGGCGAACGTAGCTTGGGTGCCCCTGACCCCGGGCCCTGATCAAAGGTATGCATGGTGCAGACCCGGTTCCGGCACTCCGTGTATTCGCGGGTACTCATTCTCGTCGGCGAACTATGAAAACGACCCCTTTTACATCTCATTTTGCGAACTCTTCAGGATAAAAACACCCTGGTTATTTTTAGCAATTTCGCTAATATTTTGCCCTTTAACAAGGGCCCTTTTTCGCTAAATCGCGAACGATATTTCTAATATATTCCTTTCTGTCGAAAACGCGTATGATATGTATAATGCACGACACCCGTGGTTATATGCATTGTATAATTATTGGTGTGATGTGATCTAATGTCCGCCAAACAGGGTAATGAGATTCGTAATATGAAGAATAATTAAACTACGATGATTTATACATGAATTCGTAAATGAAGAGCACCCTTTTTTCAATTTCGCGAAAAAGGGTATGAAAAATGACCCCCTTTCGTGTTTCGCGAATCGCGTTTCTCAGTAGTCTGTCTGTGTTTCTTTATCTGAAAATGCTCCCTAATTTCGCGAAATTTCCGACGAGCAGGAGGGTGCAGAGTAAATCAATTTTGGTATTGAAAGCCATATACCCAATCCACTGTGTCTCATTCAGGGTATCCGTATTGCTTCAGCGCATCTATTCGGTTGCCTTGTCCGCTGGTTCCGTACTTTTACTTCTGTCCATGAGCGTAATTATAACAACACTGATTTTATGTTCTAACGGATGGTGAGATGTTAAGTTCAAGTACTGGTCGTCTTTTTCCGGTACACAAGTAACTTGATCGAGCCATCTTATTTACGAGTAAGTATAATGAAGGTGTTGTAAGAAGGGAATTTGACGTCCTTCTTCTGTCTCATAGGTAAACTTGATGTTACCTGTAATGTCAATTTGATTGATGTGGTCCGATAATTCAGGCGTGTCCCCCCCCCTTTGGATAATTTCTAGTACATCGTCGACGTACCGTTTCCACATTCTAGGCTTAATTGCATGTGATGGGCGCTATACACTCTTAGAAAAATGGTGCAACTTAGAACCCTTCAAATGTTCTATGTAGAAAAGAA
This sequence comes from Amphiura filiformis, assembly GCF_039555335.1. Lineage (NCBI taxonomy): Eukaryota > Metazoa > Echinodermata > Ophiuroidea > Amphilepidida > Amphiuridae > Amphiura > Amphiura filiformis. The sequence goes on from NC_092643.1 coordinate 59,228,244, forward strand.
AAAAGATTCTTTAGCCAAGAAAATGGTTTTATAAAACCAAATACGGTTCACACTAATCTTTAATGTTCTTTGTAGAACTTTTTAAGTTCTTAGGGTGCTGAATAAGGTTCTAAGGTGCACTTTATTTCTAAGAGTGTAGCTATTACTTGTTGTTCAAGCCATTCCATGTATAAACTAGCTATAGGACTAACCGGTGATCCCATGGCCGTACCAGATTTTTGTTGGTAAAATAGTGCCGGGAAAAAACTGAAATATGTATTATAGTTGTCGGGACAAATTTCAGAAGTTCTATAATATCCCAGACACTAAGTGCGGTACGAGTCTGATTAGATTCTGTAAGTTTTATTTTTTGTTTTGCTGATTATTGCTCTTTGGGTAGTACAAAATAAGATTCGGGTGGGAAAATTCAAGAATTTCAAGGTCAGAGTTTACATAGTGGTAAAAACTGCTCAAATTGTGTTCAAGCCCATACCAAAAATTCAGAAAATGTTTAGTTTGACCTATCAACGACGTATCCTTCCTTGTCTTGAGCCATGTGACTTTTTAGAGTTTGAAAGAGTGAAATAGTCGTGGGAAATATTAAAAATTTGCATTTATCATCAGTTTCAAGTGAAAGAATACCACAATCAAATAACTACATTTTACCAAGACAAGTAACATTTTGTATGTCGAACATTTAATCGTTTCAAATCAATTATAATATTTGATATAATATTGAAATGTTTTAAAAGTTTATATAATTATTGATGCATGCGTCTTTACTTTGCATTTCATTACTCGTTGACTGCCGATAAAACGCCCAATAAAGACTTAGTCACCGGACCGCGCCGGCCAGTTAAAGTACATGCCCTATCACACCACTCCACACCATACATAAATTCTCCCAGTCACATTTCCCAAATATGAAATTAAAAAAGTCAAATTTTAATTTACTTCTTTTAAAGTTTGGCAGAGGCGGGGTTCGAACTCACGGCGCAACGCTTAGTACTCTATGAGCCTAGCGCCTTAGACCACTCGGCCACTTGTCTTGTTGTTATTCATTTGAAACTTATTTAAAAATATAATCGCAACTTCAACATAGGCCTACCACGTGACAAGCAAAGACAGAAAACGTATTATATTTTGGAATTTTATCATTAATGTGTATTATAATAGAGCTACCATTATTTATATTGTTGAATTCTCAAGCGCATCATTTCGAATTGGGTTTTATTCCTAAAGCCCGATACTGACTCCACCTGTACATTTTAATTTCATCGCGGGATGCTGAGATGTTTGAAAAGCATCGCAGCATCGCATACCGCTGCGAAGTGGAGTCCAGGATCGGGCTTAATTCGAACCACCAGCATCCATGGTTCGATGTAGAGATTCTTTCCTATTCAGAGGAAATATTGCAATTACACACCTTATTGCCTTTTAACAATAACCAATGACACTAGCACGTAATTCCAGTCAAGCACCAATCTTTAATCCTATTGTTGAAGAGGATAATAAGCTTATGTACTTATGTATAGCATTCGTAAAAAAGCTTAAGTCTGTGTTTGCTTTGGTTAAATCCTGTCCAAGTGGTGGGTTCCTGAACCTCGTTCAGTTGGCGATGATTTGAAGTGACCGCCAATTATGACCATTTGATATTTAATACCAGCAATGTGGAAAAAAAATAATGTAATGCTAAAATAATGTACCCTTTACGGAAGGAGCAAAGTTTAACAAGTTACAACTCCGCTTCTGCAGTACGAATGTCAGCGGCGAATGTCAGGTTATTATTTCCTAGTCTTGAAAAAAAATTGCAGGCAGAGGTGGGAATCGATCTCGGTACCTCCCGGTTAAAAAGCACTGTGCAAAACCACTAAGCCAACTAAATATCTGTCGTGAGATGCTTGACATTAATCTTTGATATTGCTGAATGGAACAAATCGCGGAATTAAATCAGTAATAAAAGAAGTAGATTCTTATTTAGCGGCCAAATTGGATAAAATGGGAAATATTTGTCCCTGCTCTAAAGAAAATATAGGTTAGAAAATTATCAAATAAATTTAAATTAAAAATTGAGACTTTATATTTATTTATTTCACAAGGCGGCATTACACAGACAAACACTGTATACGCTAAAAACTCGACCCTCATTACTAGATGACGGCATAGCTCAGTGTTAGAGCATCAGACTGGTAATGTCAATATCGTTGGTTCGAATCCGCCTGCCAGCAATGGTTATTATGATTTTAATGCTACGCACAATTTGTTTTTCATTTATTTATTTATTTATTTATTTATTTATTTATTTATTTATTTATTTATTTATTTATTTATTTATTTATTTATTTATTTATTTATTTATTTATTTATTTATTTATTTATTTATTTATTTATTTAAATAATTTGATATATTTGAAAGGGGTATTTGAGCAATTTGAAATTTTTACCCCCGTATAATCCTTTCGGGTCATTTTGAACCCACCCCCTCCCAAATTGCCAAAACCTATGAGTTTAAATCATACATAATGATCAGTACGTCAATCATGAGTGAACACCGGTTGGTCATAGTCCATACAGGACCAACGCAATATTTAGTACTATAATCAACGCCGTCAGGCGTTGGTCCTTATAGATCCGACATATCCTCCCTTGGAAAGTCAAGGGAAATGTCAAACTGACTAACCACGCCTACTGACAGCTACTGACGATATTTAGCCAATCAGATTAGACTTGCCTTCCACCTGCCAACTACTACATGTAGCTTGCAGCTTTGGATCTAACACCACTAATGCTTAACAATATCGATAATCATGTCCATTCATTCATTAAATTTATCTATGTCCTCTTCAATCGCGATCAATGTTCATCATCCACGTGAATGAGCATTGATTTTACTTCTTCACAGGGTTACTAAACCCGCGAGGTGGTAGGCAATTGGGCAACTATTGAAGATTTTCCCCGGGACTTTTGATAATAGAGGTTATCCACTTCACTCATGTGTGACTTCTAACAAAAGGCACTGGTTCCCGTAGTATTCCTTATTCAAACTAATTCAATGCACGACCTCGGAGTTACCTACATGACTTTGGCGGGCTATTTTGAAACAGTCATGGTTGTGCATGCAGGTACTTCTTTAGAATGTCCTAAACAAGGTATAGCAGTCGTTGATAGGACATGCAGCTTATAGAACATGGATAACCTCTATTCCTGTCCCATATAAATCAATGGTTAAGAAGATACTTGGCGATTATTTGACCCGTGATTCGGGCTGAAATGTTCTTTTTCAAGTTCTTCACTTTGTATGTTGCGCACATTATACAGGGTTTTTTTTGGGGGGGGGGGTGGCCATCGTTTCATTTTATCATTAGGCCTCAGTTATTATTATTTGTTTTACAATAATATAAAAATGGATGACGCCGCTATTTTGCATGCTTCGAATAAACTAGGAATTCAAGAAGTTACCCGCCAACAGACGAAGGGAGTTACAAGTTTTTTACATGGACATGGTTTTCCGACAGGATATGGGAAGAGCTTTATTTTCCAGTCAGTGCCAATTTGTGTTAATTTTCTTCAAAATGTCAATGTCGACATCGCCATAAAATGTAGTCATTTACTTGATTTGTAGTTTAGTCCAATTCCTATTAAAGTGAAGTAGGCCTATTCACTTTCTTTACTAACACAATATTTCAAGAGTTTGTTTCCAAAAGGCATTAGTTCAATAGCTGCCTTGTGTAACATTTTGCTGGAATATTTTTACATTCTAAAGTTTAAATGACATTTAACGATTGGAATGGATATGTTTGCACATCTGGCTTATTCTCTTTCGATAATAGATTTGTCCCCTAAAATGGTCAAATCCAAGGTTTTAAAATGTCTGCCATTGCACTTGATGCCTTTTTCTTCTTCGCACGTGGGAAGTTAAAGGGATTTGCAATTATTTGCCAAAATTGTTATAACTATATATTCTACTACGCCAATGTTATTAGAGTGGCAAGGTTACTGCTACTCAATATTTTCAAATAAAAAATGTATCAGTTTACTAAGATGGATGTTTGGATCAAAAACGTCAATCATAACATTTTTCTGCGACCTATGGTTTTTGACCTATGACCCCTTGGAATTCATAAGTAGGCCTAAAACGGGTGTTTTTTTTTTGAAAAAGGGATCCAAAAATTTTGAATCTATAAAAAGTGGTTCTAAAGTTTAACATATGTAGGGGTCAAAAAGTTTTGACATACCGAAATCAAAATTTTCCAGCCCCAAGTATTTATGAACGTTCCTTAGCTCTTTAAGTACTGTATCTCTACCAAATATGGCAAATTAGGCCTATAAACATTTAGATTTTGCAGTGTTCCTCTTTTGGACCTCGCCTCATACAAACAGACGGCTGCCAAAAATTGAAAAACGATGAAAGCAGTGCACTTTTTAAAATTTTGTCTTGTCTTGTCTTTTCTTGTTTGTAACTTTGAAATAAAACAAAGACCACGAAAGTATTACTATCAACGGAGCGGAGAGCCGTTGCCTCAGCTCCGTCCGTGAATGACGTAGTTAAAAGTGATGAATCCCATGCCCCTCGGTTAAAACGAGAAGACCATGTTGTTTTTTAAAGATTTGATATTAAAATAGTTTAAATCAAAACCCTAAATTCAAATAGTAATCACAGGCCCTTTCATGCCTTTGGGATTAAAGAAATATACTGTGATTTTTCCGTTCCTTTTTTTCACATGCATTTGAAATATCAACACATTCAACAGTAGGCCTACTTGCGAGTTGTATCGCCTTTAATTTTATTTTACTCACTCTGTTATTTCCAGTTAGGTGTTAAAGGCTTAATGTACGATTTCTTCAAATTTTAGATTTGTCATTATATATTCAAAATGCTGAAATAATACCAGTAATAGGCCCTAATTATCGGGAATGGTTTCTGTCCATTTTGAACTGAAATAACGAGGTAAACACTGCTTGTTATTTTGGCCGTTTAACACGCAGTTCTATATAGAAGGACCGTGAAGTCATAATTGGTCGTACATTATGACTTTAATAAATCAAAGTTCAGTTCCAAATAAACGGTGTGTAGAATTGATGTTCTTTTAGCTTTTTTAATGGTATCACGGTTAGGCCTATCGACAAATGTGACAATATTAAATAAAAAAAGAAAACAAACCTAGAATCATACAAATGACTTTTTGTAACACTGATTAGGCCTACATTATCTCTGCACTGATATAGCAACAAAAAACTTTCATTTAATTCATATACCAGCCCGATTTACACTGGTCATGGAAATAGTAGATATCTACTATTAAGTAACCGACCTCAAAAGTTTGTATTGCTTTGATTGCATTATCAAAATCAATCGATTGGGATACCAAGTACTTGAGATGACTTGAGAGTCCCAGTTATGTAATAGATGCGGTTGATTGATGGCCCGAATGATGGGCGGGGCTATTTTCCATATTTGGATTCATGACGTAACGTATCGACTGGTTTGGTTTCGGTCACTGTTTATTATAATGAGGGTGCACTGCTGGGGGTAGCGAACGGATTTGTAAGGACCAACGCCTGACGGCGTTGATAATGGTGCTAAATATTGCGTTGGTCCTGTATGGACTAGTTGGTCACTGCATTTATTTGGGAATGGGTAGGCACTGCAGCTTGATTCACCATCCACAACATGATAATGTGTGCACATGCTACATATATATACACTTGTAGGCCTATGTTGTTGTTGGTGTATAAGTAATGGGCCTTGCAATTGAAATGCCTCAAGCTTTTAATCCGATATGCAGATTATCTATTTGTTTTCATGAATTGGAAGACATTCTTTGATGTGTTACTGAGCTCAATGATCTGAAATTACTGGAGTGTGAGGTCAGAATAGTATTTTATTAACAGAAAGTATAGAGGCCCTGCATGAAATTATCGATTGGCTCCAAACAAAGGATTTGAGCCGGTGTCCTTCACCGTAGTTATGGCGGAGTGCAGTCCATTCAATCAAATGTTGTCATCAACCTATTTGATTGCAATCATGCTTTTGTTGAATGCATTTGAGTAGTCCGCCATATTTACGGGATGATATGTCACATGCAAGGCCTCTATTCTCCAAATTCATTTCCTAATGTATGTGAGAATGATACAATAATGACATGATGAACATAGTCATTGATGCATCAGTTTTAAAATAGACTAGGCGGTTACCATATTTGGCGGTTCTCGCCTGGGCGCGATTACCAGGCTGATGGTGACATGCCCATATGACAGTTTTTACTAATTTGACCTCAGATGACCCCTGGCGACCCCAAAATGACCTTCCAAAATTTGGCTCTAAATGTTAACTGTACCCACCAAGTTTCATGCCCATACGACAGTTTTAGTAATTTGACCTCAGATGACCCCTGGGTGACCTCGGATGACCCCAAAATGATCTAAACTTATAACTCTAAATGTTGACTGTAGGCCTACCCACCAAGTTTCATGCCCATATATGAGTTTTTACTAATTTGACCTCAGATGACCCGTGGTGACCTTGGATGACCCCAAAATTACCTTCAAAAATGTTGTTTTAAATGTTGACTGTACCTACCAAGTTTCATGCCCATACGACACTTTTTAGTAATTTGACCTCAGATGACCCCTGGGAGCGGACCCCGGTGTCAGATGACTTTAAAACGAACATAAACATCTTCTTGACAGGACAGAACTACACCCACCCACCGAGTTTGAGCCCCGTACGACCTAGTTTCATGCCCATATGACAGTTTTTAGTCATTTTACCTCAAATGACCCCTGGGAGCGGGCCCCGGGGTCGGATGACTTGACGAACATGAACATCTTCTTGCCAGGACAGAACTACACCCACCCACCGAGTTTGAGCCCCGTACGACCTAGTTTCATGCCCATATGACAGTTTTTAGTCATTTTACCTCAAATGACCCCTGGGAGGGGGCCCGGGGTCGGATGACTTGACGAACATGAACATCTTCTTGCCAGGACAGAACTACACCCACCCACCGAGTTTGAGTCCCGTAGGACCTAGTTTCATGCCCATATGACAGTTTTTAGTCATTTTACCTCAAATGACCCCTTGGAGGGGGCCCCGGGGTCGGATGACTAAACGAACATAAACTTCTTCTTGCCAGGACAGAACTACACCCACCCACCGAGTTTGAGCCCCGTACGACCTACGACGGCCTCACATTAGCAGTCACAGACAAAACCTAAATCTACAGAATATATCCATTACTCGTCTCGAAAGAGCTCAAAATAAATAACTTAGAAAATTTTCTTGATGTCCTTTAAGGGATGGGTTTATATGTGTGTAAATGGAGGAGAAATGGGAGGATTTTGGCATGTTTGCTGTGATTGTTTGCCTAGCAATATTGATCACAAGTACACAATTGATGGTGCATATCAAGGACCAAACTCTATAGTTTTATATTTGAGCACGATCACTTCTGTAAGGTCATGGGAAATTATGTAAATCGGCTTTTATATTTGATGTTGCATATCGGCTCACGCACTTTATTTTTGTACCAAGTATTTCACAAAGTCCCTGTACTCTGATGACCCTATGACTTTTTGCTGGTATGTTGAGCACTTTAAACAATTAATTATAGTACTTACCTCCTACTTTAGGAACATGCGTATGTCTTAATGTATGTCGACCATGTCAACAACCCAGTGTAGTTTTACATGGTTGGAAAAGTCTATTTCCTTTCGCTATTTTGCCAATCATAATTCATAAATTGTCCAACTTTTTGACAAAAAGAGTTTTACAACTATTCCGCCAGCAAGGAAACACAAATTTATGTGTATCCAGTGCGTCCTTTACGTTTAAATAGTTCAGTTTATTGTCAAGTTGTGCCTCTATACGCCATATTTACGGAATTGATGATACGAGCTGATACGGAATTTTTGAACCCAAATTTCTTGAAATATACATTACCTTTTTAACTTCTCGCCACGAAATTGGATTCATAAGAAGGTCAAATACAAGCCTTCCATTATGGCTGGTATCATCATCTCGATTGGTGTCTTGTGTTAGTATTATTCCATATTTTGCTGGTAGAAGTTCAATGAAACCCTCCATAATTCACGACTACTGTCACTTGTGTTATAAACTCGATGTGTTTACTATATTGTCGCTCGGGTCCGCGACTAATCGCAGGGACCAGTCTATCATTAGCTATTCTATACACTTTTCAATAGCCTTATTGTGATGTGTGGGAGTTTTAAAAGCCGAGCCATGAACAAAATATAATGCGAGCACCCGGGGGCATCAACTTTAGAGGTGACGGTATGTGCCTGTCAATATATGCCCCTCTTTTGAAGCCGACTATACCCGATGACCAGGCACCTTCAGTTTTCAAAATATTATACCCAATGACCCCTTTTTCATTTTGATTGTACATAATTGACCCTTTTTTATAAAAAACCCAACGTTTTGTACTGATATGCGCCTACTTCGCGACGCTTGTACAAAATGTAGGCACATATACCCATCAATTCTAAAGTTGAGTGCCCCGGGGCGAGCGCATACTGCGGGCCAATGAACAATGAGATAGTGGCTTTTCTGATATCACTTTGAGGAACTGTTGAAGTATAAATCAGCCAACGAGTAGGTGTGTCCAAATTGCACATCTTGAATTGAGACCAAGACATGCTGTTATTTCAATTGTTATATCGTTCCGGTTGGTTTATTACCTACCATTGCCTACGAGATGCAGTTCTAAGGTGACAGAGGGACAGGTCTGCAATTCGATTCCACAACCATTCATACCTTTCATCTGTTTTATTGTATTATCGTGCGAATTGCTCCGTGGTACCTTACGGGTACCTGAATTTTATTTGAATGAAGATGACTCTGTCATGCTCGACGTCATATTGCATAATTTCTATACAGTATATGCAATAAACCAACCAGAACAGTATAACAATTGAAATAATAGGCAGTTCTAAGATAGGTTAAGAAGAATATAACGTCATTCTGTATTATTATTCAAGGTTGTAACGTGTGTCTATGCTGTCATGTAGGCCTACCTGGCAACAGACACGCCCCCGGTACGCGGTACAAACAGATGAAATTTGTAGAAAAGCGTGATTATGACAAAAACATTAAAAAATGATACTTTGAGGTATTGTTTTTTTAATTTTTGTATGGCAGATCATACATACACATGTGCTGAGGTCAAAAATGTAAAAATTTTGTTTTTGACCCCTGACTCACCTGTCATTCCAAACAACCCCTTAACATGTTTCCATAGTTAACCATCGTTAGCCATGGATATCTATGCTGTAGAACTGACCGGTGACTAAGTCCGATTTATTGGGACGTTTATCGACCATCAACGAGTAATGTGTATCAAAATGATTGGTACCCATCCTTTCAAATTCAACATTATAGATTCTCTTGAAATTACTACAATTAATGGTTTTATAATCTTTTATTTCATAAATATAAATCTATAAATAAGGTGGCTGTTATGCTGCGTTTTGATGTGGCAGTCTTGACCATACTCACTGGATATTGATGGGTACCAATCATTTTTGATTAAATTGTTAATAATAAAATTGTTGTTGTTGTTTTTTATTTGGACCCTTCTTGGGTATATTTTAAAATTTCCACCCTGAAAAGTGGATATTTTGTCGATTTTGTGGGCCAGGAGCGTCGCACCCTTCGCACTGGCTACGGGTCTGAACAAAACATTAAAATTCATGAAATTTCAGTGCTTTTTTTGCCATTTTAAGTTATTTTGTGACAGGTTTTTGGACCATTTCAGCAAATCTTTAAATTAACAATTTGTTAATGCATTTGACCAATTTCAATTTAATTTTGAAGCTTTCATAACAATTTTTCATCAAATAACTTGTACTTTTGTTGTTTGAGTACTTAATTAAAGGTCATTTTGTTGTATATATTTTGTGATAGGTTGTAAAGTGTGCGTGTTTCCTCATTTAATTGTGTTGAATTTTTTTTTTTTTTACGTTTATGTACATGCACCTAAGTTAGTAAATAATTGTATTAACCTAGCTAATTGATATTCATAATTGATATTCTTGTAAGTCCTCGACTAATAATATACTGTATTAGTTAGACAATAACTGATCAACTTGTGATTCAAAGACCTCGACTAATTAGGTGGACAATAAATATAATTATACGATATTGTTTGCATGTTTGTGTCTTAATTCCATAGATTCTATAATAGTTTTATATGAATTTTTTTTTATGTCTAAACTATGCAAGGCATTAACAGCTGCTATCGGTATGATAGCGCTGATGGGTTGGCGCCAAGATAGTTGTTAACCTCCCGTTTGAAGCTCAGCCGATTCTGGTCAGAGATAATTGGACCAGGTAGAGAATGTGAAGTTTGTGTTACTAGATCATTAATTAACAGCTATATCACACAGAGAAATGTTTACAAAACATTACGTAAATATAGAACCTCATAATAATTAAGTAAAAATTTACCTCAGAACTATGTAATATTTACCAAAATTATGTACAATTTTAATTATTTTACCCAAATTAAAGGCCCATTCAGTGATTTGCTCATCCTGATGATCGTAAAAGTCATCAAAATTCAGATGTTGGTACCTTTGTTATATTGTCATACATGTGCTCACATAGCCTGCTAGTGGTTCAGCCGAAAGCCGTGTATGAAGAACAAAATAAGACATTTTGCATGAATCTGTAATTTATGATAGTATATAAATTAGCTGCATGTACTTCAATGGGGCTTCAACTTGGTCAATAATGCTGTTTCCTTGTTTTTTGCCCAATTTTTTCATTTCAGAAATACCTAATGACAATTTTAACGACTTATCATTCACTTTTAAGAGATTTATACAGAATTTTAATTTTTTTATACTTTCGCTGGAATCACTGAATGGAACTTTATTACATAGTTCTTAGGCAATTTTTTATTTAATTATTTTGAGGTTCTATACTTAATACATAATGTTTTGTAAACATTTCTCTGTGTGATATATATTAACATTATCATTATTTGAATGCTGTCATGAACAAGGCGAAGGCAAAATTAAATTTTCATTGTGCTCTTTGAAGCCATACAGAGAACAAAGTAACATGAAAATGCACAAAATAATCTTTAACGCCCAACATTACATAAGGTTTTAGATTTAAAGCTACATTATTTTTTGATCAGTTGATAGACTTCTCCGTAGTCCACTTGCCATTGTGCATAATACCTTTGCATTTTTAAAAACGATTGTGTGCACAATTGATAGATTTTCCTGATCTATTCAGTCACCGTACGCCCTCTGTTAGCTTGATACCCAAGTGTTTTCGTGAGTATGCAATTCTCCAAAATAAAACAGACTGCTAGAAAATCACTGGTAGGCATGAAGGGAGCCCTCTTTCAAAAAATATTAAAAAACAAAAGTAAGGCAGGACACAAATGATCACTTAGAATGCCTACATCTAGGGCAACTAGATTTGTTTATAAACTATTTATTACATTATAATATCGAGATTGATAACATAGGCCTATTTCTAAATTTCTCAAAATTCGACTATGGCATAGTCTAATCAGTTGATTGAGTGTGAAACAAAATCTTGTTCAAACAAACTACATAACTTGCATAGCAATACTTTTATTATCAAACTATGGTCCCATCAATAAGTATAGCCCACTGCCAGCTATCTTCAGTAGATAGCATCCACCTTGTATTTTTAGAGGGCGCTATTTCAATTACAACAACAGTCAGAGAACAGAGCAACCGTTGCAGTGAGATCTAAGGATTAAGGATAGACCTACTTAGCATTGGCCTATGTCTAAAACATTTCACATCTTTATGATTCCTGAAGACCAAACGGTTTAAATGGTTTCAAATAGAGTGAAATAATTACAATACAAATAGGCCTAAATATGGAGAAAGAGAAATGAAAGGAAAAAAGCCCCAGAAAGGCAAATTGTTTAAAAAAGAAAGAAAAGAAGGAAGATAAAAGAAGAGAGAAAGAAATATGGCTCTTTCTCTTCATCTCTGTAACAGAGATACAGGTGATTACCCGGGTATGCTGGCAAACGACGTGACACTGAATGTTGTCCATTCCATAAGGCTCACAACTTCCAAGTTTCCCCAAGACTTTGTAGAATAACTTGAATCTTTTTTCTTTTTTTCAAATTAAATATTGTAGACCCCCCAAAAAACTATATACCAATAATTTTCATAATGTTTAATTTCATATGATTTAAAATATCGAATGGAGAACTTATATAGAACTTGTGAACCCTTAATGATAGTCATATAAGATTTTGTCATCACAAACAATAATGTTTCCCTTGCTAAAACCCTTAAAGCCATAATGTCAGTACGATTTCCGTCAAATTTTAATTTTGTTATTCTTTACCCAAATGCTGAAATACTATTTAGTAATCTGGAAGGCTTTCTGACCATTTTAAGCAGGACCAGATTTACCACTGGGCCAGATGGGCCCGAGTCCAGGGCTCCAAAAATATTCCTTTTTAGCCCGAAAACACCATGTTTTGACCAAAATATTGTAAATTACCGACTGGTACCAAAACTTGGCCACTTGAGTGTACTTGCCTTCCTCACGGTGAGTTTGGGCCTCCAAATTTTGGCCTAGCCCAGGGCCCTCTAAAGGGTGCACACCAGTAAATAGCCCCCATTGACTTTCTGTACTTGTAAACAGGGTCCAGGAAAACGTCATTTTCTTGACTCCAGAGCGACTCAGTTCTTTAAAACTGACCCTTTCTGCAAGTCAAAGGTCAGATGAAGTCATCTATTGTAGAAATTATATAGGCCTACTGAGTCCAGCATTTTTTCCAGAAAAATGCTGACTAGATCACCCTACATACTAACAGCTTACACCATGTACACCACCTCACGAATAGCTTGGTGTTTCTGAAATGTAACACATTTTGAAAGTTTAGCCAAATCGTTATAAAAAGTCGGATCCTGCTCATTTTTCACAGACAATCTATTTCCCAGGCCTAAATGAGGATTAAATATGAATCAGGGCCTAATAGTTGGGTTTTAAGCCTTTTCTACTGTATTAAATCTGGACCTGATTTTAAGCTTAAATAAAAAGGATAAGTTTATGGTGGGTATAGAGTCATAATTGTGACTTTATTGCTCTGTTGACTTACAATCACAAGAAATTTGGCTGATTACATGTATAGTTGGGACATGTGTGGGCCTAAAGATTACAAATATGCCAAAAAAAATCAGGTTAAAAAAAAACCCAAAAACCCCCAAAAAAAACCAATAATCATTATTATAAGATGATAGATCATACATTACTATGCATGCTATGGCTTTAAAGAGGACGCTAAATTCTCAATTGATTAACCACTCTGTTCATGTTTATATTTGAGAACATTCATGTTAGGCCAAGTAAAAAATAAAACATGTTTCACGTCCGGGTTTTCAAAAAAAAAAGGAGGAAGAGGGGGCTTTTTATTTTCTATTTTTTATCGCAAAATTGATGTAAATACCCATACTTGAGCTGTTTTAGCGTACATACAATAATGCCTGGAAAAAGGAGGAGGCCCTTTTTATTTGTTGTTCTGAGAGTTACACCCCTCTAATGATCACAAAACCTTCCTAAAATGTTTCTTGTATCTTAAAAAGGCTACAGAAAGCATCCCAACTTCCTAGACATATTTTTTGAAAAGTTATAAGTGAATTTCAAAAAATAAAAATATATTTCAGGAAACCTCAAAAAAGGAAGCGGGAGGGGATGTGAAACATGTTTATTTTTTTATTTGGCCTTATAGACACTCCGTAGGCCACTTTTTAATCTAAAAAGTGATGATTTCCATATCCCACAAACATTTCATGCCGCTATGGAGGGCTGGGGGGCATCATCAATTTTTGGTGGGTATGCTCCCCGGAATTGTTTGCATCTTCTCATGGTTGATCTTTGGGAGCTGACGACGTTCCGGAGGGTCTTTTGGAGCTGGAAATGATTGGCTTTCTGGTTGAATATCGTTGAAAAAAACCCAGACTAAATGTAAGGAATGAGCAATTTATGGGTTTTAGAAGGGCTTTTAGAGCAGAAATGATCAAAAAAGAATGGATTTTCAGGCTATTTTGGTAAAATTCAGCGGGTTATTGGGTCTGTCCGGGGGAGCATATACCCGTATAGTAATTTGTGTTGACTTGAGGTGCGTCTTGGATAGGGATGTGCTCCATTTGCATGTCAGGTAGATTTTTAGCTTTTATAGCTTTTACCTAGGCCTCGGCCTAACCACAAAACAATATTTGTGTCACATTTGAGAAAGCCTCATCCTAGAGGGGGCGGGGGTACCGACCATATGATTGTATGTGTATTTTCATAAAAGTTGTCAAATTTATAGCATTAAAGTGTATCTAGACATATTCCCTGCAAGATGACAGGGTCTATAATAGAGTATTGAAGTGATGACGTCACAGAAAACTTTTTTTTTGCATTTCAGCGTTTTGAATACCATGTATCGTATCGGTGGAACATGATGAAAAACATCAACAGTCCAAATTTGGTGGGAATCGGATCATGAGGGGCAGGGCCCGAGATATGGCCGCATGAATACCTAATTAGCCCCATTGAAATCAGTGTAAGTTCCAAACAGAATATGAGCCATGCCAATTTAGGCCTACACTGATTTTAATTGGGCTAATTAGGTATTCATGCGGCCATATCTCGGGCCCTCATGATCCGATTCCCACCAAATTTGGACTGTGGCTGTTCTTCACCATGTTCTACTGAAATATGGTCATGAAAATGCTGAAATGCAAATAAAAAAACCCTTTAAAAAGGGATGTACCGGGACAGGAATGATTTCATGTGAAGATTAAATAATCCTTCTGAAAGATGCTTGTAATGTGTAATATTTGACAGGGGAGACATGGTTTTAAAATGACAATTGTGATTCAAAGATGTACATCTAATTGATTGGCCTTGGTTGGATGTCTTGCAATTAAACATATAGGGTAATCTCTGATAATTATGTGATATTGTTGGCTGGCAAACTAGGGAGATTTTGGATGGTGGGAAGTACTGGTTGATTGGTGGTATTGGTGAAAAGGATTATTCCTAGTTGACGCTAATTCACATGTCCTCCTACTCAAATATTATTATCACCAGGTTTGGATGGCATGAGTAGGAAGCAGACACTGTTAGGGTACAAACACCCCTACACATATACCCCACATAGGCTACATGGATTGCTAAATGGTCTTGTGGCCTAAAAACAACCGACGTTCGCACCTTATAGTATAGATTAATTCATTCATAGCTCTTTTTGTTTTTTGAGAATTTAAGCATACAAAGTAACAAGCAAAATTTCGAGAAATATTATTTTTCGAAAACTGAACCCAAAAATAGCACCTTTAAAGCCAAGAATTGAATGTTTACTGATAATATTCTTAGTAACAAAATTCAATCATTACTTAGGACCTATGCCGGGTTATGCCCTAAAGCTTCATTCTAGTTGTGACATATTTGTCATCATAAAAATAGACCCAAAGGTGATGTGTGCATCAATAGCTTTTGGTCATCATCGTGTTACCAGGAAATGTACATATTTCCAATATTCAGTGATCTTGCTTATTTATTAATAGGCCTACAGGTCTTCGATGTGAGGGATTCAACTTTTACCATGTTTACTGCATGTTGCTTGGTCAAACATGTTACATGTAGTTGAAAATTATCCAACACATATTAAGATAACAGACCACCACAGACAGACCACTAGGAACATGAATAGAGTAAGATGTGTAAATTAAATATGTCATCATAACTCAGCAGGTAGCTCTCACCAGAGATATTGGATCACATACCACACAACACACTGAGATACTGAACTCACACAAAGCATGTATGGTACCCGGTGTGTCTGCCCACATGATCCCATAGCCTGCCAAGATAAGTGTTCTAGTGAAGAGAACCAGCAAAACTTCCTAGTCTAGATTCAGAACAATTATTTTCCTAAAACATATACCTATTTTACCTTACCATGCAAAATCAACACAATATTTCTGATATCCGTTCAACCACAAGTTATATGTTTACACATTACAAGCATAAATCATCATCAAAACAACTTGATTCAGGTACGTGCTTTTTTTATGAATTTCTGTTTCATACATAGCTTAGAAACGACAATTTTTTTATATCCAACTAATAAGTACCGAGGCCAGCTTTGCTGGCCCCGGTACAAAAAAGAGAAAATTTTATGACGTCACACTTCAGTACTCTCATCATCTAGAATGCTAGGAAACTAGGTCAAGGTCAATAGAGTTGTAGGGGAATTGGGAGTTGATAAGTTTTGCTGTACTATTTCCCAGTAGCTGAAGTATACTACAGCTAGTGCAAACTATTCCTTTTCTGATTTACTTTTTACATGTAGGCCTACAATATGAGACCAGTTTCTTTGAAATCGGAGCACTTTTAATTTTGTGACCCCTCTAAACCCTTTTTTGCTTGTAACAAGAGAACAATACTGCGAACAGTCAATGGTCTTTCTTGCCTTCCTGGTTGACAATCGCCTGAAAGCAAAAACAACAACAACTGAAATGTGAGGAATGAGCAATTTAGGGTCTTTTAGAGCTGAAATTACCAAAATCAAGTGTCTCTCGGAGCTCTAAAGTTTGGTTAAAATATAGATTTAGGGGGTCGTACGGAGCTGCGAAATCCAAAAAGGGGGATCTTTCTGGGGAGCATACCCATATGGTAATTTGGCGGGGGGTACGAGCAGCAATTGCAAATGATTTTTTTGTCTTTAAAAAAAATCATGATAAATCATAAATTATATGCTTCACATGTGCTATTTCGTTTTGATTCTTGTAGAAGATGCATCTTTTCAGCAAGGGGTATGAATAATTTGACTACTCGGCCTATATGATGAGAGACGCCGCCGACAAGTTTTGTAAGACATGTGAATTGGTTTTGGAAAAATGAATAGCTATGAATATTGTTGTAGACGAAAATCAATCATGATGATTGCTCAATCAATTTTTCGAATTCAATCAAATCGATTGATCAATCGACGTTTTTGAAGTACGTTATTATCAGATCATGCCTAAACCATGTAATCTTACAATAGGCCTTTTATCGGTCCATTGACTTCTTTGGTCAAATCGTACCGACCAAAACAAAACACACGTGTTGTTGTTGTGTACGCGTATATCCATGTTACGGGGCCACCAATTATCGGCCAGTTGCATTGTGGGGACCATAGCAGAAGATGGCGGAAGGACTGAAAATGATTTGTGTACAAAAGCTCCAAGTTTGTATTGCAATTTAGTTAATTTACTCTTGCTTAATTGGAAAACCATTGGATTTATGTATAGCTGTGATTGTTTTTAATGCAGAGAGTTCAACAGATTGACCGTCTGAGGTCATAATTTTGGAAAAAGCGTGCAAACTGTAGACTTAGCCATGGCTGGCGAGCAAAGCAGGCATGCAGCGGGGAGCAAGTCAGTTTCATCAGCGGAGAGAGCCCGGCGATCATCGCGTTCAAATCGCGCTGCTGTGTGCTATGCCTGTGGCGCTTTGGGTGGAAATTGCAGACTGCGTAGTCGACCTGGAGCAGCAAATGAACCATTTTTCCTTTTCTTGAATATCATGAAGCGTCACCAGGTTCTTCTATACACTCTGATGGCTCTGTGGATGTTTGTAAAGTTTGCCAAGCATTTCTGATAGGACAGTGGCATTCGTATGAAAGAAACAACACTCCAATTGTGAAACGCCTATATTGGCTTAAAAGAGCAGATGGACTTGCAACAGGTACAAGTAGAAAAGCTGATCCTAGAGATGAAATGTACAAAATGAGTATGCGCGATTCACAGTATGACAATGAACAACAGCGGGGAGATAATGGCTATAAGGAACCTCCCGATCCGGCCGCTTCATCGAGTAATCATCCCGAAAAGCGCAGACCAAGCAGTTCAATGGATGTAGATATACCGTCTGTATCTGTGTGTTATGGATGTGGAACTTCAACATCTAAGCATTCAATCCGAGTTGTGCATACAAGTCACTGGTCCAAATCGGAAGAACCTTATTTTCCTTGTATCTTGGGCCATCCTACTCCTTCTGGAGCCAGACCTGTGGATCATCTCGGTCGTGTGCTTATGTGTGATCCATGCACTGTATATTTGCTTCGTCAATGGCATACTTATGAACGAGACAGTATTGCATTGCATCAGCGCAAGTATCATCTTCGAAGCGAGGGAGAGTTGGTTACGGAGGGGTTGCCAAGCAGCAGCAGCTCTTCCACAGGATCTGGGAATGTCACTTGCTTCGTTTGTGGTCAAATGGCCTTGCTATCAACTGTACATCTGATCCGTGCTCATCGTTGTAACGCGAATGAGCCTTATTACCCATTCCTGGAGAAACATAGCCCAGCTCGAGGTGCATTAGCTCTGAGCAAAGAAGGCCTTGCTCAAGTCTGTTCTGTGTGTAGTAAGGATCTTTACGAGCAATGGAATGCTCACGAAGTTAACCCATACTCCATATAGCAAGCGAAGTTATCGTTTGCCAAAAGTTAAAAGTGAAACTAGTCCTAGAGGTAGCAGTAGTGGTAAAGAAAGAGTTGATAAATCAAATCATAGTGAAATCTGCTATTTATGTGGCCAGCTCACAGCACAATCTAGTCTAAAATAGTAAACACATTGGCTCCCGATAAGACTAGCAGTCATCATATGTATTTCCCATTCATTACCAATATTAAGCGACCATCAAAAGCAAAACCAATCAATAAGGATGGCCAAACTTTAGTTTGCTCACACTGCAATGGACAATTAGAACAACAGTGGAAGGTCTATCAAGGGGAGGGTGTCCCACACAATGAACGGCGCTACGTTATTGGCCCTTACGGGACAAACCAGCGAAACGGACTGCCGGATACATACGCAGGAGTTAGCCCGACCGTTGAGAATCAGTCATTTTCAAATGGAGTTTGCTTTTTGTGCGGAGCGCATCACGGATCCTTCTAGGCTTTACAAGCTCCACTCGTATCCTCGTCGTACTTTGGACGAGATTCAAGATAGCACTCGCTTTTTCCCGTTTCTAGCTAGTCGCAATCCAGCTCCGAGTGCCGCTTCTATCAAAACGGATGGCACAGTTCTTTCCTGCCTCTTCTGCCATTTTAATCTGATTGCCCAGTGGCACGACACGAAAATTCAAAATCGTTCGCGGACAGTAATCGTTGGTTACGAAGGTACTACGTACATGAATTTGTATGTTACACATGTGGGCAATTCGCATCTCGTGACGATGTACGCACCATTAGTACCAAGGAGTTCCACTTCTTACTGCAAGTTGAGCGACCAAAAGGAGGGCTGGTTCTGGACCAAGGAAGTGTGGTTGTTACATGCAGCGCCTGTGAGCTTTCATTGATTCGCCAAAAGCGGACTTTTGAACACATGCGAGTGTCAGAGGAAAAACGCCGTTACAAGTTTGGAAAGCCACAAACAAGCCCAAAAGAGGTAAGGCTACGGTACTATTAGTACTATAGTCCATGTTGCTTTCTCAAGGTAGTGACATAGTTATGTCAGTATTTCACTGCATTGACGTCACTACCTGGAGGAAGCTAAATGGACTCCAGACTACATAGTATTATATTATCTTAATGTTTAAAATGCAAATCCTATTACACATACAGAAGGGGTATTTTATATGCAACATGTATTATGTAGTGCTGTAATCGATAAGCTTTCTGGGTATCGATATGTCGGGAGGCAAACATCCGACATGTCGATACTATTATCGATACTCACGCAGTTTGAAACACGGATTTGAGTTTACCAATTTTATTATCAGTAAGTTCCAGAAACAAGTTAACAACAAGTGTATTGAAGCCTAACAGCTAAAACTACATGGATCATGCATCAAACAAACGAAAGTGGTATTGCAAATTGAGTATTTGACGGTAATTTGAGACCTGATTTGAGATAATCTAAGCATGTGTGCCTATGTCGTTTTGTGTATCGATACTGACATTGAGTGTTTCGACATGTCGGAAGTCTATGTATTTTCCGACTATCGATACTTACGACAATCGATTACAGCACTAGTATTATGAAAGTGCATATATACATGTAACACAAAAATGTTAATGTAACACAACAATGACAACATGCTATAATTTATTGAGGGTTTTTAAACTCTCGTGAATATAATAAATTATTTTTAAGTATGTCGGTATTAATTCAAAAAATACACTGTTTACTTTTAAAGATCTTGAGAAATAAAAGTGATCAAATTTAATAATAATTAAGTTCATAATTTTCTGCAATATTAAATTTTAGAGATATTAAAACAAGTCTGGTCGATATTGAAATCAGCAAAATTATGATAATGTTGCAGAAGTGTGTCTTGAATTACAATATATGTTTATCACATGAGCTAATGTAATATTCAAATAACATTTTGCTGAAAAAACATTGTAAATTTTCCATGTAGATCACATTATCATGGATGTAAAATGAACTGTGGCAGTAAAAAGAAGATTTCTTCCTTTCTTCACAAGTTTTAAAATTGTTATTTTACATTTTCATCTTCATGATTTGCTGGATCACTAACCCACTCAACACGAATCAATGCTTTTTTGAGGAAAGTGATTTCATAGCTCTAATTAAATTACATGGGCATCTTAGATACAAAGCTAATTGTAATCAAATTCTGACAATAATATAAATGCCAAAGATACAAAAAGAAACTTTTTAAGATCAGATGCCATGCCCACTTCAGAAATACTTGCAGTAAAATGTAAACACACTGAAAAAAAAAATAAAAAAATATTATTTCCCGTTTTCCTGTACTGCAGCAGCAGGTAGTTCGTAAAAAAAAATGAAAAAGACATAAAATAGATTATGGTGTGTTTTGTAACAGATGTTTGTGCTTCGACAATTCAAGAGAATATTTAATAATGAAGCTTAGTAAACCAGCTGGTCTGACGAGCATCATAATCAAAGTAATAGCTAGATGACGTGAAAAATTGCCATCAATGTCATTTAGCTACACTTTGTTTCTCTGGTGAGTCGTTAAAATTTGATATTAATTTTGCTTTCTGTTACAATTGTCTGATTGGTTTTTACTAATTGGAAGAGCGTATGTACGTATACGGTGATGTACATGTAAGGGACTGCAGCTAATTTGATTGCAGAGCTACAGATGGTACCCATATTCTAATTTCTATACCAACTGTGATATAATTATGTTATTGTTTTGTTTTTGGTATTTATAGTTTATTATTTTGTTGTTGTCGCTGATTCTGGAAGGTGTGAATGATAGGAAATTTTTATATCCACTAAGAAAAATAATGTGCTAAACCAGTAAACCACACACCAGTCACTCACTACATATGTAAACACACCCACCACCCCTACACATACACACCCCTCCCTACACCCTAGTCATGTCCTCTCATACACATACCATGTTGAGGTATATAGGTATCCCTACATACACACACCCCACAAACCCACATCCCCACACACACCCAGTCACCCCCTACACACCCCTACTTCCCCTGACACACACCCAGTCGCTTCCGCTATACTCACCCAATCACCTGCTATGTACACACAAACAGCACACTCTCCCCTTCACACCCCATCACTTCCTTCCCTACATACACCCAATCACCCACTTCACACACACACCCCCACCTCCCCTTCACACCCAGTCCCCCCCATATAATACACCCAGTCACTTCCGGCCTACACACACCCAATCATCCACACACCCTATGTACTTCTCCCATGCATGCACCCATTCACCCCTCCAAATTTGCGAAAAAGTCCAAAAATCTCAATTTGCAAGCATAGAAAGCAAATTAAAAATCAGGTTTTTATGCTTTTTTGGTCAAAAAGACCATATTTTGAGAAGGTCCACTTTTCACAAAATCAACCCCTTGGAAAACAGGTCTACTTTTTTCCAAATCTATACCCAAAAAAAAAAAAAAAAAATCCTGCATACAGGCCTGGATCATAAGAGTGTCTAAGCCCCGGTCTAAGCTCCAAGTCATAACTTTACATTAATAATATACAATGTACATGCAGCATGGCTCTCCCAATGAAAATTTAGTTGAAAAGACAAGTGCATGTTTCAATCAGGCACAGTAGACCTACTTTTTAGGGTCTATGCAAATAATGCAATGATTCCAGGTAGATATGTTAAAGGTGTGAGGTGTCATCATTCAAGCGATGAGTAATGAGGTGTGTACAATGTAGTGTACATGTAGACTTGTCTGGTTCAACCTGGCTGTGATATTATATAATAAAAGATAACACAGACACACTTAACAAGTTAACAGATCCTTTTCCTCTCATTCTACATGTACATCTGTCTTTTTTCTCTCTCATTTTCTAACCCTGTTTCTTTTATTCTTTCTCTGTCTCTGATGAACAGGGTAGGGTATTAGAAGTTTAGAAGTCAATGAGATCGTAGAGACAGGGTTTAATCTTGTCATTTTTGATAATGGGACTTCAGGGGAAATGTTCTGTCTGAAGACAGAAGGGGGAGTGATATGGGAAGAGAAATCGTATGAGTATTGCTGTAGTGCAGGGCTTCCCAAACTGGGGGTTGTGAGTCATGCCCCAAATGTGGTTTGTGATTGTGAGTACTTCATTTCGAGAGGGGGGGGTGATGTGTAATTAAAAAAAAGAAGAGGGTCACCTCATTTAAGAGGAATCTGCGTAGGTTTAAGAACGTACATTGACAGACTCTTTGCATGTAAGCTGGCACAAACATCAAAGTAGTTTTGGTATTATAAAGTAACATCATTTGTATTATGCGTGGGTCCCGCCATATTTTTCATATGAAATTTGGGTCACAAGGAAAAAGGTTTTGGATGCCCGGCCTGCTGTACATGTACCAGTAGTCCCTATTGGGAGGTGGGTAATCAAGATTGTTTTTAATGTTTATCAAATCAAGCAAAAAAAAATCATGATCTGTACAAAACCAGTAAGTTTTTACTCACTAATATTTCATCTATAATAAGGGTGGGTTGGCATGGTTGGGATTAGGGTTAGGGTTAATACATGTAATTAGGGTGGGTTATGAATAGGATTAGGGTTAGGGTTATACCTGTGTGCAGCCGCAGGGTATTCCAGAATTATTTTGCAGTTTGATTGATATTACATGATATAATATAAGATGTGCTACATCAGTAAGCCCAAATAATATTCTAAAAAATCAGTTGACCATACCAAAAAAATTCTCCACATGTCTGGATGTCCCTATGATACATGTTGTAAGTCATTTTCACAGCTGTAACATTACATTTTTTGCCAATTTGCTTTATTAAATGACATGATTTTCTACAATAATAACTATCAGCCTACCAAACTAATCATATCCTACAATGTTCACAATTTAATAAATAAATACATTCATACAAAATAAGCCTTTTTCACAGCTTGCACAGCTGCTAGTACACTGTAAGTTGGTTTTAAGCTAAAGATTTTCTAAACCCTTTGGTTGATCTTAATTGACATTGGCTGGGTGTTCATGATGACTCCTTCACTGGATGAATCAAATGAAATCACATTAACTAGGTTGTTGCGGTGGGCACAGTTGTTCCAGTAAATTTGGTCATAGTCAAAGTTCCTTCCTGCAGCGAGTTGCAAGATACAGCTGGTGTGTACGAGCATGTCTGGAAGAAATGTTGCCAGCCACACTGGAATGGTTTAACTATAATGAATTTAATCAGGAAGGTGTGGGATGGGGTGTGGGAGCACTCCACTTTCGTTTTGATGGAGGAACTTGTGCAGTAGCAAGGATACATCTGTAATGTATATTATTTATATGAACTAAGCATGTGGGATGAATATGAAGAACAAAGATGGTCTTGAATTGATTTGGAACTGTTGTATAACACAGAGGGAGATGGGGAAGTTGATCTCCTGTAGTTAAGACCCAAGCAGTGGCGTAGTGGGAGTCATCTTATGGGGGCACCGGCCATGATTGGGGGAACAAGACCTGATTGGTGGACACAAGCCATTTTTCACCAATTTTCCGATGGGATTTTCTAAATTTTCAAATCAATTAGGGGTAAATGCCCCCCTTGAACCCTCCCGCCATACTAGTGTTAAAGGAGGAAGTCCAGATCTTGTCCCCTACAGCACTGTATTTCCCCCTCCTGCCCTTCATTTATGACATTTTGCTCACCCACTGCTTTAGCCCTTATGATCATGACCAGAGATGATATGACATGAAGTCCAGTCTAGACCAGACTAGAGCACAACCCATCTGATCACCAATTGCCACAGTTTGTGGCCCTTATGGACTTAGCGAGCGTGTAGTGCGAGCAACCGAGTCATTCAAACGAGCAACCTCTCTGCAAAGCAACCTCCCTGTCCTGAGACTGCCCATACCTCTGATTGGCGGTGGCAGGAATTTTGTTGAAGGGGGGGTTAGGGGGGGGGGCAAAGTGAATTTCAGGGGGGGGGGGCAAAATCAACCAAATTTGCGCAAAATTACTACAAAAAGTGGATTTTTTCGTAATTTTGGTTTTTTTCGGGGGGGGACAGGGGGGGGGGCAAGAGTTCTGACTGGGGGCATGCCCCCACCCAGTGGCACCGCCACTGCCTCTGCCAGCCAAGGCATATATCTAGTACAGCTCAGAGGTAAGTCATGGTTTTAGAATTTGATTTTAAGATATCAACTTTATTGAGGGCTTGTTATAGGCTTTAATGTGTGGCTGTTTGTAATCTCAAATATTAGAAACTGCAAAACTGCTCTGAACTGTTCAAAATGTGAAAAAAAATAAAATAAATAAAAGTCCCCCACTGGCCCCCTTCCCAGAGAACTGGCAGTAACTGCGAGTCGCTAGTGGTGTTGTGAATCCCCCCCCCCTCCCCCCCGCCTGGGATTTAGACTAGGACCAATAGTTGATTTAGATCATGTAGATTGACATTGGCTGTCTGTCTACATGATGAATCAATGAAATCATGATATCCAGGCCATGATGACACAGTAAACATTGGCACAGTGAAATTGAGTTCCTTCCTGCAACAAGTTGTGCAACACAGCTGGTGCAAGCATGCCTGCAAAAACATATTGATGAAGTGTGCAGTGAAATTAGGCATGTCCACATAAATGTAGAGCACTTTTTGCTAAAGCAACACTGTTCTCGAGCAAAAACTTGGGGAAATACGCCCTGTGTGAAGTCCGCCCAGGCGAACTCCGCCTGTGTGAACTGTGCTGAGAATGCCAGTCCCTAAGTTTGTCCCCAAATTTATTCCAAATTATATCCCCCAAGAAGTTTGAGGAATTTTGAGATTTCTGTGTGGAGAAGTCATCTTGCGATTCGATCCTCTCGAGTGCGAGCTAACCTTGGTTTAATTATATATTTAATAAAGTTCAATTTGTGCCATTATAGAAAGCTTCCTGATCCCGGG
The DNA here is from genome assembly GCF_039555335.1 of Amphiura filiformis. Lineage (NCBI taxonomy): Eukaryota > Metazoa > Echinodermata > Ophiuroidea > Amphilepidida > Amphiuridae > Amphiura > Amphiura filiformis. The sequence continues at coordinate 59,253,597 of NC_092643.1, forward strand.
TTCCTGATGTCATTGAGCATCCTAAATCTTGATGAATGATGATTCCAGTCTCCATTGGAGTTGTGTGAACACGCTGTCGGAGATTGACCTAGGATTTGCAATTCTCGAGTACGCCGATCCTCAAGAATTCTACAATCATCTGAACATACCTATTATCCATTCATGGGTGGGTCTTGATTTTGATTTTGATTTAGGGATGTTCAGCTGGGATTGACTGTAAATGACCCCCACCCAAAATATACCAAATTTAGTGAAAAAGAGACCAACAACATGAATGATTTTGACTTTGATTATATTGGTTCAGGATGAAGCTAATTTTGCAAATATTTTTGAAATATTTTGCATTATTTTTCTTGGAGAAAATTGTGAAAAGCATTTTCTCAAATTGTGTGACCCTATACTAAATCTGAGAATATAGAACTTACAGCAAGATATAAATGATGATGTTTTTCTTAAAGTTGTAAAAATTTCTGACTGCAAATTAAGGTTTCTTTCCCAATTGTGAAAGTTTCTTACATCAAAAATATTGTTCTGCACCGCATTTCACATACTACTACTAGTATTTTTGATAATGCATGAAGTATGAAATATGTGAAAATTATTGTACCTCAAAATATTCCCACTTGAACAACAGCCCCATCACAGGTTGCAAAAATGTTATGCTAGTTCAAGGGCCAACTCTGTCAATTTTTTGCAGGCGCTGTGTGTTTAATTGTACACAATTTCCCTCTACCTACATGATTTGTTTTTGCCAATTTTCTTACTTACTGTCTGTAGGCAAATTGCATTGATTATTCCTGCATGACCTGAGAAGAAAATGTGGATGATTAGTTCTCTGTGTGAATGAATGTATACATTCAAACATTTCAATCTTGTCAAAATTACCTGCAATCCTGGGCCAGCAATATTGGAACTAAATATTCTGTATTCAAGTGAATTGTGGTCAATTGTAGATGTTATGTTGTCAAGGAAAAATGTGTTTGATCATGATGTTGTGAAAATTAATTTTCAATTACAGCCAAAATAAACATGCAGGTTGTGTTACTATTTTTCTGTTCAATGGACAATAACTATTTATATCTTGGAAAATGGAACTGGAATGAAATCATGAAAGCATTAGACTTCTTAACTAAATGTAAACTTATGATCTCAAGTCTCAACACAAAATTAAGATACAATTGTAATGCAGTTTTCAGTAAAAGTATAGAAAAGTCATTACTGCAGTAATCAGCAGTAACATATTTTAAAACAAGACTTTCATAATTGAAGGGATGGGGGGGGGGGGGGGATACTATTTTATAGACATTTTGTGGCAAATTTGAAAATAGATACCCCTGATAGATACACAATAATTAAATAAATGACAATTAGAGAGCAAAAAAATCTGTCATGTTTGTTCTGAAACATAATTTTGCTGTGTAATTCTAAAAATGGGCAAGTTGACAAAGCATCATGATTGATTGATGAATGTGGTATTGACTAAACAATTATGTCAGACTCTTGCGTTTAAGCTTCTTTTGACATGACAATACAAGTGTCTGTTCTGTTTTTCAAAAATATATCTCTAGCTTACAACATTCTTTATGCGATGTGATTGAATCACTCATTCAGAACCTAAGCCTCTCGGTTGCCCCCCCCCCACATGAAGTGCTGGTTTATACTCAGGTCAGGTGTCTATGGAAGGAGTTCACATCCTGTCCCCCTCTGATACTGCACCCTCACACAGAAAAACACTCTCTTGAGGAAGCCAAATTCACTATTGAGTGCCCCATGTCTCAAAATAAGTTTTTAATTTTGGAGGCTTCTTTTGAAAAAAAATTACCCTGTAATTTAACTTCCGGGGGTACTTTCTGGATTTTGGGGCTGAATACCCTAAAACCCCATTTACTTTGAGCCACAAAATAGTTTTCTTTCAGGGGCTACTTTCACATTGCCTCCATAATTTGATTTTTTAAGGGCAATTTTGGCATTTTCAGGGTGAAATTGCCCTTCATAGCCCCTGTCTATTTTGAGCTCTGGAGTGCCTTTGATTTAATTTGTGCACAAAAATCAGCATTTGTACCAAGAATGAATTAATAATATAAAAGGTTGGATGAGATGCTCTCCTACTTTGGCTGCATGTGTCGTTTTTGGTATGATTTGCTGCATACAACAAATAATGACAAACCAATGGGTTGGAAATGATCAGATTTCACCTCCTTTTTTCACATGTCTACAGTGAAATTTGACCTAGAATTATTATAAGAGTGTAATTTGATTACACAATTCATTTAAAATATTGAAATTACTGTCATAGCTCTCAGGCACAAAATTACTTGTGAAGTACCAAAGCTAAAATTATACAAATGTACCTGTAGGTCTGTGATTGCAGGCAAGATATCTTACCTTTCCCAGAATCCTTTGTAACATAACACATCACCTCATTACATCAAATGATACTCCTATATTTTACGTTGTACAGGTTCACTTTGTTTTCATGTAGAGAATAGACTGGCTAAATATTGGTAGATAATAGTCAATAAATAAATATATTTGCAAGATCTGGATATGCTCTGTTCATTGAGATACTTTTCGTCACTATCGACCTGTGACTATGTTACACTAGATAGCAAAACAGTGAGGAACTTGAAATGGAAGAAATGCATTGTGGGAAGTATGAGATATTTTTCTGGCACTTAGGACCCCTGAGGATCTTTTGGCATATCAGTGAGTGGGGTGGAAGAACTGCAAATAAGGATTCACATGTGAAATTGAGGATGTCCACGGTTCACGCTACCTATACCAGCATATCGACTGCTCAGTGCCAGAAGTGGGTTACAATTGCAATAGCTGCCCTGTGAACATTTAGCAATTTACACACAGTATAAATTGTACTCATCTACAGATGGCAGCTTCACATGACAGCTATTGCACTTACCGCTTCTGGCACTGAGCAGTCGATATCACAAAAAACGTAAAATGCATACAGTATTCTCTCTAATAAACGCCCCTCTAATAAATGCCCCTCTAATAAACGCCCCCTCTAATAAATGCCCCTCTAATAAATGCCCCATCTAATTATTAAAATGCCCCCACATTTGTTAAAGTAAAAGTGACTGAAATGCAGAAATTGCCATGCCATAGCTCTTAGTTACATAGGTAAGCTTAAAAACTGGCATTTGTTGGGTGTCATGATTGCAGAATAGTGGTGACCCGGAAGTGATTCACGATAAAAACAACATAACAGAACAGAACCGGAAGTAAACTGGAAGTGACCCATATTTTGCTCATTTTTAGCTTACAAAAATTCCAAAATTCACAAATGCCCCGCCCCCCTATTGAAAAAGTTACGCCCCTGGGGTGTTTAAAATTATTAGAGAGATTACAGTATATAACTTTTATAAGACCATGTATTATGGGGAGGGGGAAGGATTAGCTGTTGAAAGCGGTTCATGCGTAAATGAGTACAAATTTCAGTTTTTAGAAAGGGCAATTTTAGCCACAAGCTCCCTCCATCGATCTCATTCTTAACTTATTATGCTATCGGCAAAACATTAAACCCTATAATTTAAAAAATTTAAAACTAAGATCAAAAAGGATTTTGTTCTTACATGATTTGAATTGTTGTGAATTGAACCCAGCTCAAATCCTTTTAAGTTTGTGAACTCAATCTTTCTTTTGCCCACCCAAAACAAAATTATTTAGTCGGGGGGGGGGGGGGCACTTAACACAAATGACCATACGGGTATGCTTCCCGGAAAGACCCCCTATATTGCTAAATTGCTCATTCCTCATAATTTCTGTTTTTTAGGCAATTTTCAACCAAGAAGTCAAGAAAGACCCTTGATTTTGGCTGTTCGCAGCTCCAAAAGTCCCCTTGTTTGCAGCCCGGTTCGCAGGTCCAAAGAGTGGCAGACTATACAAATGTCTACATTAGAATGGAAGTTTGAGGATTTGCCCCCGGCAACCCCTCCGCCTTTAACACCCCTTGGTCGCATGTGTGCATATTCTGCTTTGGTTGCACATGTCTGGTAATTCCCCAGGGGTTATATGTTTTTGACAACAATTAAATTAATCATTAACCAGCCCTTGTAGGTTGTAGTCATCTCATTAAAACAAATACATGACAATATATAAAATTAAAAACAAATGATTTACTAAAGTCTTCAAATTTACATGTACATAGTACAGCATGTCTGTACGCAGTGTGATAATACATACTAGTATGAGGGAGGCACTAATAAAGAAGAAGGTGGAAAGTCAATCAAAGCCAATAATATACATGTACATCAGATGTGTAAATACATTATGTCTCAATGTGAAATATAACAACCCAGCCTACATGTAAATGAGAGTAGAATCATTTAAAATGCTCTTTAAAAATAGCTCACTTTTATCATTTAGTAAACAAGATATCCCGATTCACCTAGCAGCCAAGAAAATGTTAAAAAGCTGCTCTTGAAAATATCTCTCATCTTTTTCAGTTGTCTCGTTCCCTATTCTCCTGTTATTATACAGATGACGGTAATTCATTTTTAAATACCTTGTTATAACAACACACCATCAAGTGGGAAACGCAATCCACCTGAATGGGCGATATGAAATTCTGGTGCTAATTTACTTGACACGGGATCTATCCGAGATGCGGCGCGATCCCATCCAAGGAGACGCAGCTGTTGTGGGTCTATTATATGAAATTCTTCACAAGACATGATAAAGCACCGAGGGCTTGCTCTATTCAAATCAATTTTGATATTGGGTTACATCAGCTACTAGCTCACATAGACTGCATGTAAAATAAGATAGGGGGATTTGTTTGATTGCTGCCAAATGGTATTTTGAATCAAGTGGGTGGAATTCTCCATCTCTCACTTTTCCCCAGTAGAAAAAAAAGAGAAATTGGGAAAATATCTATTTTTTCACCAACTTTTTCCTCAGTCAATTGTGCAAATTTAAGGACTTTACCCCTGGCCCTGACAGCTCCATAGGTTAGGGTTAGGGTTACAGTTAGGGTTAGGGTTCTTCTCCGGGATGTCACAAACGTTACCATGGTAACATTGAAATCTGACATGAAAATATAGCAGTAAATAGCAGTTTTGTTTTTGATACAGCAATTGCAAGTCACAAACAAATATTTAAAAATCACACAAAGATAAAAACTTATCTTAATAATCTTGTTTACAACAGGGTTACCATGGTACTATTTGTGACGTCCATAGTCCTGGAGAATGGCCCTTTTGCTCCTCAATTGTCCCAGAAAGGTTTATAGAAAGAAAATAATTTGATTAGAAACATAAAAGGCATATTTGTGTATCATCATGCCCTGTGTAGATTGAATTCAGTGATAGCAAAAAGTAGAATTTTGTTTTGGATGATTGGATTGGATGATGATATTTGAAATCTATATGAAAAGTGCATTCAATTGATTACAGAGATTCCTACATGTAGTCTGGTATTGGTTCCGTAGGTATGATAAGATTTAGACAAATTAGACAAGTGTAGGCCAATTCTCAACTCCAGACAAACATAAATTGAACCGGTAAAAGATGACAAGAAATAGACTAATTTAACAGAAGGCAGCAATCTCATTTACAGCCTTGTTGCAGCCATTACAACAGCCGGTAGCTCACATGGAAAGCAGATTCAAAACATTGCAACTCTGCCGAGAAGCGATATCTACAGAAATTTTCGACCCATGAATAATTTTCATTGATTTTATAACCAGATGTTAGTAAGCGAAACTTGGCTTCAAATAGGAGAAGTTATTCTAAGAATTAATAAGCGACTAGGTAATGATGGTGTTGAATTTGTAAAAAATCATCGGAACGTGATCAATGATACGTAGGTGAAATTTTACACCGGTGAAATTTTCAATTCTCTTTTTTTTTCTTCCCCGGCATAGCCCAGGTGGGGATGTGTTCACACTCTTTATCTATTTCTTTTGCACCGATATTGTGTGCACTATGCCCCGACAATGGAGCTCATGCGGCATTTAATTACATGTCATAGTTAGGGTTTGGATAATAAAGCCAGCTCGCAAATGGTCGCAGTGTACCAAATATTGATCTAAAGACAGGAAGTATTGCTGGGTGCTTACTTGCTCGCTGAGCGACTCCGAGTTATGCAATAAATAAACCATGTATGTGTCACGGGTGCAGGCCCCATGTGACATCAATTGGCACTTTTTGCAATTGATGCAATGTATCTCAACATATCTTTCAGGACGTGAGAAGGTTGCATGCAATTTTTCATTGGCTGGTTTACTAATTTGTAGGTTAATTCTGCGATATCAGTAAATATTAATCCGAGAAGTATTAGTACTATGTCGTGGATAACACAAAATAATGTCATTATTAATTTATTAGATTGAATGGGCATATCCAGGTGAAAGGCTATTAAATTGAACATGCTGAATTAAACAAATTTTTCACAAAATCAGTAAGAAGTTATATAATTATGTTCTAAAAGAATTGTTGAAATGCTCTGTCAATTTTAACCTCTAGCTCTAAGCTGCTTTTACTAGGATCTGAAACAACACAATGTCTCATGCCACAGTTCCTTAACCCCAATATGTTCTATACACCCAGAGCATGACATTTGATTGTGTTGGGTACAAAAAATTTGGAAACATATTGTTGTGATGGTAGGCCTCAATCTAAGATAGAAAACAGAAAATGAAAAATCGGACCACGCCTTTTTAAAATTTATGTTCATTCTTCTTATCCTGTTTCCTTCATGTAAGCATACTCAGAGTAAGCCTAGTATCAAGACAGCCTGAGACAGGCATTATGCAACTATATGGAATAAAGTTGTCTGATACCACATTGAAGTCTTGACATCAGGTTCATACAAGCTTACAATGAAGAAAGAATCAGTCTTTCCCACCATTCCATGGTTAGATCACAGGCCATCTGTGTAGCCCAACAAGGCCTTTTTCACTGTTCATCGGTCTGCCAATGGGCTCCAAATGCAGCCTGTAGCCCGCTTATTTCCAAGCTTGTCTAAAATCTATAGATGAGTATGCCAGTATGGATCGAAATCACTCATCAATATTCCATTCCATCTCTGGAGTTCTCAATGCATCTTATAGGCTCCAAATGCAGCCTGTAGCCCGCTTATTTCCAAGCTTGTCTGAAATCTACAGATGAGTACACCAGTATGGATCGAAATCACTCGTCAATATTCCATTCCATCTCTGGAGTTCTCAATGCATCTTAGGTTCCAAATGCATTCTGTAGCCCGCTTATTTCCAAGCTTGTCTGAAATCTACAGATGAGTACGCCAGTATGGATCGAAATCGCTCGTCAATATTCCATTCCATCTCTGGAGTTCTCAGTGCATCTTGCAAACAAGTTAGCAAACTTTTGACAATTTGAGTTAAGTATTCACACTCCATCTTAGTTGTAACCTAGCTTTTATTTATAGGATCATTCTTATTCTAAGCACCATTTTGTGGTGGCCAAACTTGCAGGTTTAGTGCTGAACATTGTTCCAATAATATTCATGACCCATCATAATGTTAGAAAAAACTTTGCTAGCGCATCAGTGCTGTATGTTTGTTTATGATGATAGATTTGGATGAATGTGTGGTTTGTGATGATTGACTGGGCATGTTTGTACTAATTTGAATGTTGTGGGCTATTCCATTTAAAATCCACACTACCCTTGTGGAAGATTGAGCTAAAGTCTTCCACAGAGGGAGTATGAGTTTTGGATGGAATAGACAGAACGGTAACTTCAATTTGCAGTACTCACTCCTGTTGTGGAAGATAAAGGTAAAGTCATAATACAGGGGGAGTTCTATGAGTTCCAAAATGATTAACCCTGACCAATTACATTTTAAAAACATACTCCCTCTGTGGAAAATATTTCCAAAATCTTCCACAGGGGTAGTGTGGATTTTAACTGGAATAGCCCAATACATTACATAAGGTAGTTTTTTTTTCAAGAAAGAGGGATAAAATCAAGTAAGGGTTCCTCAACTAAAGTGCCACTTTAATATGTAGAGAATTCTAAACTAAAGCACCACTAAATCCATGAGAGCAGAGGGGATTGACAAATGGGTATGGTTCATGGGCTTGCTTTAGGTTTTGATAGGTCCATGGGCAACTCCTTGGTGGGTGTCCAGGTGGCAGTGCCCTAGGAAGCTCTTGATTTTAACCTTTTTATATCACTTAAGATGGCTCTCTTAGACATGATTTCTTAATTAATCAAGGTACAAATATGTTTTTCCCCTACTAGCCATCGTGTGCCATTTTGAATGCGGCACTAGGCCACAAATGGTGGGCATACCGTCACTGGCCCGTCAGTTCCAGATCCTTGGGTTAGGGTTATCACTATCCTCATTTAAATAAAATTTTACCCTCCAAGAGGTCTCGACGGGGCAATTTGCATGATAATACAATAAAACAGGTGATAAGTATGAATGGTTGTGAAATCGAACTAGAGACCTGTCCCTCTGACACTTGGAACTTAGAACCAACATGTCTTTTGATCATTTCAAGTGTTATACCATTATGGTTGAGTTTATTTATAGGGTATATATAGTATAGCTTGGGCAAACATAATTTAACTGTATTTGAGTAATAATCTGTTGAAATATTATAAAGAGTTCAAAAAGAAAAACGTTTATTTTTCCCAAAAGGATAGATAATAACACGCTCCATTCCTTTCAGTATTTACTCCCAAATTTCAATCACAAAAAAGGTAATGCATGCTGCAGACAGAAATAAAGACATCCAGCAAGCAAATTAAGGGGGAGCGAGTCTCACCTACAATTTGATAGGAACACATTTATATATAATGGTACTTGTTCTCCTTGTGATGTTAGTCTGAAAGCCTGTCAGCACATAGTCTGTCTGATTTGATGAAACAACTGTATGTGTACGTGATCATCGAGGATCTCGGCAATTTTCTTAAAGTTGTAGTCGTTCCCACATAATGCACAGTGTAAATTTTATATGGTGAATATATTTATGTACTTGATATATAACATTGATGTGAATTTTATTGAAAATAATTTTTTTCTCGTCAAATTCAATCTGGTCTGTATAATGTCTCAGTCGCAGTGTTGTTTTAGTTGTGAAGGCAATTGTTTGTTATAAAGTCTGGAAATTGTATTTTATTGATTAACAACATCAAAATGGTTTTGTTTGTAATCATATAATCATGTCTGTGGCTCGATAGTTGCATTTAGTGAAATTACAGACATGACAATTTTGTTGAGTGTAATATTTGTTCGGTTTGTAAGAGATGATATGAATGAGCTTTGATCGATGTGGATAAATGTTTTATTAGTTAATAACTATATTGGCACTCTGAAGTAGGTTTGAATCGCTCAGTCGACATTTTGCCCTGACTGGTTAAGTTTAAATGTTTATGAATGACATGTGCAATGGCATGGTACTATGTAATATGATCTGAACCTTTCAACCTTATATACCGTGTGTCATAAGTCTGTTCCTCCCCACACAGGAAAACCATTTTAACATGCTTTAAATTAAACTTACACAATTAACTGATATTAATTTGTTACTGGTTATTGTTTTGGATTAATATAAATGTCACTTAGTAATTTATTTGAAGTTGTTGTCTTTTTATGGTCGATAACCTCCGAAAGTCTGCAAACCTCGGTTTTTGTTGTTTTTCCATTGAAAATCAAGGTTTGCAGACCTTTAAATCTGCCATAACATACAAAATTAGCTCTAAAATTCTAGAACAACGGCCGACATATTTTTTTTTCGCTGCAATGAGCCTTAAGATTCATTGCAGCTAGTAGCCCAAAGGCAAATAAGCAGAGGGGGTACTTCCATATTGAGATAAGCTCCTGGGGAAATCGGAATATAGGGCGGAACGGACTTTCGACACACGGTATAGTTAATTTTAAATATTAGCTTTCGAAATATCTGCTAAATTTATAGGGGAAAACAAAACAGCTATACCATCTGAAAAATGAGAATTGAAATTATCTTCATAATCAAGTGGAAGATATGGATTTTTATCATTAAAAAGCATCATACAGCATGCTTCATGAGTAACAATGTTATTATGATAACTCAATTTCACTGTTGTTAACATTTGCCTTGATTGCATCAAATAATACATTTCATAGAATAAGAAGTTAGTCATTTGGAGACAATTTATTTTTGGAAGTAAAATCAATTCTCTGTTTTCCCCATTAGACATTCTTGCTTTACCAATGAATAGGTCAACTACATGTACAAGGTACTTAAACAATAATCAAAATTGCTCTTGTGAATTTTTAGACATTATGAGATATTTGCATGCTGCAGTAAAAGAGTTGAATTCCAAAGGAACATTTATTTTGTTGTTGTTGAGAGAACTGTTTTAGATTTCTTTTCACAACTTCTTTAGGCTATGTATGTGATCTAGGCCTATATCACGTTCACATTGTAGCCTCTTAGTGTCTAGGTGATTTGAGATAACATGCCCAAGCTACCTTTGGTAGATATGTGTATATTTGGTATGTTACAAAAGACACAGGGTTCTCGTATAACTATTTTGGGTATAAAGCAATAATATTATACTGCTTATGATAACATTTTTATAAATTATACTTTCTACTGAAGATAGTTCAATTGCTATCTACATATGTACTCAAGATACCCAAGATATGCACAAGCTAGTATACATACATTTATGTTATTTAACAAAATATGTGTACATGTATAACTATCTTGGGTAGAAAGCAATTGAACTATAAACTATTAAATAATTATAATAGATGTAAAATAAATGTATACTTTCTACTGAAGATAGTTTAGACTCAGTACACCGGTCGATCTTACCGCTTCCGATGTTGATTAAGATACTTCTTGCATCGATCCCGAGATGCGGAAAACCAATAGTCATTTTGTCCCACATAAATGAATAAATAACAAAAACCCCGATCCCCGGTGGACTCACCCAAAAGGTGACGCCACACCATATGATCGCCCTTATCCTCCTTGGTCTCCGACTGACACAGACGTGCCTATCGATTGTTCATAGCACTGTGTATCAATTTCTCGACCAAAGGCGAGATATACGGTTGTAGTTTCACACCTTAGGTAAAACCAAACCGGTATTGTTCGGCTGAGGATAGTTTTTGACGGCATTTTCTGGCGAAAAAGTGACAAAAAAAAACGATCCAAAACTTAGCTACATATCGTGCCTCCGTTTGTATACGGGACACACGAGCAATTCAAAATGGCCGCTCGTTGACGCCATTCATTTTGTTTCCCACGTAAAACAACCATTGCAGCCTGTAAGTTACAATAGATGTTTGTACATACACATTGTATTTCATGTAACGGTAGGTTATTGTTGCTATGTTAGGGTGATTACTCTATCGTTATGTCTTCATTACCGTCCAATAAAGACGAAGTTAATCAGATATTCATACGGTGGGGATTGGTAGGGACCCGTCTGACATTTTAGTAATAAAGTTAGCCAGTCCTTACTTTACCACTAATGTTAGCGACCAGCCTCCGTGCTCAGGTTTGCTTACTGGGCTTGAGTCGCGTGTTGGGGGGTAGTGCCCCCTCCCTTTCTCTCGCTCGCCTCGGCCCTGTCGGGCTTGCCCTTCCTGGTGACGGAGCGGGACCCACACCGCTCTGTTTCACCCACAGGGAGTGCTCACGATCTTCTAGATGTCTTTCTTTTGCTTAGGACTCTCCGAGTTCCAGCTTGACGATTGGGATAGGCTCCGGCCATCGCCATAAGGCGAAGAAGAAATCTACCAAGGGCACTGGTAAGGTCGACACGGTGGATTCTGCTGTGACAGCCCCTATGGGTCATGGCAGGTCTGCTTAAGGGGCTCCGGTCCCCGGACAAGCAGGCGGTTCCTTCGGGACTGCTAAGCGGCGTCCAAAGGCTCAGCAGCCAGCGAAAGCACTGACTATACGCCGGAGCAAAGTAGCAGGCAGCAGAGCGGTAACCACCAGCGAAAACCCTAGCGGGTTTTGCAGCAGGAGGATACCAGTCGATACGGTAGATTCTGCTGTGACAGCCCCTATGGGTCATGGCAGGTCTGCTTAAGGGGCTCCGGTCCCCGGACAAGCAGGCGGTTCCTTCGGGACTGCTAGTGCGTCCAAAGGCTCAGCAGCCAGCGAAAGCACTGACTATACGCCGGAGCAAAGTAGCAGGCAGCAGAGCGGTAACCACCAGCGAAAACCCTAGCGGTTTTGTAGCAGGAGGATACCAGTCCTCTAGCGAAAATCCTCACGGGTTTTTAGCAGGAGGACACCCGCCTGTTGCAGGCATATCTACGGGCTCAAACAGCCACAGTAGTAGCAGCGACGGGCAGCATGCAAGGGTACCCGGGCTTGCCTGGGTTGAACCCTAGCATGCATGGGTTCAGCAGAGACGATACCGCTGCTAACGCTGTGGGTGTAGTCTTAGCAGAACCAACTGGGGTTGTCACACGGCAGCGTTCCATGGCGGGACCGCCGAGTGATACCCTGGGCCCTAGAATAGCTGCTGGCTGTCCACAGGGACTGGCTGGCGATTATTCAGGGGTTGGGCTCGCAGTCTCTCACGGGACAGCGACCCAGGTGCATTCGGTGGCAGCTACAAAGACGAGCTACGGCTTGACTTCAGTGGTAGCCGCTATGCACCCGCCCATAGCTGCCGTGAGTGGTCCGCCACACACAGCGACCTTGGGCGAAGCTCTAGAGGGTACAGTAAGTAGCTTGAACAGCCTAGCTGATCAACAACCCACTTATGTCCTCGAGAGCCAGCGGAGCGTGGGTGATCCATTACCGTCAATGGGTCAATTACCCTCTCTTGATCGATCACTGTCAAATCAACAGGGCATAGCTCCATTGATTGACGCTGCCTATTCAGGTGGCGAGGTGATTGATCGGGGGTATGCACGCTCAGCTACCCGTGGTACTAGGCAAGCTCCCTCTAGCCAAGGGACAGCCGGTATAGCGGGGTACCCATACACACGGCTTGATTCCCTTGCGGGGAACGCAGTGAGGCATGGGTACAGTGGTACACAGCCGGGAGCCCTCACGGGCACCTACGCTGGAACCACGCATACAGCGGTACACAACCATGCTAGTACCGCGCCGGTACCACGCCAGCACACAGCTTGATCCCCCAAACAGGGAACGCAGTGTGGCGAGGGTACAGCGGTCCACAGTTGGGAACCCTCACGGGTACCCACGCTGATACCGCACCGGTATCGCAGCACCGCTTTAGTCGCCACAGTCTCTGTGGCAACAAGGGGAGGCGGTGCTGGTACTGCAGTACCATGGGGTTACCCTGGTGGCGGATCCTTTCAGGGTCAGCTGCCGGCTGGGTATGCCCCGTGGTACCCGCCGCAGGGTGTTTCTTCCACGGCCAGCACCGTGGCAAGTGTCGCCAGCGATGGCCACGCAGTACCAACATCAGCTGTTGACCAGGCCAGCCGGCATGGGGCTAACCCAGATCTTGATCAGGGTAGGCCCGTGCTGCTAAGCGCTAGGACGACGGCTGCGAGAGCATGCGGACCCAGTGGTGCCATGGCGGATACCTCAGGGTCTTGCGGAGTACTCCCTCTTCTGCTGGCAGGTAGTCGGCGAGCCACACAGTGGTTATGCCTTCTTACCCGCTTTCAGATGCCCGTCCTCAGTTACCGTCATCATCGGAGCATGATACGGATACTGTGGGCGAGGGAAAGGAGTCGGAAGCTGAGTCCGGTAGTGACATCACTACAATCTCTTCCCCGCTGCCCCGCATGAGGGGAGCAACAGCACTGATCTTCCTCCGGACACCCCCTAAGGGGGAGTCCATGGAGGAGGACCAGGGATCCTTTCAGTAGGATGCTCAGCTGCTGCTTCCTCACAGGGGACGCCTGCACTCTCATTCCCGGCAAACCTCACGGGTAGATATCGAGGGCTGTCGAGCTCAGTAGAGCTATGACGCCGCGGGCTTGCACGCTTCCTCTGAGTGTCACGAGAGAGGACCACGGGACCTACCTGAGGGGATCCGAGAGGGACCCAGATGTCGTCAAGCGTATCACGCCAGACAACATCTGAGCTCTTCCAGCGAGGTGAGCCTATTAGCGGTGCTAACAGCTAGCCTCAACGAGAGCTCCATGGGCCTAGCCCATAGGGTGTCCACTCAGCGCTGGGGAGGGGCCTGCCACTCCAATCGCTCAACGCGATGGAAAGGCAGGGTCCTTTTTCTCTTTGGATGCTTCTGCGCCACGGTGGAGGACCGTGCAAAGAAGCTACCAACGGAGCACTCTGAAGAGGTCGGAAACTGCCCTTACCATGGGTAGGAGCTCCGACTTCAGCAGGCCGTGCACCACCAACAGTACCCGAGCCCACTACCTCTGCAGCACCCATTTCTGGGAGGCGCAAGGGTAGCACAGGAACAGCTGGCAAGCCCGAAGAAGAGCAAGCGCTCTTCCAAGGGAAGCTAGGCAGAGCATTCCTGGGGGCTCAGCGGTTTTTCCACAGGGGATCTCCCAGTGGATTCGACCGCTTATGGCTTTCACCCAGAGGTGGGAAACCATCTCTTTGAGCGCCTGGGTATGGCCAGGGGTGAGCGGGGGGTTCAGACTGGCAACCCAGTCTCCCCACATTCGCCTGCACATTTCAGAGGTCCACAGTAGTGCCGCCAGACGGCCCCCAGCGTCGGGCACTACTGACAGGGATCACACAGCTTCTCACGGCGGGCGATTGTCCCGGTCTACCCCCGTTTCTACGGGTGATCTTGGAGCCATTGGCTCCAAGGAAGACCGGCGACGGGAGCCCCATCCGGAACCGCAGGCTGTTGAACACGTTCTTCAGGCCCAAGAGGTTCAGAATGGGGACTCTCGCCTCGGTGCTAGCCTGCCCCATCAGGGGCATGGGAACAGCATCGCTAGATCTCTCGGACGCCTATCTGCATATGCCAATCGCCTCTCAAGATCGGAGGCATCTGGCGCTTCTAGGTACAGGATCAAAATTACCAGTTTTGATACCGCCATCCGCCTGTCCATCTCTCCCAGGGTGTTTAACACTCTTGGTCAGAGCGGTGGCAGCGCACCTGAAGCACAGGGGTGTCAACATCAGTTGCTACCTGGACGTTTGGCTCATATACTGGACGCACTCCACTGAAGACTACGGGTCTCATGGGGTTGATAGTCCGTAGGGTGCGGGACCCTGGATTTTTTATCAGCTCAAAAAGTCCAGCGTGGTCCCGCCGCAGTCACCACTATTTGTAGGGGCCCAGATCACCCTCACGGAGGGGTTCGCGGTGCTCTCACCCGAGCGGGTGACGAACATGGTGCGGTGTGCCTGACTCTTGGCCGAGTCTCGGGCAAAACCCGCTGTGGCATGGATGAAGGTGGTAGGCCTAATGGCCAGTATGGTAGACCTCGTACTGTACTACCGTTTCTACGTTAGGCTTACCCAACTACACCTTCTAGCCTGCTTGCAGGCCCAGTCGTCACCCAATATCTCTCGCGGTTCCGTTGTCGGAGATCGCGCGAGAGGAACTCTGGTGGTGGACCCATCAGCCCAATTTGACCCAGGGTGTCAGGTTTCCTGCACCCCGGTATGTCACGTAGTGACGACCATAGCGCCAAAACGGGGCTGGGGGTCCACATCCACGGAGACTCCGCCTCGGCCTATGGGGGCCATAGAGACAGAGTTTCACATCAACCTCCCTCGCTACGAGGAGGTGATCGTGGAATCACATACCGTTGTCCTGACGGATAACACAACCGTGGTAGCCTACCCCAACAGACAAGGGGACTCCGGGCCACCACGATTGAGCCTGCATGCACGACACCTGATAGGGTGGTGCAAGTTCAGGCAGATTACGATGAGAGCGATACACATCGCGGGCGTCACCAGCATCCTCGCGCACAATCTGTCACGAGGAAGGGTGTCGGGACCAGCAGAATGGTCCCTTGCTCCGCAGGTCGCTCAGACGATCTTCAAGGGGATGTACCACCCCTCGAAAGATCTGTTCGCATCTCATCGCAATCATCCACTGCCGGTGTACTGCTCAAGGGTCGCGGACCCCAAGCATTCACCGTGGGACGCTCTGTCCATAGACTGGGGAGGATGACAGCTTATGCAGTCCCTCCGATCTCACTACTCATGAGGGTGGTGGCCAAGATCGGGTGGGAAGACTGCATTGTCATTCTGCTAGCGGCAAGGCCGCTGGCACTCCCCGAGGTACCAGATCTACTCCGGATGCCCGGAGCGGAGGTACCAGTCTATCACTAGAGCACCTGCAGTTAGCTGCATGGCCCTTACCAGGGAACACGCAGCGGAGGGAAACTGTTCATCAGAAGCAGTGTTTCTCATCGCCGCGGGCAGCCGGAGGTCTACTCTCCGTACGGATAGCGCGACTCTGGCTCCATACTACGCTTGGTGCAATGAGACAAATAGCTCTCCGCTAGAGCCTCTGTGCTGCTAGTTCCGGAGTTTCTGACAGAAAAGTTCCAAGCAAGACTTCAGCGGGCCACTGGGGCCAGCTATAAGTCAGCTGTCCTCTCCATTCACCGAGGTTTCGAGACGGGTCGACTATCATAGCCGATGGTTACCTTATTAGTCTACGCCTCGACGGTATGTTCAACGAGTGTCTACCAAAAAGGAAAGTGATCCTCCTAAGGGATCCCAACACAGTCTTAGATTACTTTAAGGGTCACCTTTTGACCTTCCGCCAAAAGCGACGCTTAAATACGTAACTCTCAAGATGGCTTTCCGGTTTGGCGTTGGCTTCGGGACGGCGGTGCTGAGTTGCACACGGTCTCGAGGTTAGCTTCCGTGTTCACAAACACTGGAGCGACACTGTTTCGGCGCTCTGTTCTCGTGACTACGAACGGGCGCGGTGCATACCGAGATTCGTCGCTCTCCAATCCCGAGGGTTGGGCAAGGTTCGGCTGAAGCCAAAGATAGGCTGGGGTGTCCGATAAGGCGCTGCAGCACTATTTCTTCCGGACACAAGCCTTGCGAGGGACTCACGACCGCATTCATCACCCTTACAGAGCCTTTCGGTCCAGCCGCTGTCGCAATGGCTGGTCCAGGTGTTGGTGGGGTCCGGGATCGCGAAGGTTTCGCGTCCACCACCCACTCGACACGAGCTATCTCATCATCTTGGGTATACCGCTCGGTTGTCCCTTGAGGAGATCTAGTAGGCGGTGTCCCGGAAGCCACCTTCGCCCTTCTCACGATACTTCCGTTTACGTTAGTAATCAGAGACGGGCGGGAGGTTTACCGGGACATTGTTCGGGCGATCATAATACGGTGGTGTACGGGTACCAGGTTTTCAGACTATACAGAATACTCAGCATGGTAAGAACCAGTGTCGCTATTCTTAACCACCAAACTTATTAAGTAAGGAGGTTTATGTCTGTGATCGCGTGGTCTTTTTGTTTCCCGACCGCTGGGGGAAAATATTTTCTGACCTCGCGAAAACCATCGTTACTCGCTCCCGTTCCCTGATCAGATGCTGACCAATCTTGTACCTCCATCCGTCGGTTACTTGCTAGATCGATCTTTCAGATGTTGATGCAAGAAGTATCTTAATCAACATCGAACGGTAAGATCGACCGGTGTACTGAGTCTAGTCCCAAACAGAAATGTTTGGTAGACTCATAACCGTGCGATCTTACCTTTCCGATGTTGATTATCCCGACCCCGCCACCCCTACAAGTTTGGTCCGAGTAGGGGATCCCAAGTCGGATAAGGGACGATCATATGGTGTGACGTCACCTTTTGGGTGAGTCCACCGGGGATCGGGTTTTTGTTATTTATTCATTTATGTGGGACAAAATGACTATTGGTTTTCCAAGATCTCGGGATCGATGCAAGAAGTATCTTAATCAACATCGGAAAGGTAAGATCGCACCGTTATGAGTCTACCAAACATTTCTGTTTGGGACTAGTTGCCATCTACTTAAGATAGCAAAATTGAACAAAGTGTGTCATGTGATTTGAGATAACATGAACAAGCTGTATTTGGTAGTTATGTGACCCAATGCGTATGTTGCTATCGCAATTGAACTATCTTCTGCAAAAAGTTATATCATATGTTACTATGAGGAGAATGAAGAGATACCACTCACACACTGTATCTTAAACTTAATTGCAATCTTCACTACATAGTCGCCCCTATGGGAACGACTTTTATAGGAACATGGTATTTTCACTATAGATAGTGCACTCATATTGTGATGTGCCCTGAGTAATTTAATTTAATTTAATTATTTAACTTTGTTTACAAGCTGAAAGTATTTCATGAGATGGGAAACCCCCTAGTACGTGCAAGATAATGGTGTGGAAAGTCGCTTTGGAATTCCCCAAATTATTGTAAACAAAGTCAGAGCTATGTTTGGAACTTGGAAAGCCCCAGTTCATTATTGCACCATCAGGAAAACCCCCCAGGAAGTGATGTAATGTGAAAGGTGAATGTGTATAATTAATATTGGGAAATCCCAAGATTGCAGCAATGTTGTGAAAATGTGATTGAAGTAATGGTTTATTAATAGATGATGGGTTTTTTGCATGAGTACTGATATAAAAAGCTGAAGGCTTTTGTTGGGACTTTACAGAATGCCATGGGAGATTGAAAACTCCACATGTGTGTGATGGTCTTCGTGCTTCAAAAAAGAAGTACATTTTAACCAGTTTATATAGCCAATAATTGAGCTAATTTTAATACAGCAACGAAGAAGACAGCGAGCACACAGAAGTGCTCTTCCTCATCAAAGGATTAAAAGTTCTTCTGTCAAATTGCTGGAGTTTGCTGGGTTTGTGAAGGCCACGCATCTGTCAAGAAACAGTGGAGCTGTGTTAAAGAAACCGGTTCCCTGGAAAAAGAGTGATTGGTGAAAGAAACACCATTTTTGGAGAAAGCAGCGCAAGGAGATATATTTGAGGAGAAAGCAGCGCAAGGAGATATATTTGTGGAGATAACAGCGCAAAGGAGATTGGAGAAAGCATCATCATTTTCGTAAGAGGATTTTATACGTAAGGATTTATAAGCGCAAGTGTACACTGGACTTCGCAGGACAAGCTTAATAAGGATATATTACATCAGTCGTCCAGAACATTGCAAGAACTCTAGGATCACCAACAAGAAGACAGCTGGTTAAGTAGTCATAGAGTAAAACTGTCATTGTGTGATTTTATTGTATATGCGATATTGTTATTATATGTACCAATCATACTCTGTTTTCAATTAAAGACTTAGATTTTGTTAACTTAAATAAACAGTGTATTTGTGTTGTGCATTCGTGTGAGTTCGGGTAATCGTAACAAAAATTGGGGGCTCGTCCGGGAAATACACTGTAAAAAAGTTGACATTATTATACTGAGTCTTGAAAGTGAAAGTACAGTATGGCAGAGTTCAAAGCAGAAGAGTTTCTTGAAACTATAGATTGGGAGAAATTTGATAAGTTGAAGAAGCCTGATTTATTAGCATTTGCCATACATTATGACTTGAAAGTTAAGCAAGCTACAAGAAAGCAAATAATCAAAAATGCCTTGATTGATGTTTTGGTCGGGGAGGACATTTTGATGAATCCTATTTGGAAGAGAAACTTGAAGTAGAAATTGGTGGGGACTCAGCATTTAAGTTGAAAGAGTTGGAAATTCAGTTAGAAATGAGGAAAATGGAAATGGACCAAAAGAAAATGAAAAAAAAAAAAAAAGAAAAACTGGAAATGATCAAGTTAGAGAATGAAAATAAAGAAAAACAAGAAAGGCTAGACATTGAAAAACAAAAATTAGCAATGGAAGACAAAGCACGCTAAGAAAAGATGGCGCTTGAGCACCAAAAATTTGAAACAGAAGAAAAGGAAAAGATAGCAAAATTGGAACTTGAAAACAAAAGTTAGAAATGGAAGAAAAGGACAGGCAAGCAAAGCTCAATTTAGAAGCACATTTGAAAGAAAGAGAAATTGAGGAAAAGTACAAGTTTGAACAAGAGAAGTTGGCAAAGCTAGGTGACAAATACTCATCAAGTTTCTCCTCAAAGTCAGGGTTTGATGTTACAAAGTATGTAAAGCTTGTGCCTAAATTCAAAGAAAAAGAAGTTGACGAGTATTTTCAACATTTTGAAAAGGTAGCTACAAATTTGAAATGGCCTCCAGAGCATTGGACCCTACTGTTACAAAGTAGTTTTGTGGGGAAGGCCAGGAAACTTACTCAGCTCTACCAATAGAGAAGTGTAATGATTATGAAGAAGTCAAACAGGCAGTCCTTAAGGCCTATGAACTGGTGCCTGAAGCATACAGACAAAAGTTCAGAGATTCAAGAAAGCAAGCAGATCAAACCCATGTAGAATTTGCTAGAGTAAAAGAACAAATGTTTGACAGGTGGCTTGGGTCAAAAGAAGGCAAAGATGATTGCGGCCAACTTAAGCAATTAGTTCTTATAGAAGAGTTCAAGAAATGTGTCCACGTTGACATTAAAACCCATTTGGATGAAAGCGCTAGCAAAATTAAGACGCTAAACGAAGCGGCGACAATGGCGGACGACTATGGTTTAACTCACAAATTGAATGCGAGTAGATTTAGTCATAACAGAAGTTAGTCAAACAGGTTCAGCCATAATCAACCTAGAGCAAATCAGGGTGGTACACAAGAAGTGAAACCTCAGTCTAATTCACAGCATAGTGCTGGTGGTAGAGGGACCCCAGGGAGTTCAGGTAACAGAGCAAAATTTGGGACTGAATTTAAAGCTAAAGTAACTTGTACTCATTGTAAGAGACCAGGGCATACGATGACCCAGTGTTATTTCTTAAAAGGCAGACAAGACGTACAAAAACAGCAGCAAACTGCTAGTAATACTGTGGGATGTGCAGTGTCACTTGAGTCAAAGAAAAAGTCAGTCAAATCAAGAAACAAGAATTCCCACAAAAGGGAGGTGAGACAGACAAGGTGTGTGAAGAATTTGAACCATTTGTGTTAGAGGGAGTGGTATCACTTGGTGATAATGGTAGTCCAAAGCCCATTAAGATTGTGCGAGATACATGTTGTGCACGGTCTATGATTCTGGAAGGAACTTTGCCCTTTAATGAGCATAGTTCAGCAGGTAATGCTTTGATCCAGGGTATTGGGATGGAAATAATTAGTGTACCTCTCCACAAAATTAACTTGACATCTGACTTGGTTTCTGGTCCTGTAACCATAGGAGTTAGACATGAATTGCCAGTCAAGGGAGTGTCCATGTTGCTAGGAAATGATCTGGCAGGGGGGAAGGTTTTTCCTGACCCAATAGTTACAGATAAGCCCTGTTTACAGGATGATAATAGTGAGGAAGAGGAGATATTTCCTGCATGTGCAGTGACACGGGCAATGAGTAAGAGAGCCTCATTAGAAACAATTGAGGACAACCAAATTGATGACTTAGGCTACAATTTGGAAGACACATTTGTGTCAGAGTTGAATGAGAAAGAAGATAAACTTCCTTCTCCTGGGGATAAAAATACCCCTCAAAATGACACAGCCTCTGAGCATGAACAAATTGAGGAAACCATGAAAGACCCATTAAGTCATGACAAGCTAATTCTGGAGCAACAAAATGACCCAGAACTCAAAGAGATCAATCAAAGGGCATTGACCCTAGAAGAAGCAGAACAAAATTCTGTCTGTTTTTACAAACAAGATGATGTGCTAATGAGAAAGTGGCGCCTGCCTGATGCACCTGCCGATGAAGAGTGGAAGGTAGTGCACCAAATTGTGGTACCAAAAGTCTACCACACTGAAGTTATTAACATAGCACATGATAGTCCCATGGAAGGGCATTTGGGTGTTAAGAAAACTCATGAAAGAATTCTGAGACATTTCTGGTGGCCCACTCTCAGAAAAGATGTTTCTGAATATTGCAAAACATGTCACATATGCCAAGTAGTAGGGAAGCCAAATCAGAAAATACCTCCTGCTCCATTGAAGCCAATTCCAGCCTTTGATGAACCATTTAGTAGGGTTATTATTGATTGTGTAGGGCCCCTACCAAAGACCAAGTCAGGTAATCAATACCTTCTGACAATTATGTGCGCGTCAACACGCTTTCCTGAAGAGAAATATTAAAGCAGTGACCATAGTGAAAGCTTTAACCAAGTTCTTCACATTTGTGGGGCTCCCCAAGTCCATACAGTCAGATCAAGGATCAAACTTTACTTCTGGAGTATTTCAGCAGGTCATGTATCAATTAGGTATAGAACAGTATACCTCAAGTGCTTACCATCCAGAATCACAAGGTGCACTAGAAAGGTTCCACCAAACATTGAAAAACATGATCAGGACATACTGTTTGGAATTTCAGAGGGACTGGGATGAGGGAGTACACTTGTTGTTGTTTGCTGCTAGGGAAGCTGTTCAGGAAACTTTAGGATTTAGTCCTTTTGAGTTAGTGTTTGGACACACAGTGCGCGGGCCCTTAAAGTTGTTGAAAGAAAAGTGGCTCAATGAGAAATCAGATATCAATTTATTGGATTATGTCTCCAATTTTAAGCATAGGCTTAACAGAGCAACTGATATCGCCAAAGAAAACTTGAAACAGGGTCAGGCCAAAATGAAACAATGGTATGATCAACATGCCAAAGAGAGAGTGTTCAAACCAGGTGACAAAGTTCTAGTACTGTTTCCAATTCCAGGACACCCATTACAAGCCAGATATCATGGCCCATGTGAGGTAGAGTCAAAAGTGGGTGAAGTAGATTATATTATCAAGACTCCTGGTAGACGTAAGAGCAGGCAGTTATGCCACATAAATATGCTCAAAGAGTATGTTGAAAGAAGTGACAGTGGCATTCCAAAACCTGTGTGTACAGTAAAACATACTGATAATGTAGACAAACATGCCGATGTATACAAAATCGCCAATGTAGACAAGAGTAAAGATGACAATTCTGATGTCACATTTGACCAGGATAAAGAGCTGGAGCACAAAGAGTATAATGTAAAATTGAACAATTCTGATGTGCTCACTAATTTGGACTCAAAGTTAGGTCATCTTTCTCAAGATCAACAAAGTCAAATTGCAAATTTGATTCACAAATTTGACAATATATTTCCTGATACGCCAAGTAGAACAAATGCTGCATTTCATGATGTAAATGTTGGTGATACAAAGCCAATCAAGCAGCATCCTTACAGAGTCAATCCATTGAAAATGGAACATCTCAAAAATGAGATTAATTATATGCTAGACAATGATATCATAGAACCAAGTAGTAGTGAATGGAGTTCACCATGTATTCTTGTTCCCAAGCCTGATGGTTCATACAGATTGGTCGCAGACCTGAGAGCCGCAAATGTTCATTCAAAGACACACTCGTACCCAATTCCAAGAATTGATGATTGCATAGACAAAATTGGGAATGCAAAATTTGTTAGCAAATTTGATCTTTTGAAAGGGTACTGGCAGGTTCCACTCACAGACCGTGCCAAAGAGATTTCTGCTTTTTGTACACCATTTGGTCTTTACCAGTACAAAGTTATGCCATTCGGTTTGAAAATGCCCCAGCAACATTTCAGAGAGAATGGTGAACCAAATTGTGGCAGGCATAGAGGGATGTGAAGCGTATGTAGATGATTTGATAGTTTCCAGTCAAACTTGGGAACAACACATGGAACAACTCCAACAATTGTTTAAGAAGCTGTCTGAAGTACAATTGACAGTCAATCTGGTAAAAAGTGAGTTTTGCCATGCCACAGTCACATACTTGGGATATGTTGTAGGTCAAGGTCAGGTGAAACCTATTAAAGCCAAAGTTGAAGCAATTGAGCAATACCCCACACCTGTAAACAAGAAGGCACTCATGAGATTTCTAGGAATGGTTGGCTATTATAGAAAGTTCTGTCCAAACTTTTCAGAGATAGCAAGTCCTTTGACGGATTTGTTGAAGAAAGATGCAAAATTCATTTGGTCAGAACAATGTGAAAATGCTTTTCACAAAGTCAAATCGATACTCATGAGTTCACCAGTACTTACTGCACCTGATTTTCAGAAGCAGTTCAAGTTGACTGTTGATGCCAGTGACATAGGTTGTGGAGGTGTTGTGATGCAAGAGGGTGAAGATCAAATAGATCACCCCATTTGTTACTTTTCAAGGAAATTCAACAAGCACCAGAGAAATTACTCCACAATTGAGAAGGAGTGTCTAGCATTGCTATTGGCATTGCTACATTTTGATGTGTATTTGGGTACCACAGTATACCCTGTGCTTGTTTTCACAGATCACAATCCCCTGACCTTCATCAACAGGATGAAGAACAAAAACCAAAGACTGGTGAGGTGGAGTTTGACCTTGCAAGAGTACAATCTGGACATCAAACATATTAAGGGGAAAGACAATGTAATGGCTGATGCCCTGTCCAGAATTGCATAAAACCTGACAAACAAAAATTTCCTTTAAAGGGAAGTTGTGTGTGACAAGTAGTCACTGTGTATGATGAGTTAAATACTCAAAGTTGATAATATGTTGAAGTTGATGTAAAAGAAGAAAACATTTAAGAAAGTTTTCATTACATTGAACTTTCTTCTTTTAAGGGGAGGATGTGATGTGCCCTGAGTAATTTAATTTAATTTAATTATTTAACTTTGTTTACAAGCTGAAAGTATTTCATGAGATGGGAAACCCCCTAGTACGTGCAAGATAATGGTGTGGAAAGTCGTTTTGAATTCCCCAAATTATTGTAAACAAAGTCAGAGCTATGTTTGGAACTTGGAAAGCCCCAGTTCATTATTGCACCAGCAGGAAAACCCCCCAGGAAGTGATGTAATGTGAAAGGTGAATGTGTATAATTAATATTGGGAAATCCCAAGATTGCAGCAATGTTGTGAAAATGTGATTGAAGTAATGGTTTATTAATAGATGATGGGTTTTTGCATGAGTACTGATATAAAAAGCTGAAGGCTTTTGTTGGGACTTTACAGAATGCCATGGGAGATTGAAAACTCCACATGTGTGTGATGGTCTTCGTGCTTCAAAAAAGAAGTACATTTTAACCAGTTTATATAGCCAATAATTGAGCTAATTTTAATACAGCAACGAAGAAGACAGCGAGCACACAGAAGTGCTCTTCCTCATCAAAGGATTAAAAGTTCTTCTGTCAAATTGCTGGAGTTTGCTGGGTTTGTGAAGGCCACGCATCTGTCAAGAAACAGTGGAGCTGTGTTAAAGAAACCGGTTCCCTGGAAAAGAGTGATTGGTGAAAGAAACACCATTTTTGAGAGAAAGCAGCGCAAGGAGATATATTTGAGGAGAAAGCAGCGCAAGGAGATATATTTGTGGAGATAACAGCATAAAGGAGATTGGAGAAAGCATCATCATTTTCAGTATGAGGATTTTATACGCTAAGGATTTATAAGCGCAAGTGTACACTGGACTTCGCAGGACAAGCGAATAAGGATATATTACATCAGTCGTCCAGAACATTGCAAGAACTCTAGGATCACCAACAAGAAGACAGCTGGTTAAGTAGTCATAGAGTAAAACTGTCATTGTGTGATTTTATTGTATATGCGATATTGTTATTATATGTACCAATCATACTCTGTTTTCAATTAAAGACTTAGATTTTGTTAACTTAAATAAACAGTGTATTTGTGTTGTGCATTCGTGTGAGTTCGGGTAATCGTAACAATATGCTGTTGTCAATAGATAGCACTTATGCTATCTTCAGTAGATATCACTTATATGTTATATTCAATATGTAGCTCTCTTATGCTATCTTCAGTAGATCTTAAGTAGATATCACTTATATGCTATCTTCATAAGCTATCTAAAGTAGAGAGTAATCAAATGCAATCTTTAGTAGATATCACTTATATGCTACCTCCAATAGATAACATTCTCATGTTATCTTCAGTAGAAAGTAATTTAATGCAATCTTTAGTAGAGATTGTGTATATAGTTAACATTTTAATGCTATCTGCAGTAGATAACATTTTTATGCTATCTTTTGTAGATAACATTTTTATGCTATCTTCTGTAGATAACATTTTTATGCTATCTTCTGCAGATAACATTTTTATGTTGTCTTTTGTAGATAACATTTTATGCTATCTTCTGTAGATAACATTTTTATGCTATCTTCTGTAGATAATACTCTTATGAAATATTCTGTAGATACTACTTGTATGCTTTCCTCAATAGACAACTTATGCAATATTTAGTAAATAACATTACACTCAAAAAGCTATCTTCAGTAGATAGCGCTTATATACTATCTTTTAGATAGCAGTAGACAGAAATCATATGCAAAGTTACTTTAATTAAATAGCACTCAAAATGCTATCTTCGGTAGATACTAGATAGCACTCATGTACAGTCTTTGTTTTTGGCCTTTTTAACCCAATTTCGCTGTGACACACTGTTCCAGTTTTTTTTTTTCAAACACTTCAGGTTTTTCATGGATAATCATTCTCATGCCTGAGTTTAGTATCATGACCATTTATGTTCATTCTGAAGTTAACAATCCATGTAGGCATCCATTGCAGGAGGTTGTTGCAACATTGATATGAAAAATATAATGCAGATTTTGGGTGGCTTGATATAAAATGTCACATCTTCGTTATTAAATTATAAAATATGTCTATCTGAACTTGAGCCTTAACCCCAATCTTAACGATATCCGATACCTTACAACTCTTGACTCTAAATATGGATGCAAACCTTCTATAATTATAATTCAGACTTTAAAAATAGTCCAGGGAAGGGGTTGCATTTGGAAGCAGAACCTGTCCTGTTTTGTATATTAAATTGCCAGGAATAGTGTAAACTAAAGGTCTCTTCTGTGTTATCTACAGAAGATATCGTAAGGGTGTTATCTTCAGAAGATAGCATAAGAGTGTTATCTACTGAAAATAGCATAAGAGTGATATCTACAGAAGATAGCAACAGAGTTATCTACTGAAGATAGCATAAGACTGTTATCTACTGAAGATAGCATAAGACTGTTATCTACAGAAGATAGCATAAAAATGTTATCTACAGAAGATAGCATAAGAGTGTTATCTACAGAAGACAGCATAAGAGTGTTAGCTACTGAAAATAGCATAAGAGTGATATCTACAGAAAATAGCAAAAGTGTTATCTACTAAAGATAGCATGAGAGTCATCTACTGAAGATAACATAAGAGTGTTATCTACTGAAGATAGCATATGAGGGTTATCTACTGAAAATAGCATAAGAGTGATATCTACAGAAGATAGCAAAAGAGTTATCTACTGAAGATAGCATAAGACTGTTATCTACAGAAGATAGCATAAGAGTGTTAGCTACTGAAAATAGCATAAGAGTGATATCTACAGAAAATAGCAAAAGTGTTATCTACTGAAGATAGCATGAGTCATGATCTACTGAAGATAACATAAGAGTGTTATCTACTGAAGACAGCATATGAGTGTTATTTACTGAAAATAGCATAAGAGTGATATCTACAGAAGATAGCAACAGTGTTATCTACTGAAGATAGCACAAGTCATCTACTGAAGATAACATAAGATTGTTATCTACTGAAGATAGCATAAGAGTGTTATCTACTGAAGATAGCATAAGACTGTTATCTACAGAAGATAGCATAAGAGTGTTATCTACAGAAGATAGCATAAGAGTGTTATTTACAGAATCCAGACTTTAAAGCACTAGTAACAGGGAGGCAAGCATATAATGGAAGCAGAATCTGTTTTTTGCTAGAGTAAATAGCCAGGAATAGTGTCAACTAAAGGTCTCTCCTATTTTTTATTGCAAGTGGCCTCCAGGCCAGACAACTTCGCACACAAGCTGATTGCAGGTTGATAGACAAAAAGACAGACACTTAAAAAAAACAGATGTAAAAATCACTGAAACAAAATGCATAAACTTTACATCACAACTCTACAATCCATAAGCAGCAGTAGCAGCCATAAACATGCATCAAAACCACAGCTTTGTTGATTCGTCTGTTCGTCCCCTCGTTCGTCATAACTAAGCGGACAATCAACTTATCTCAACTCCTCTTGACTCATTCTCATTTCTTCTACATCACCTGGCTGCTCCTAGGCAAATACACGTCTTTCTTCTTTCTCGCTTTTCCCCTCCCGGTTATAATTCTAACCTCGGGATTCCTTCTCACAATTTTTTTTCTCTCTCTGTGATGTAGCGAGGTTTATGTTCTTCTACATGGCCTAATAGGTGTTTTGACATGTCCACATCTGTCAGTGCTTTCCCCTTGAAGCTATTTTATAGAGTGATAACGATGATTATGCCGTGATACAGAAATCTTGCTTGCTTGCTTGGTGGGTGCTTGTAAATATCTTGTGCTCTATCCTGCTGCTTTTGCACTGCGCTGCCTCTTTAAACTGACTTGAAGCTTGACAACTTGTGAATGAATATAATATAAGAGGAAAATTCTGGTTTGGTCATGTATTTTAGGAATAGGATGGACATGATTTGTATTTGAAATTATTTAAAAAAAGATGTATCAATTTAACAAAAGTTAGGTGATGATGAGGATGATGATGAGGATGAGGATGATGATGATGATGATGAGGAGGAGGATTAGGATAATGATGATGATGATGATGATGGTGATGCTGATGATGATGATGATGATGATGATGATGGTGATGGTGATGGTGATGGTGATGGTGATGGTGGGGATGATGATGTCGGATGATGATGATGGTGATGATGATGATGATGATGAGGATGGTGATGATGAGGATGATGATGGTGATGGTGAGGATGAGGATGGTGATGGTGATGGTGATGGTGATGGTGATGGTGATGGTGATGGTGATGAGGAGGAGGGGGAGGAGGAGTAGGATGATGATGATGATGATGATGACAACAATATTATGATGCCTTTATATACACTCTTGGATAGCGAGAACCAATCAGTGCAAATGTTAGAAAAATGCAAACCATGCCTTTAAAGACCCAGTCATATTGAAATGAAATCATTAATTAAGTATATCGTACAGATAACCTTGAATTCTTAACCATCAAGTTCAAGAGCATGTTTTAATCAGATAAATTGAATGCACTTTATATGTTTATAACATTGATGATTCTATAAGCATCTGCAGTAATGTGTCTGGTAGCATGCATGTTATACATAGATTTGGCATCATTGAGACTGCATATGTTCCCTTTTTTACACAGATTAATGTAGATTCATGTGAACTTGTGTGAGATATGTGGTCTGTTCACATTTCTGTGTGGATCTGGCATAATTAAGACTGTCCACATGTTCCCTTTTTTACACAGATTAATGTAGATTCATGTGAACCTGTGTGAGATATGTGGTCTGTTCACATTTCTGTGTGGATCTGGCATAATTAAGACTGTCCACATGTTCCCTTTTTTACACAGATTAATGTAGATTCATGTGAACCTGTGTGAGATATGTGGTCTGTTCACATTTCTGTATGGATTTAGCATAATTAAGTCTATGTGCAACCTGTGAGATATGTGATATTTCTGAGTGGATTTGGCATCATTGAGACTGCCCACGTGTTCTGTTTTTTTTACACAGATTAATGTAAATTCATGTGAACCTGTGAGATATGAGATATGTTCACAATGGGTAGATTTGGCATCATTTAGACTGTCCACATAGTTTTTTTTACACAGATTAATGTAAATTCATGTGAACCTGTGAGATATGAGATATGTTCACAATGAGTGGATTTGGCATAATTAAGACTGTCCACATGTTCCTTTTTTACACAGATTAATGTAGATTCATGTGAACCTGTGAGATATGTGTTCTGTTCACATTTCTGAGTGGAGTTGGCATCATTGAGACTGTCCACATGTTCCCTTTTTACACATATTCATGTGAACCTGTGAGATATGTGTTCTGTTCATATTTCTGAGCGGATTTTGCATCATTAGGACTGTCCATATGTTCTTTTTCTACACATTAAATTAATCTAGATTCATAAGAACCTGTGAGATATGTTCACATTTATAAGTAGATTTGGACCTGATAGTGTTGTTAGTCTATTTTTATGGAAAATTGACCAAGCTTGAATTTCTCATAGGAAGAAGAACTTTATCACAGTTTATCAGTACAAAATTTGGGCACTGATCCTGGCTGTGATGATTAATCTATATGTAAGCTCACTAAGCTGATTAGGGCAATGTGCTCATTAATATAGAGCTGCATCCCTGAATGATGGTAAGTGGATTATAATTGATGATATGTCTTGGGTCAACATGGTTTGTGACTTCATTCATGTCAAGGCAATGATCTTTTCGTTATTGCACTAGATAATCTGAGGCATTGTCTTCATCTGTGGGGTTGTCATTTTTACAGACAGTTCTTGTTTTCAATCTAACATAGCCAGAAATTTCCTTCCTAGGCTTGCAATAGAGCTGAAATACGTGCTATGCAAAAAATGTTATATGTGCATTTGCCAATTTGGAGAAATAAATGCATATACTTTGACAAACTAATGATCCAAACAGTATCACATTAGGGATACAAAAAATATTAATAACAACAGTTTTGCCTGACCTTTTCATCACATCAAAAGCATGGTGTCTGACCAGAGAAGAAGCCCAAATTTCACCTCATTCGTTTGTTTCTATAGTCTTTCTCAAAAACAACTCACGATCCAGCGTATTGAGATTAAGCCCTGATGGAGCACTTCGATTGCAACAGAGCGACATAAAGCCGTTACAGCGAGCAGCGAAAGGACAGCTCTCTGTCGTGGGGCGCTCTTCAAACTACTGGTTACTTTTACTGATAGAATGTTTTTCTTGGGAAAATTACCAATTGGCCTTTCAGAAAGGCTATGTTTTCTAACTTGGGGAAAAAATTACCGAAAGTAGCCCAATTGGTG
The DNA here is from genome assembly GCF_039555335.1 of Amphiura filiformis. Classification (NCBI taxonomy): domain Eukaryota; kingdom Metazoa; phylum Echinodermata; class Ophiuroidea; order Amphilepidida; family Amphiuridae; genus Amphiura; species Amphiura filiformis. The sequence continues at coordinate 59,284,353 of NC_092643.1, forward strand.
GCTACATGTGAGTCATAAGGCAACACCGAGCATGAATGGCTGGACTAAACTGTTTGCCATACCAGCTGTTCGCAACCAGCTGGCTGAGGCGATAATTGGTAATTTGATCTGTATTTGCGCTATGGGATTCCACAAATCATGCAAATGAAGAAACACATAAGACCCTAGAAGTCACACCATAGGTTAATTAATAAGATCCCACTTTCAGACTCTATGTTTATTTTGTCAATGTAGGTTGCAAAGGCTACTGAGGTCCAACCTACCTGTGTGTGTCATCTTGTAAAAACAAAGACCATCAAAACATATATATTCGATTGACTAATTTAGAGGCCAAAATACGCATCTCAATTTACCAAAAATTCCTCTAATATTTCCAGCCAAAATTGCAAAAAACAAAACAAACTAGATTCTTTTTTTTTATATTTTTTTAATGGCGTCATTATGAAAAGGACACGGTCGTATCGTCCGTAAAGAAGTCACCGTTTTTGTTGGTATTAAATCATCTGTTTCATGCATCCTTCAAACCAGATGAACACTGTGATACCTGGATCATATTAATATTGCTTTTGGAGTATGTTTTGCATCCAATTTCGAGAAATTTGACTGAAAACCACTGACTGATGCTGAACGTAATAGTGCAGTCTATAGTGGCGCGACATTCAGTTTGTAGTTGCATGGCATGCTATGGACCAGTAGTACAACTACGTATCGACATACACACGGATCTACAAGGTCACCATTACAAAGCACGATATCATCAGATTGTACAGGTGAGATCGTTTTATATTTTATTATCCGTCTATACCAGTCTATATTATTCCAGGGAATTCGCTCAATTACTCAATTACCAATCCTAAATAACTTGGGAAACCAGAAAGCAGCTCTTCTTATAATAAAGCACGTTTTCATCCTTGTTACATCATGGGGAGAGTTATGGCCAACACCCGTCACTGTATCGTATTAGCGTCGCTCTTTATTCTACTTTTATGGCTTCCATCCAACCAAGATTGTAGTTTAAATCTCCGTAGAATTTGTAGACCTACTTCAACACCAACTCGGAAATTTCTTGCTCCTGTCCTACTATATGTCAACCATTTCTGTTATTTTCAACCCGATGTCAATAACATTGCTCTGTCAAATGACATTGAATTGAACCCGGGACCCACGTCACCAAATAGTTCATCTCAGAATGGAAACCTATCTTTATCTAATCTCAGTACCAGTGAATCAAGTTCAGGCTCCTTACGTGCTCAGAATGGGATGTCATGCTTGTTTCTTAATACTCGTAGCCTCAAAAACAAACTCTTGGACTTTCAAGCTCATGTTTATAATTTCAACTTCAAAATTATAGGCGTGGCTGAAACCTGGCTGGCAGATCACGTCCCCAGTAGTTGCATTCTGCAAGATTTTACCATATTAAGAAATGATCGGAACACACATGGTGGTGGTGTCTTACTGGCTTTTGCCCCAGAACTCCAGCCAATTCATGTTGTTCCAAATCATAACTTTCAAAAACAGATTCTCAATCCGTTTGGGCCTCAGTAGTTATTGGTAAGCAAAGATGGCTATGTGGAGTGTTCTATCGTCCACGTAGGAATGACATGGAATCACTAGACTGCCTTGAAGAAACCCTGTACAGCTTACACCCTGAACGCTATGCTGGCACACTCCTTATGGGAGATTTCAATGTCGATCAATCTCAATCAAACCACAATAGTATATATGTTACTCGCCTATCTGATATTGCTGACTCTTTTGGATTACACCAACATGTAAACGAAATCACCGAAATAATCCAGATTCAATCCTGGACCTTGTTTTCAACACCAACCCTGATCATATAGCAGATGTTGCCGCCTCTGAAAAGTTGGCCACATCTGATCATTACATGGTGACATTCAATATTAAAATCAATACCAAGAAACTTGTCGCCCCTTACGCAAGGTTTATCAATATGCTAAAGCCGATTGCAACTTGCTTAATGCTCTTATTCTGGAAACCAACTGGGACAATATCATCATTGACAATGATATTGATAATACTTGGAATGGTTTTGTTGAAACCTTTTTTCTTTGTGTCAATAGAGCTATACCTAGTACAGTTAGGCGTTCTAGAGCCAAACCTTGGGTTACTCCTGACATTAAAAAGTTAATCTCTAAGAAACACAAGGCTTTCAACAAAGCTAAAAAGTCTGACAGCAATCTACTGTGGAACAAATATAAATCTCTCGAAACCAGGTAAATACGCTCTCAAAAGATCGTATCAAGATCACTGGCTCAACATGGTCAACAAAAATGACAATATGAAAAGATTTTGGAGTTTTGTTAAGTCATCTCGCTCTCAACCTGAAAATATCTCTTTTAATATTGATAACCTACCATGTACTGCTCCAGACTTAATCGCTCAGAGATTCAATGATCTTTTTGCTAGTTTCTTCACACATACTGATGATACTGTGGAAATTACATCTCCAGAACTCATAGTTGAACCCTTTTCCAACATCAGGTTTAATTCTGAAATGGTTCTAAACAGAATTAAAAATTGGCTGCTGATAAAGCCGTCGGGCCTGATAACATCTCGGGCCGTATGTTAAAGATGTGTGCTCATAGCATAGCCCCAGTTCTTTGGCGCGTATATTTAGTATGTCTGCTGCATTAGGCAAATTGCCCATGGGTTGGAAAATAGCCCATGTAGTCCCTGTGTACAAGAAGGGGATCGTTCTACTTTGTCTAACTATAGACCTATTGCCTTAACGTCCGTGGTTGGTAAAATGCTTGAGGCTCTCGTTTGCGATGAGCTGAGAAGTCACCTGCTCACAAATGGTCTCATGTTTGAAAATCAGCATGGGTTTTCTCCTGGCAAATCATGCACCACGGCCCTTTGTGAAGCCACCACAGAATGGCTTGGTGCCCTTGATCGTCGGACTAATCCAACTGCGGCGATCGATCTTATATCCGTGGATTACAGCCGCGCATTTGATTCTATTTCACACCATGTGCTCATTAAAAGCTTCATAAGACCACGGCATTCGCGGACCTTTATTGCAATGGATAACATCATTCCTTACTTGCCGTCGACAATGTGTCATGTTTCGGGGTGCTAGTTCTGAGTGGACCAATGTATTATCTGGGGTCCGTCAGGGATCTGTTTTGGGCCCACTTTTGTTTAATATATACGTTAACGATCTTCATCTTCATCTTCAGTCTCCCATGTACGCTTATGCTGATGACACATTCATTTTTAGGATCATTAAAGATGACACGGATATTACTATATTGCAATCTGATCTGGACAAATTAAACTGGTGGTCAAACAATAACGCTCTTCAATTAAACCCATCTAAATGCCAAGTCATGTGCATAAGCAGGCGAAAAAACAAACCTGTTCCTGTCTACCACGTCAATAACACTAGTCTTGCTACTACTGATAACCTTCGTCTCCTAGGTGTAACAGTCTCCAGTGATCTTTCGTGGAATTGTCACGTCAACAACATTGTCAAAAAGTGCAATAAATTACTTGGTTTTACCAGAATTGTCGCGGGAAGTAAGAACTCCTATGTTCTACTCAAACTTTACCACTCGCTCATTTTGCCAATACTAGATTACTGCTCGCCTGTTTGGAATGTTTACAAGAAATGTAATATTGATAAATTGGAACAAATACAGCATCGTGCTACTAGGTCAATTCTTTGTCAACGTAGGGGGGATCAATCATACGAGGACAGACTCAGAACTCTAAATCTCACAACTTTGAAAACTAGAAGGACTTATTTGTCTGTTTCATTCGCTTGTTCTTGTCTTACTAATGCCAATCCCTTTCTTTTTTCCAGGTGGTGTGTTAATACGAGACATGAAGCTTTAATTTTTAAACAATCAATCACTCCTAAAACAGATGCTTACAAAAACTGTCTTTTAGTTAATTTCCCAGTGTTATGGTCTTCAATTCCATCCGATATCAGAGACTCATATCTCACCTGTAGCAAGTCTACTTTTAAATCTCAACTCAAATCTCACTATATGGAGCATGATGATTAATTTGTATTGATGCCTTTTTGTATTTTTTTTCCAATATGATTTGTATGTGTGTGGTCTGCTGAGTTGGGAGCGCTGCGCCTTATGGTGACAGTGCTCTTTTGTGCTTTCAGTGTTCCCCGGCAGCTCAGTAGACCCAATTTGTTGTTTTGTCTCAATTTTGTTGTTAATTGCCAGATGAATAAAATAAAATAAATTCTGACATGAACACAAGTTACAAATCTGCTCCTTTTGGATACAAAATTGTAAATTTTAGGTGATTTTTGTTTTCCCATTTTATTTAATGAACCTTAAGGGCTGGGGTATGAACGTTTGGACAGTATTTATTTTGGGACATTAGAGCACATCAGACATATCGAATTGCATTCTGAATACTGAAGAATGTCATTCTGATATCAAATAATTTAGATTTTTGAAATTAGCAATTTAATACACATTTTATGGCAAATCATTAAAAATGGATATTTTTGATATTTAACAGTACTTGAAGTAAGCTTTATAAATCTGATGATTTATACTTAAAGTGTATGTAGGTGGGATGAAAAGCCGATGATCAATTGAAAATTTTGACCTTTCATTATTGAAGATATGGATTTTTTCCCAAAACACCAAAAAAATTAGGTCTTTTTGGGAAAAAATCCATATCTTCAATATGAAAGGTCAAAATTTTCAATTGACCGTAAACTTTCCTCCTAGCCTTGATCAAGGCTTCCTCCTTATTACTTTTTCTCTATTCATGCTCTTCATAGGACCCATGTATAATCAGTGGTATACTATAAGTAGGCCTATCATATACTGGACTCTCTACAATTTTTAGTCAGGTCAGATTTTTTGTGTAGGACGAAAGCCTTGACAGGTTTGTAATTGGATTAAATCTGGCCCTACACAAATGAATGGGAGAGCAAATAATCTGCAACACAGATCTGAAGAAACCAATCACAGGCTTCCCCTGTTTAAGTCACTGCTATTTGGGAATCATAACTTTAAAAAAGGATCAACTTTGCATTTCATTAAAAAAAATATCCCATTCTTTGGAAATCAAGCTTATCCATCACAAATGAAGTGACATTATTTGTATAAATATTATATATTTCTTTTTACATTTTGTGTATAATTAGTTCTATAATTTGCAGTACAAACCTACTAAAATAAATGGACTTTCCCAGATTTTGAAAAATAACTGAAAGCCTCCCATGGTGTATTATGTAATCAATTACCAACTCTACAAGTCCTTGGCGCTGGCAACATGAGCTAGGGAGGAAGCATGCCTTGTGGGGTGGGCGTGGTGGGCATTTTGCTCAAACACTACCCCTGCAGTGCACAGTATGCCTGGAGTAAAGTAAGATAAGAAAGTCCACTATCTGGCCTCAACAATTCAAATGTTAATAAATTTTAAGTTTAAGAGGGTAAATAATTATTTTGAAAGAATAACTTTTGAAACAGAAATTTTTGGAAGATGTGGCAAAGCTTCCATGAATTTTACATTCACTAACTATGGACGCCAAAGGACTTGAAGCAAGTCTATTTCCTCCCTGCTATATACACTTTAAGAATATATCATTAGATTTATATAATTTACTTGAGGACTGTTATATATCAAAAATTTGAAAATATCAAATTTTTATAATTTGTCATAAAATTTGTATTATATTGTGATTTAAAAAAATGAAAATTATTTGATATCAGAAAGACATGCTTCAGTATTCAGAATGCAATTCGACAGGTCCGAGGTGCTCTCATGTCCCACAAAAATACTGTCGAAAGCATAATAAAGCGCTCATTTTGGATCCCTTAAGTGATTGCAGCATTTTGGTTCTAGCTCAAGGGACTCTCCAAATCCGTGAAAAAAGAAGTTAAAATTTGCAAAAAAGAAAACCCCAAAACACAACTTTTTTTAAATAGATCTATCCCCCTATGTTAAAAAAATGCATTTGGAGTGAAATATGTGATATTTGCACCACAAACAACACAAATGTTTTAGCCCTAGTCTGTGGTAAAAATGACCTATTCAGACCAAATACTTTGTTCAGGCCTACACCACATTTCGCCATACTGCAAGAGTTTCTAGAATGCTGTTAAAATAAGAAAAATTTTAATGCTAATTTATTGCACATTTGCAAGAAGCGTGGTTGCCTTTTTAAAATAACCGAGTGAGAGGGTTTTCAAGAAAATATTTCTCCTGTCAAAACTGAAGCATCCTCTGTATAAAAGAATATATGAATATTAACTGCACATCATAATATATAATGATTCGCGATACCCAATTGTGGCACATTTGATGTCGTTTAAAAGGCAGAGAATTTTATTTCAATTTTATATACACCAAAATATATTTTTAATTGAGCAAGAATAAGGATAGAAAAAACATTGAAAATTCTATGTAAAAATTACATTAGACCCCACCAAAGATTACTGTTTCATTTTTATGGTAATCTAATCTTTTATTTCCTGAAAAAACATTTGGGGTCTAATGTCGATTTTTTACATACTTGATAAAAACATCGAACGTGTATACAAGAAAAATGGTAGGTTCCTCTATAGTATTTTACTGACCATGGAAATGTACTGATACACGAGCACGTGTCAAAATCGATATAATGTATTGTCCATATAGCGCCCATTTATCATGTTTATTGTTGGATTTTTGTATATATAACACGAGTTAACAACAATTGAGCGCTATTAATACACATTAATGTTTTTAGGCAAATAAAATTCCAAAATATGGTACGTTTTCTGCCTTTTTGCTTGTCACGTGGTAGGCCTATGTTGAAGTTGCGATTATATCTTCAAATAAGTTTCAAATGGATACCAACAAGAGTCAAGACAAGTGGCCGAGTGGTCTAAGGCGCTAGGCTCATAGAGTAACCGAAGCGGTGCGCCGTGAGTTCGAACCCCGCCTCCGCCAAATTTAATTTTCACAGTATTTAAAAAAAAAATTTCATATTGGGGAAATGTGACTGGGAGAATTTATGTATGGTGTGGAGTGGTGTGGTTCAGGCCATTATGAAATCTGTGTAATGTGATGTCAACAATATTTGACCACAGTGATGGTTATAAAGTTCAAATGATCTCTTTGATATTCAGTGAATAGTCAATTAAAGGGTTTGAATGAGGAAGAAATGTATGAGTATAACAGAATACGTGTTGCCGATGATGCAATTTTGCTCCCAAATTGCCGGGCTACGGGCTCCTTTTCCGTATTGATAATATTGAATGATTGGTCATTGGCGAAGCGGCCAGCGAAGGCTAGCCCTACTATAGGGCCTTTAGACTGTGGTGATCCAAAACCATGGTATATCATAAACCCTGGCTATATCCAGAGAATTGCTAACAGCGGTTCTCGGGTGTAGTGTGTTACAAGGCCCTATGGTAGGGCTAGCGAGGGCTTGTAATGGTCCCCTACGCACTGAACAAGTGCTAAGCCCACTGAGAATTTTAGCATTAAAATGTGGCTGCTAGCTGTTCCAAAAAGTTTAGCCACCCTTGTATTATGATGTGCAGGCACTGGTCCTATAGTCAGATTATAAGGTTTGCATGTCCAAAGGATTCGCATAAAAAAGGATTCGCTAGTCCTCAAGTTAGTGTAAGGGTTAGGTAGGGTAAGGGTAGGGCCGGGGCCCGGGGGCCGGGGGCATCATACATTTTTGGTGGGTATATTCCACAGAATTTTGATGGGTGGGTCTTTGGGAGCTGACATCGTACCGGTAAAAAGGGGGTCTTTTGGAGCTGCAAATAAGTGAAAGGGGTCTTTCGGAGCTGCAAACAGTCACAATTAAGGGTCTTTCTCTGCTTTCTGGTTAAAAATCACCTGAAAAAAAATCAGAAATGTGAGGAATGAGGAATTTAGGGGTCTTTTAGAGCCGAAATGATCAAAATCAAGGGTCTTTCGAAGCTCTATTTTGGTTAAATTTAGGGTGTATTTCAGCACTGCAAAATCCAAAAAAGCAGGGTCTTTCTGTGCGAACATACCCATATGGTCATTTGTGTTAAATATCTCCGCCCGGTGCCCATCGAGGGCCAGGGGGAGGAGGGGAGGGTACTACTACTAGCAAATTTTTTGGACTAACAAACCTTGGGACCAGTGGATATAGAAATCAGTGGTTAAAATATACCTCTTTATCTTTTCATCAAGTGCCTGCCATTCCTTTGGTTAATGGTTTGGCAACACAGAATGGAGCAGGAATATTACTTATGTGCACTCAGGTGGAAAAATATGGACTGAAATTGCAAATATTAAATGAATTCCCACTCATAATAAAATGTGTTTTAAATTTCAGAGATATGGGAAGACTTGTGGTAAAATGAGAAAGTAGGAAGAAGACTGTTTTTATGTAATGTAAGGACGGAATTCATGTTGTTGTGTTCAAAATTTCATGTTTTATCATGTGAAATGATGTGGTTTATGCACGGTTGGGTTGTCAAGGCAGAATTAATGATGTTGAAAATTTGATGTGTTGTCATGTACCTTGAGTGTATGTTTTCAATGAAATAAGGGAGTTCTTGTCTTGACTTTTGAAGAAAAAAAAGGTTTGATTTCCCCTTTGTTGTGTTGTAAGCAGAAATATATATGTAAGAGAAAAAATACTTTGGAATCTGTATATCAAATGTAGGTTTATATAGGAAACAAGACACTTCTTTATTGGAGTGGGGTGCAGAGGGTTGTTTAGTATCAGTGACAAATGTACTTTTTGAGGGGTTTGAAGGTAGGGGTCATTAGTGTGGTTCCAGGCAGTGGCGTAGCCAAGGGTAGGGGTGGGGGCCAAGGGGGAAGCAGCCCCCCTGTGAGAAGTCTTGTCCCCCTCTTGCTCCCTGAGAGATTTTTTGTAATTTTTAGCCCATTTTTGACCATTTTTGTCAACGTTTCCCCCCTGGAAATTTGCCTTGCCCCCCTTTCCCTGAAAAGTCCTGTCTACGACATTGGTTCCAGGAGGGAGTTCCAGGTCATGATGATGAGGATCATCAACATTGTCAACAATAACAACATTAATTAGCAGCAGCATCAATCAGCAACAGCAACAGCAATAAAAACATCAAAATAAAAAAAAACATTAACAAAGTTTTGATTGATGCAACTATCACATCATAACAATGTCTTACACAGCTTATTTTTGCAAACAACACTCAATATATAACACAAAAAGTGATCAAAGACTTGTACGTAACAGAGGCTGTACAAAAATGGAAATATTTTCACCTCGCTCCTAGGAAGGAGAAAGATAGCGATAGAGAGCAGAGCCCAGAAGTTGCCTTCGAGCCAGAAATTTTTCTTTTCACTGATATGAATATTATAGATCAATATGGCTTTCAAATGTGTAAGTTCGCAGCAGGTCTGCGAGCAGATGTCAGAAGTTGGCGTACAGAACGACTTATGAATATTAAACGCCTACAGCGGGATGGTGGTCGTATTGATTTTGTTGTCATATTCCAGTGCTAGTCAACTAGAAAGCAGATGCACCAAGGTTTTTTTTTCTTGTCTTTCTTGTTTTTTTATAGACTCGATGTGGATATGATGATTATGCATAAGTTTGATTTTTTCAAGATGGTGTAATCGTGCCCTTGCAATATTTGTGAGTGAGTGCAACGGAATTTTTTTTTATTCATTTGAATGACGTCAACGGAGATGGTTTTAATGAGTGTGGGGCAATTACTTTTGATCGTTATTAAATTTTCGTAAAATATATTTTGATAATGTTGTTGGATGATCAATTTAATCTTACAAGTTGAATTAATTTAAAAGACTGGAGGGTTTTTAAAAATAAGTAGAAATGAATTTTAAGCACTGAAATATTTAACTTGATTTACAAATGTAAGTAGTGGCAGACCAGAGAAGAAACCCATTTGGCAGGTTAGGGTTAGTGTATACCTGGGGGTAGTTTGGGTGGAGGCATTAGCGCCAATCCGGCTTGAAATGTGTTGGGGCTTGGGGTGTCAATCGGCCTGAATTGTCAAAAAGTGAGTCATTTTGCCAAAGGGGGGGCACGTCTCCTCTGCCCCCCACCCCACACGGATTGACGCCCATGGGTGGAGGTGGTCCAGAAGGGGAGGCAATTCGGGTGTTGGACCGGGGTGTTGGATTTGACAGGGTTAGAGTTATATTTTACAACTAAAATTTGCAGGTTAATGGATCTGTTTTCTTTAGTTGTCTCTAGTCTTTATCTGTCTCTGTCCTGTGTTTCTGTCTCTCCATCATTTTTGCCTGCAACTGTGCCTGTCACTTTCTTTTCTAACCCCATCCCCTACTTCCTTCTCTTCTCCTTCTCTCTCTCTCTCTCTCTCTCTCTTCCTATGGTTACAACTATACTATGATCAGCTTGTAAAAGACGGGACTCAAAACATCGAGGATTTAGAGAATAAATGATAGGATTTTGTCTTTTGCCTATCCAATATCGTGTCATAATGGATGGGCTGGCTAATATTTTGAGTAGTGGATGCCGGCGCAGCCGGTATCCACTACGATAAAAATATTGGCCAGCCCATCCATTATGACACGATATTGGATAGGCAAAAGACAAAATCCTATCATTTATTCTCATTCTTATTCAGTTTTAATGTAATTTTTGCGAGAAAAACTACCTTTTTTCAGAAAAAAATAAAGTTACTTTTGTGAGGACATCCCCGTTGTTTTAAATGAACGAAACCATCACGAACATCTAAGCCGCCGAATCGCGTTCTTAGTTCTGACGGGCATTACGCGGACGCATTATCGCGCGATCATTGAGAAGCAACAAGCGTGCCGCCGTTGCGTGGCGGCGCGCGCCATGACTAATATCACTATCAACTATTGTGAGATATTATACACCTGAAAACCAATCATATTACGTGAATTCTTTACAAGACGCACCCATTGAATAAGAATGATACATAATTGCGTACACACAGCTGGGCGCAACAACTATGCGACCTAGGCTTTGCGTATTACGTGCCTGTCGCACGCTTTTGTGAATATACGGTGGCGTAAGTTGGAACGGTATTGATATGTGTAGTAACCGAATTATTCTTGCCTATTACAAACTGATCATAGTATACTCATGCTAATTAATTAGTTCGCTATTACAAACTATTTACCATAATTGTGTTGATTGAATAATCCACAGAGTGAAAGGTATCGTCTTGGGCTCTTGGCTTTAAGAAGGTGGAAAATAAGGATAAAACAAAGCTTTTAAAAGTCATTCCTCGAAAGCGATCAATCACCCTTAATAGTAATACACATCATACAAGAAAAAATTTGACTCCGCACAGTCTCCCCTGTTTTTGCAATGTTAAAAATTGAAAGAGGCAATAAAAGAAAAACGAAGTATTTTGTGAGAAGACTCGTCAGTGAATAACAGTGGTGACGGGGCCTGCGAGTCAGGTGGATGGAGCATATGTACAACCCAGCGTGCTAACACATCAAAAATTGTGTTGGAAATTCAGAAATGTATGCCTTAGGCTAACAGTAAGCCAAGTGTTGGGTTGGGGTAATAGAAAAAAAGTCATGTTGATTAAACCCCATGTATCATGGGCACAAGGGGGAGCTTATTGCAAGCTTGACAATATTATTCTGCAGATGCGTAAAGAATGAAAGACAGGAAAATAATGTTACTCAATATCCTTTAGTCATACTTTTTTGATAAATATTTTTATAAATGATGGATGGTTTTACAATGTACAGTGATCCTCTATGAAATATTTTTGGCTACCAAGCGATAGGCCAAATCAAAAAAAAAATTTGTTTCAGGTCCACCTCCGTTTTCACCTTCTGGGAGCAGTCTAATTTTTTTATTTTACACTTTTGTTGTTATCATTGCTTAAAACAAGAAGTGTACAGGTGTCCAAAACAGAAGCCAAAACAAACACTTCTTTATCCATATGCAGGGAGTGTCTGAGTATTTGGAAAAGATTTCAAAATAAAGGCCTTAATTGAAGCCATTTTGTGGACCATTTTGACATATGATATAGTTTTTATCATTAAACTAAAAGTGTACCGATGTCCAAAACAGAAGCCAAAGTGGGCACTTCTTTATCCTTTATTCTTTTTTCTATTTTCTGGTTTCATAGAGTTTTTTGGGAGCATGGGCCGGGTAAGCCCCTGCCTGGATCCGCCACTGGCATGGGAGATGACGGAGGTCGTTCCATAAAACATGGACAAATGAAAAGCAAAACAAAGGGGTTTTATATTTTGTTCAACAAAATTGTAAAAAAAAAATTTAAAAATAATTAGGACCCTCGAAAGGGGGGGTGGGGTCGGGTGTGTCCATACCTGGATCCGCAATGTTATTTTTTACTTAAAAAGCAAGACACTCGCAACTCATGGATGATAGAGAAGTTTTAAGAGGCAAGCAAAAGATCATGTCAGAGGTAGCTCAATTTACATTCAATTCGATTCGATTCGATTCGATTTAATCCAATTCAATTGAATTCAATTCAATTCAATTCAATTCATTTAAATTCAGTCCAATCCAATCCAATTCAATGCAGTTCAATTCAATTCAATTCAATCAATTCAATTCAATTCAATTAAATTCAATTCAATGCGGTTCAATTTAATTCAATTCAATTCAATTCAAAGGTAAACAAATTATTGTTTTTTACTTTGAAGAAACCAACAGTAATTACAATGTTGGAGATTAATGTGGCTTTTGTATTTGTAAGTATTCCCAAAGAAACCTAAACCGAATAGATGCTAAAATCCAGATTTTAATTAATTTAACATTTAAACTGCGTAGTGAAAAACAAAAACCACACAAACAAATTGGCAAGATGAAACAAGCTAATTAAAAAATAAATAAATAAAAAAGAAGTCAAACAATTTCTTCATTCCATTAAGCCTGATGTGAAACGTGTGTGCAATTTAAAAATGTACATTAATTTGAGACCAAAGTAAACTCTTTGCAAGAGAAAATTGCAGTATTATGTAGTGTAATTAGTAGCGACAGAGTGACTGAATGCATCTTGATGCTTGCACAGCTGATCATGTTGCGTAGGCTCAGCACGGAACACGTTTATGCAATATACCATATTTCTTGATGGTTTAATAAGGTTTAAAATAAAGATTATTAGCCCAGCTAGTGATGACGAAATCCATTTACACTCTGCGGTTTTGTCCTTCGTACATTTGACCGTATTTTTACGTGCAAATTGTTTGATGTAAATGTTGTATCTTTGTGAGCTTGTTGCCCGGGCTTGTTGTAGTTATCATCATAGAGCTCATACGCCAGATATGAAGTAGGGGCCTATAAATATGATACAATGGTTGGATACAATGTCAAAGGGTCATATGAAGCTCAAAAGTCGGAATCTGAGCAGTGTGAACACTGGCTGGATTTTAGCTTGGCTCATTTGTCGTGTTCAATAGAGCATACACAACCAGCTGGTTTCAACGCTTTTCAAAAAGCCCACTTGGACTATACTATGCAGGCCCTGGTGAACACACAAAGAGGACCGTCATTTATAAACACGCATGGAGGAATAGCAGACCGACAACCGATGAAGGGATACATATATTTTATGAAATAGTATTTTTGATGCGTTTTTAATTTTGTGAAATTTACAAATTGATATATAATTTGCAAAGTGCAGACATGAAGATGTGCAAAGAAGAAAGATGAATGAATTTTGGAAAATAATAATTTCTAATGAATAGCATACAGACAACCAGTATTTTATGAGATGGTATTTTCGCTGTGGTTTTCATTTCATGAAATTTAGACATTAGTTTGCAGATATAAATTTATAATTAATAAAGATGTGAAAATGAGATTGATTGCGTTATTCCATGGGTGTTGCAAAATAAATAATTTATTTTTGTTGAATTTTGCAAATTAGCATAAAGTGCAATTATCATAAACTGAACAGATTAAAGATTAAACATTTCATGGATTTTGAAAAAAGTAATAATTACGGTAATTTTAGAAATAAAAAACACTTCTCAGTTTTTGGTGTTAAGGGGCAAATGTTTTTATGGTTCTTTTTAAATATATTTTGTGAATTTACATTACATTGCAAACATAATAAAGATATTAAAAAAAAGATTTACTTTAGAGAAAAAAGAACCTCCTAATTCTATTAAAAATTGTGCAAAATTGTATAAACAAGTGCAGCACCGCACATTAATATTGGACACTGATAAAATAACATTGGAAATACAATGAAGGTGGTACCATTCATATCATTTCATTATTTCAATGCAGGTTCTTAAATTAATTAATAACAAATTGCATTTGGTAAAAAAAAGTGGGGAGGGGGAAGAATTCTGATATTTATAGTGATTTTTCAATAAGAAATGTTCAATATCCCTGTCTGTAATTAAATAAACCATATACGCCATTGTAATCACATTATTTCAACATTGAACAGCTTCCATTATATGTGCGGTTCTCAATAAAAAAGAAAATGAGAGTCGGAGTTTAATTGAAGTATACGACCTATTCCGCACACCTGTTTCAGTGTAATTTGCCAGCACGGATGGTGTTGTGTGTTCTAGGAAAATATGTATCAGACCGTAGACTTCATAGCTGCCTCTTGACTTGATGTATTGGGGTGGGGATGTGGAAGGTGTAATTTGCCAGCACGGATGGTCTTGTGTGTTCTAGGAAAATATGTATCAGACCGTAGACTTAATAGCTGCCTCTTGATGTATTGGGGTGGGGATGTGGAAGGTGTAATTTGCCAGAACGGATGCTCTTGTGTGTTCAAGGAAAATATGTATCAGACCGTAGACTTAATAGCTGCCTTATTTATAGACACCTCTTGATGTATTGGGGTGGGGATGAATGAGAAAGGGGTAATTTGCCAGTACGGATGGTCCTGCGTGTTCAAGGAAAATATGTATCAGACTGTAGACTTAATAGCTGCCTCTTGATGTATTGGGGTGGGATGAGAAAAGGGGTAGCCTAATCCCGGAGCCTAATTTGCAAGCACAGATGGTCTTGTGTATGTAACAGACCATAGACTTTAAAAGCTGCCTTATAATACGATGTTTCATTACATACAAATGTGATATTTGGAGTAGGAGATGTAGTGGTGTCTGCAGGTTTTTCAAAAGTGGGGGGGGGGGCAGCTTTTGATTCCCTGACTGCTCAAAAATTTCCGGCTCTCCCTACCCCGCCATGATTGACTGACTGACCAGGCCCGTACGCAGGGGGGGTGCGGGGGGTGCGACCGCACCTGCTCAAATTTGCAAAAGTATACAAAAAGTCCCAAAATGTGAGAATCAGGTTTTTGCATTTTTTGGTCAAAAAGGTCCAAATTTGGGAAGAAAGTCCACTTTTCACAAAATCGCCCCCCCTTGGAAAAAAGTCCACTTTTTTCAAAATCAGCACCCCCAAAAAAATCCTGCGTCACGGGCCTGTGACTGACAAAAGTGGGGGGGGTGCATATGCCACTGATGAGATGAGGTTTGAGCAGAAAGCAGGCCTGTACACAGGGCATTTTATGGGCATGCAGAAAAAGTGGACCTTTTTTTCCAGGCAATTTTTTGAAAAGTAGATTTTCTTCCCAACATTTTGACCTTTTTGACCAAATAAGCATAAAAAACTGATGGCTTGTTACATTGCAAATTGGGATTTTTTTTTTTAAATCAACACCCCTGCATTTTATCCCTGAAAATCTTCTGTGAGAGGGGGAGCATGTGACATGTGTTATGTGCCACATGCTCACAATTTAGACGTCGCAATCGCAAGGAACTTGGCCAGCACAATGATGCGTAGGTTTTGCAGTCTGCGCTCTGCGTGCTCGCAGTTTAGAATTTGTGATGTAAGGAAACTAGGCCAGTTCTATTACACCCTGATTTTGGCTGACCACTAAGCTTTGTAGGGCTGCTCCTCTCCCCATTAGCACAGCCACACATACACAACAGCTAGCAGCTATGGTTCCATTTACGCACTTCCTTCCCTTCTGCATCAACACTGTACAAAACGTGATGCATATTATTGAGAAAACTACGCCATGCAGTCATGTCAAAAAAGAGTAAATTATGCATGTTTTATGCTTAATAATAGCACACAAACAGAAACACAGAGGAAAAGGGGGAAAATCTGATGCTTATAACATAATATTAATTTTTGGTGAAAAATTGAAATGATTAATTTATCTTTTTTTTTTGATAGTACCGTAATATTAGTTGAATAATGTATTGTTTGTGGATAGCTGAGTGACTTGATTCTTTTGTCGTGCAGCTGCTGTGCAGTGTAGTGTAATCTATTTAATACATTCATGCATTATTTTCAACATAAAAGTATTTCATGTCATTAATTTTTTTAATTATTGGTAAATTATTGTGTCATACAATGTTAAATATGATTTAATGTATTCAGAGCATCTGTTGCCATTTGCGATCACTTGGAACGGGTTTTATTGTAAAAAGTGATTTTATGGTTTGAATAGCACTGGCGTGCAATTTTTTAAAATAGTATTTTTACTTAATATAAATGTGCCACTCTACTGAGTACTTCATTTTTTTCAATTGATATATCAATAAAATACTAAAAATGCCATGTCAATTCCAAGAACATCGTAAAATTGAATTCACCTAAATATTGCTCCTTCTAAGCAACATTCGATACATGCTCTGGAAGCCGTAATGAAATAACAACTGTACCTGTTGTCGTCTTTGCGTCAGGGGCATACCAAATTTGTCCAAAATTGTCCCAGTCTGACCGGACTGTCTGACCCACTACCAGAAGTATTGCAAGGGCGAAATGCGCATAAAGAGTGGGAAATTTTGCAATTTTAAAGCTAAAATGGCCCAAAATGAGAACTGCACTAAAGGAAGATGAACATTACAATATGGTCAATTTTGCCCTGGTTTTTCGTGCCAGAGGGGCAGCTTGCCCCCTGCACCAAGTAGGTATGCCTCTGATTTTGTAGCAAAGTAAAGGTTATTTGCAGACTCCATTGCAAAATGCACATACTAGAGAACCGGAGACGGTCCCCAGTTCCTCCAATGTTCCTGTTTGAGACAGTGGCGTGTGCATCACATTGAAAGTGGGGACCAGGTTGTTCAGTTCCCCCGAATGGAGTCTGATTGGGAGTGTAAATGAGCAGAATGACTGATTTCCCCCAAATTTCCCCCAATTTCCCCTGAATTACCAACAAAAGTGGGGGGCATGTGCCCCCTGCCCCCCCATTTGCGCACGCCACTGGTTTGAGAGCAATTACATACGCACCTTCACGCACATACCCACCCCACCCCAGACAAACCAAACAGAAAATGCAAGTATAAAGATTTTGAATGAATTTTGCTTGTAACCTACACTTTACAAAATAAAGAACAACAATATCATATAAATTTCTTGGATAATAATACCATAAATAATCTCACATTTCATCCAGTACAAATCATCATTGTGCTCTTTACTAAATAGAAAAATATAGCGAAGTAATGAAGCTACAGCGCTTTGGGCAATTTATCTTTAACTCTTCTCCTCTCTTATTTCTTTGTTCACCATAACTCTTTCATTTTTTTCCAAGATATTTTCGCAAAGATTGGATTCCAATTCCTCCTCCACACCTCGGCTGTCAAACCGGTACACGCAGGTTTTATCATATATTCCCTCCCGAACACGCAGAATAAATTGATGAGGAAGAAGGCAGGAAGGGTAGAATAGAGAAATAAATCAATAATTATGAATAGATTTGAAAAATAGATGACAGCGGGTTTGCCTGTAGCGTATATAGACCAAGCGACTGATAGTCAGTAGTTTGGTGGGTGTTATTGCTGAGAATCATGTCAGATGTGCATAATATAATACAGGTGAGACTGCGAGACATAAAGCTGACAGGTCTTTCATATTTTGTACTGTGACTTGAGAGAGCTATCTCTTGTCTGCTATGATTAATGGGTTTTTTAGTGGGTGGGATATGTATGGAAATGATGACAAACAAGTGTGTGCATACACCATGATGTGCAAATACACCCCTGTTAGTAAATACCTGCAAAGGAGGACCTCATTCTGCATATGATTTTAACCGAGGACACACACACCTGATTTCAATCGATACACTATGGACCTACCCAACACACACCCGACCTGGGATATGTATGGAAATGATGACAAACAAGTGTGTGCATACACCATGATGTGCAAATACACCCCTATTTGTAAATACCAGCAAAGGAGGACCTCATTCTGCATATGATTTTAACCGAGGACACACACACCTGATTTCAATCGATACACTATGGACCTACCCAACACACACCCGACCTGGGATATGTATGGAAATGATGACAAACAAGTGTGTGCATACACCATGATGTGCAAATACACCCCTATTTGTAAATACCTGCAAAGGAGGACCTCATTATGCATATGATTTTAACCGAGGACACACACTTGATTTCAATCGATACACTATGGACCTACCCACACACACACCCGACCTGGGATATGTATAGAAATGATGACAAACAAGTGTGTGCATACACCATGATGTGCAAATACACCCCTATTTGTAAATACCTGCAAAGGAGGACCTCATTATGCATATGATTTTAACCGAGGACACACACTTGATTTCAATCGATACACTATGGACCTACCCAACACACACCCGACCTGGGATATGTATAGAAATGATGACAAACAAGTGTGTGCATACACCATGATGTGCAAATACACCCCTATTTGTAAATACCTGCAAAGGAGGACCTCATTATGCATATGATTTTAACCGAGGACACACACTTGATTTCAATCGATACACTATGGACCTACCCAACACACACCCGACCTGGGATATGTATAGAAATGATGACAAACAAGTGTGTGCATACACCATGATGTGCAAATACACCCCTATTTGTAAATACCTGCAAAGGAGGACCTCATTCTGCATATGATTTTAACCGAGGACACACACACCTGATTTCAATCGATACACTGTGGACCTACCCAACACATATCCAACCTGAACCCCTAAATGTGGACCACTTTTAAATGCATTTTTATATTATTTGCATTGTTCTGGTTACAGCCAGCAACCATAGACATCCACAGTTGCAGGTTGGTCCACAGTATCACTGTGTATATCCTAATGTGGTCCATGTTTGCAAGTAATTACATGTATATATGCACCCCAACACACACCCCCTGCAGGTATTCACCCGCAACCGTTAATTTTACACCAGCAAAGTGAGGACATACTGAAACAGGCTTTTGTGCACAAATCTGTTAAATTAATTGCCACACCATAGGCGGTGGACCTCACATTACAATTTGAATGGTGGACGGACCTATAGGCTAAATGTTTTTAAGCTGTTTGGCACCCTCTGGATAGGTCTTACGACCATGGCCAGGCCAAAAAAAAAAGAAGATGTTTGCTTGCCCTCAACCGACCGACCCTAATTTTGGAAATCTGAAAAAGTTTTTTTTTTCTATTTACTGTACAAAAGAATACCGACCCTATTTTTGGACATTCCTGAAAAAGTTTTTTTTTTCTTTTCAAATTTTTGCATTCTGGAGATGTAAACAAAAATGTATTTTAGAGCTTGTGTTCAACATTTTAGTTGTTTTGTAATGTTAATTGATCATTTTGACACCAAAATTGTCTGATTTTTCATATTTTGAGCCTTAATTAATACAAACAGTAGTATTTAAAAAAAAAAAAAAGAGAGAAAAAAAAAAAAGAAATCCCGACCAACCGACCCAATTGTTAAAATTCATTTGAGGGCAAGCAAACAATTTTTTTTTCTTGGCCCCATCTGCGGTTTGTGTAAATTCATAGAGTGTCCACGATTTATAATGAAAATAGACACAGACACTTGATGCATACAAAGCTGACAGGTCAAAATTATATACCATACTAGATTTCGCGGTTCTCGGGTTGGGCGGTTCTCGTGATAGTCCTATCTCTAATTACCCAACACCCGTTACCCATAATAATTGTCCTAACCTTCCAATCTACTACGATATACGTCTCTCAATGATTAAGACACAACTTAATCAACTCTGTTTTGTATCTGTGACGCTTACTTCGGTACCCATACCCGGTGGGTTCAGTCTTCACTGACAATGTGTACGCATGACGGTTCCAATTAGGGGTACTTTTCAAGAAATGTCCGCGGAATTTTCGAGGACAAAATTGTTCGCATTGTACAAATTAGGGGTGTTTTGGAGCAAAATTGTCCTTGAAATGAAAAATAGGGTGTATTTCTAGGAGTTTCGTCCGCGTTTTACCGCTACAGTTTTTGTTATTGTCCGCATTTCCCGTGAAATAGGGGGAAAATTCAAAAGCGTCCTTGAAATGGTAAAAATAGGGGTATTTATTTCGGAAAAATGTCCTTGATTCCTGGTGATAAGGGGTGAAATGAAAATGCGTCCTCAAAATGATAAAAATAGGGGAGGTATTTGGGGCAAATTGTCCTTGATTTCGCATAAAATAGGGGGTAAAATTGCTGCAAATGTCCTCGATTCCCCGTGAAATAGGGTCATTTTCAAATCCTGGAACGGTCATACGTCCTACCTTTAAATACAAACTGAACCCACCGGGTACCCATAATCTGGTAACCCATCGTTCGCCTCTTCCAAGCCCTGTCCTGCTACCACATTGGAGGACCCAAAAATACCACGAAATTCTAGTAGTGTCTGGATGTAGGCCGTTTATTCAATCGGGAGAAATGTGACGCAAACGGGTTATATATGCCTTACCATAACTGATGGTTTTATGTTAATCATGTCTTGAAAATAGGCCTATTGTTCCGATGAGATGCACTTGTTAGTCACACTGTAATGCTTTCCGATGCGCGATGCAGTACTCGAAATTATATACCATATTAGCCCTCATTTTTTTAGCAAGCCAAAAAAGAAGGGGGTAAGCAATTTTGGGCAGGTTGAAAGTTATGAAAGGGTGCAAACAATTTTTGGCACAGGCACCTTTAAACAAAATGCTCTAAAAAGGCAGTATTCAGAAATGTTTAAATATGCAAACTTCCCTGCTCTACGCTTGCATTATAATTATATCTATAACATTTTGATTAGAGTTAATAGAGGGCCTTGCTTAAATACACAACACAATGGCACCACCAGGGTTCGAACCCACAACATATCGATCAAATGCTGTACTTCTGAGCCCCATGCCCTTGCATTGCATGTGGTGTGTCAATGTAAAACAATTAGTTCTTCCTTTTGAGTCCCCGGTTTAAGTCCTTTTCAAAAACATTTCAAAACAAAAACTGTTGATTTTATGTAAAATTCACAGTTATTTTGTGAAAGCAGAGCGATATCTGTATTATTTAATATCACTGAACATATAAATGCAATGAAATGAAGTGGTTCATATAGCTAAGTAAGAGTCTCTCATGATGAAATCTTGTATTTTATGAGACATGACAATGGGTAAACCTGTAGTGTTGATGTAACATGTTAGGAGCTTTGCCTACTTTCCTGCCTACAAGCCTGCTCGCTTGCTTGACTAGCCTATACTATGTTTGATATGAAACAGGTGATTGAAGATTATTCCATATTTTTGTTTATGGGGTGTTTTCGAAGTATCTCTCCTCCGGTATGCCCGGGAGAGTGAGGTATGAATAAGTTGGGTAGGGGTAGTAGCAGTACAGTTTGCACCTTATTATTCCTTGGAAAATCACTCAGCTGTGATGTGATTTCAAAGGAAGATTATCGGACCCTCCTAAAGTGGAAAATTGGTGATACATCTTATACCTCGCTGCTTACTGTAAACGTGGATTCCAACTGGAAAAGCCCAATGTTGACACCAAGAAGGGTGTCAAATTTGCTGTAAACTATGAGCAAATGCCAGAGCATGTAAGAGTATCAAAATTAGGTTTTGCCCATGACAATCATCCTGAATTGCCCATGACAATCCTCCTGCAAAGAATTACTAAAATTAAAATTTGTTTATGTGAAGTCCAACAAACGGCTATGAAATATGTGTCACTTTTCTCACCTTCACATCCGGCAAATGAGCTCTTCTCACTATTTGGGTCAGGGGGATTAGGTCACCCGGCCCTATGAACCTCACAAGAGCTCACAAGCAGAAAAAATGAGCAAAATGCCAAGATCCTCCCATTGTGCGAAATGCAATGTATATAAATTCACAGCATCTAAATGCTAACATGTTCTATGACCATGCATGACATTTCTTTGCGGACATAGTGTAGCTAACCAGTCGGCCCACAGACTTGATTGTTAGCTTAGACAATCTGTAGGCCAGATGGTCAGTCTGTGCTCATGATATTTATGCGACAAATATGGAGTGACATTCTAGTCATTTGCCATTGCAATGTGATCAAAGAGCAGTTGTGGACAGACTTTTTCTTGTGGTTTGTGCTGTAGATTGGTAGGGTGGGGTGGGTTGAGATCAGAGGGATCTGTATCAGGGTGTTAGCTAGCCACCCGCCCACCTGTCATTTTGGATGGGCAGTTTGTTCCTGGACAAGCAAAATTAATGCCTGTGACATGTTCTAAAAAATAATGCTTGAATAAGTTCTGTGAACTCAAAACAAGACCAGACTAATAAATCAAGGCTATAGCAATAGCTATTTGAATTGATTGAGCCCCCAGAATGTGCAGAAGTCAGGTTAAATGAGCTCAATCAGTGAGATGTGTAGGAAATGCAACTTTAGAACACTCTTCGCACCCTACCATTAACACTATCCTAACCCCAACCCTAAATTCTAACCAAGCCCTGATTTCTAACCACTAATCTTAAGGCATAGGGTGCAAATAGTTATGCCAATACTAGACTCCAGTGGTATAAGAGGCAACATCATCCAACTGACCCACTAGTGAAATGGCTATAACCCTTAACGGTCAAATAACCCTTAACCAGGACAAAAAAAATTAAGGGCATGATTGACATAGAGCAAGATTCTTATTTGACTAATAAGTGTTTATGTTTTTCTGTTTCTTTTCCATGTTTGGTGTTCTGCACTGATACCTTTCTGTTGATGCCATTATATGATATGCTACAGGTAAGTGTGTAAAAATCACTATTGTCATAGGTACTCCAAATTACTTTGTACAAATTTAAATGTGATAACCTTAATGACAGTGGAGCTGACATTGATGGCGCTGTCTTGTTGTTTAGGACTTGGTCATAAATATGCAGTAGAAAGTAGTTCCCTTCATCTCTGTTGAGTGTTTTGGACCCCTTCTTTCATATCCAGATTAGAAACCATTGAGGTACCTGACATCAAATTTGGATTTGAAGAAAAGTTCTTAGTGGATAGCTGCACCGGCATGACCACTATACTCAAAATATTGGACCTGCCTGTCACACAATATACTACGTAGAGGATAGTAAAAACAATAATTCCTATTATTTATTCTCTATGTTGTGAATGTTCCAGGAGCTAACAGGAGGGATAACTTTGTTTACAAGTTAATGTACATCTCATATCATATTTGAATTGACAGTATTACAGTATGCGTGAGATTTACATTTCCCTTCAATCGATGATTCATTTATATGTGCAGATTTGGGAAAAAGAGATGGGCACTTTGGCCTGTCAGCATTGCTCTGGCACACCTTTACCGTTTTATAGATATGTGGAAGTTAGAGACATACTGATGAGTTAACAGGCAGTCATTGAGCTCTTATTTTACAGTTGTGAATGTCCCAGGAGCTAATAGGAGGGATAACTTTGTTTACATGTTATGTACGTCTCATATCATATTTGAATTGACAGTGTTACAGTATGCGTGAGATTTACATTTCCCTTCAATAGATGATTCATTTATATGTGCAGATGGAACAGATGTTCAATCGCCACTAAGTTTTGATTAACATGATACTCACTGGTAAAAAAACATACCTCAAGTCAAAATGCAACGAAGTATGATGTGGTTTCATCTGGAACTTTTTTTTACATTTGCATAAATGGAGTTTGGATAGGGGTTGTTTCTCCTTGTTTATAGTATAGGGGTATGTAACCAAGGTTTGAGGGTGCATTTCCAGCAAATTCAGTTTCAGAGTGCCCACTTAAATGTCTGTTTTACCATAGACTACCTGGTCACTTTGCCTTGTTGAGGCAAATGACCATACTGGGACGTGTCGCAAACATGGGTAGCATTATCGGTCTTTTGGTATATCAATGACCCCTTGGGTCCACTTTCAAATTCTCAGCGGCACACCAAACTTGATTACCCCCCCGCCCTCTCCTTGATTTCTGCTGATGCATAGACATTGGCGTACGCAGGTGGGGTGTTACGTGTGTGAAACACCCCCCTTGGATCTGTCAAAAAAATAAAATGAGGGAAAATAAAATGCAAAGAAAGAGAGAGAGGGGGGAAAGAGGGGAGAGGGAGGGAGGGAGATAGGGGGAGGAGAGGTGGGAGATGAGCAAGGCATAGGGGACATATTATCACAATAATATCATAGGCCTATTAGCCTTAATAACCCCCACACAAATTACATCACCCCATAACCGGTATTGACCGGTAACATTATGTAAATGTGTTAATTGTTGATACATGTCACACCCCCATCATCACACCCCTGGCAACGCACGACGTTAAGGTTAAAACTTACGTTGCTGGGGTGTTGGTGTAAACATGTATGTATTGACAGTTTTAATTGTCAACCCCATCATCACGCTTTTGCATCTCTTACACCGCATTGCGCCATGTTATCGCGCCATGTTATCGCGCCATGCTGAAAACCGTTGGCAAGCTATAGATGATTAAATTTGTAATCGAAATCTAATCGCTTTCAAAAGAATAAGTTAAAATAAAGCATATTTAGACAGTATTTTGCATTGAAATAGTGGAAAAATTATGCAATCAATGGCTTCAATTGGACCTTCATTTTGCAACATCAGAGGGAAAACTTGTTCACGAAAGGCTTCATAGACCATGTAGACCGTCATTTCAAAAGTTTTCGGCTTTTTGAAACTAATATTTTACACACTAATCAGTGCCAAAATGGTCCACCAAATCGCTCAATTAGGTCTTTACTTTGCAAAAGTTTCTTACTTCTCAGGGGGCACATCCCCCTCAGACACCCCCTGCATAGTGGATAAACATGTGGCCATATTCGCTTTCGACATTTACCAATTTGTGTTTAACATAAATCATAGGCCTACAATTAAAGGGAAAACTTGTTCACAAAAGGCTTGTGGACTGTCATTTCACAATTTTTCGGCTTTTTCAGACTAAAATTTTACACACTAATAGTACCAAAATGGTCCACCAAATCACTTCAATTAGGTATTCATTTTGCAAAATTTCCAACTTCTGAGGGGGGCACATCCCCCTCAGACACCCCTGCCGATGTCCGCTACGCTGCCATTTTTAAATGTTATTACTTTTTTTTTTTATCATCACACCCCCCTTGAAAAATTCCTGCGTACGCTACTGTGCATAGATATGTATGACAAAAACAAATGCTGACAAATTCTTGACTCTGCTTTTAATGGGCCTCATTTTGGTGAATTGTTCAAACTCAATGGGTACTTTCTTGTACAACTTGAAATCTGATTGCGATTTTGTTTTTTTGTGGTGCACCAAGTAATACTGATTTGTCAGGTTATCGTCCATGGTCAGCATTTACAAATGTGCTCACAGACGCCCACACAGATGTACAAAAGTGAAGTTTTGGCATAATGAGTATAACATAATATATCAACTGGAATCAGTATAGTGTAAATTATTGTGAGCTAAGATGAAACCTGGATTAATTTGTAATGTAATTGAAAGGGAACACCAGATGGGCAGAAATATATGTGATTAATTGATTTATATGTTCAGAGTTTGGCTGCTTTTTAATTTAGTTCTGTTAATTAAATTGGCATACTGGTATCCTGGATTAGTGTTGCAATTGTTGAATTTCTAGAAATGATAATGATATGCAAATTTAGTTATGACTATTGTCTGTCCAATTAACTTAGACACCCAGTTTTTGTTATTTATTTGAAAAAATATCCACTTTTAAAGAAAGTCATGAAAGAAAGGTGTTAACATTCGCTGAGACCTAACAGGATTTTTGTGTTTCCAAAGCATTGAGTGAGAGTTTACCAGAAATTCTATTGAAATTGGAAGGTTTTTCTCAACACTTTAAAAACAATCCCGTAGAAGTTGGGTACCACTATTTTGGAAGGTCTCATTATACAGATTTGTAGGTATTGTGATTTTGGATAGTGAATGGATGAATAGTAAATTAATTATACTCCTCACCAAAAACATTTTATAAAAATGAAAATATAATTCAGTTCATAAAATGCAGACAGTGTTTCTAATTAGCATATTTATTCTTAGTGTATTAACTCAGTGATCCCAGTTGTCCTCAACCAATTACAACAATTAATTGCGCGGTATTTGAATCTTGTTCTGTGCATGCTTTTGGCTTGGCCCAATTCCAAGAAAATACAAATTGTATGCCCTATGAATGTTCTGATGTTATTGGTGAGGAGTATAATTCACAATACACTCCAGACGCATAGCAACTTGCCCTATCATTTGTTATAATGCACCAACTGAAATTATTGATTGGCTCCAAACAAAGGATTTGAACCGGTGTCCTTCACCGAAATCATGGCACAGTGCAGTCCATTCAATCAAATATTGTCATCAACCTATTTGATCTTAGTGTATTTGTAATGCGTGTGAGACGACCTCTCGCGGTAGATTGCAAACATGCTTTTGTTGAATGCATTTGAGTAGACCGCCATTCAGGCGCGTAGGAAGGCGTATAAAGGTGGGGCGCCCAATAGACGGACCCAATATGACACAGAAAAAATGTAATAAATGGTCATGAAAGCGTGGCATCGCGTCGCTTTTCATGACGTAGGGGGTGTCTGAGGGGGATGTGCCCCCTCAGAAGTTAGAAACTTTTGCAAAATGAAGACCCAATTGAAGCGATTTGTTGGACCATTTTAGCACTATTAGTGTGTAAAACTTTAGTTTGAAAAAGCCGAAAATTTATGAAATGAGCGTTCCATGAATCCTTTCGCGCGAATTTCGTGGACAAGTTTTCCCTATTATTGTAGGCCTATAAATTGTGTTGAAACCCTTAATTGGCAAATGTCGAAAGGAGAAGCGAAAATTGGCACTTGTTTGTCCACTACGCAGGGGGTGTCTGAGAAGTAAGAAACTTTTGCAAAATGAAGACCTAATTGAAGCGATTTGGTGGACCATTTTAGCACTATGTGAGAAAAATTTAGTTTGAAAAAGCCGAAAATTTGTGAAATGACGGTCCATGAAGCCTTTCGTGGACAAGTAGTTTTCCCTATTATTGTAGGCCTATAAATTCTGTTAAACATAGGGCCTAAACTGGCAAATGTTGAAAGCAGAAGCAAAAATGGGCACTTGTTTACCCACTATGCAAGGGGGTGTTTGAGGGGGGATGTTCCCCCCTGGGAAATTTGACAAAATGAAGGCCCAATTGAAGCCATTTTTGGTGCATCCTTTTTACACTATTTAAGTTAAGACTCACAATAAAGCATGCATGGATCGATGTTGAAGTTAGCATGGAGTCCGTCTTAATACTACCGTCTTTGTTGACAAAATGTGACGGGCCCTGCAAATCGGCGGGCAGTAATTTTCACATGCTTTTATGACGAGGACTCGCCGCGCGCCTCCCAGTTCTGGCACTCCGTGTAGCACCGGTTGCACTAAAAGCAGCACGATTCGCGAAATACAATAAAAAAAAAAAAGGGGTCATTTTTCATACAGTTGTTCGCGAAATTGAAAAAAAGGGTGCTCTTTATTCACCAATCACATGTATAAATCATCGTAGTTTCATTATTCAATTCATTTACGAATTTCAGTTTCATTATTCCGTTTGGTACACATTACAGGTCACATAAATTATACGATGCATATACAACCGCGGGTGCCGTACATTAATTAATGCATTTCCATCAAAAAGGGATATATTAGAAATATTATTCGCGTTTTAGCAAAAAAAATTGGCATTGTAGAGGGCAAAAAATTCGCGAAATTGCTAAAAAATAGGGTTGTTTTTATCCTGAAAAGTTCGCGAAATGAGATTCAAAAGGGGGTGTTTTAAAAGTTCGCCGACGAGCATGAGTGACCCGTGGTATACACGGAGTGCTGGAACCGTGACCCGCCTTCAAGCAATGCCTAAAATAATTGCAGGGCTAAAGGCCTCATAAGACCTACTTCCGATTGACACGACTGCGCGGTTTTTTAGGCATATGTGACTACTATCACGACTATCTGCCAAGAATGTAACTTTTTCTCTCCTCCTTTTTCCCTTTTCTCTTCTCTTTTCTCCTTTTTCCCTTTCTTTTCTCTTCTCTTCTTTTCTTGGCAAAAAAGTGGGGCGCCCATGGGCGCCCCAGGTGCCCCGCTTGCGACGCGCCTGCGGCGCCATTGTTGTGAATTAGTAAAAGGATCAAAGAAAAAAGGGTGGCATCACTGATCAATATGCATGATTACAATGTTCAAACACCCCTTACTGTAAATAGATTATCCCATCAAAAGTTTCAAGTCATTAGGAATATTCGGCTGGACCCAGATATCTTGCTGTAAATCGGTCAAAATTGAATAAAAGTAGACTAGGAAGAATATTTTTTCATCGCTTTACTAATAATTTCTGCTAGGTCTGACCGTGTTTAGCAACTTTTCTTTCATGACTTTTTGCCAAAGTAAAAACTTTAAGAAATATATCCTAAAAACCGGGTATCTAAGTTATTTGGACAGACAATATAAGTCTCATTCCTGTGTGGTTTTGAGAAATATTATGCTCATTGTACCCATGCAAAATTGAAGGGGCTACACATAAAAAAGAAGATTCGTATTACCCTTTTCGACCAACCCTAAAATCGGACAAAATAGGGTTTTTTTTTTTTTTCATATTTGAATTTTCATATTTGGTATAAAATACACAAAAATGTTGTGAAAATGCTTTGACTGTTTGTAGTTTGTACTGCACAACTTTGATATATTAAAAAACAAGCCCATTTTGTGGTGAACTTGCATTTCTTGATATTGTATGTGGCAAAAAAGAAGTAAACCAACCGACCGACTGATCCTGATTTTGGAGCTCTAAGGGCAATACAATTTGTTTAGGCCTTAACTTTGCGATCTGAGGCTTTCAATTCTTGTACAAATTCCTTTCTCAAATGTGCAGTTGAGAGAAGAGATGTGAAATCATGTGATGCTACCGTCACATTTTAAAGGAGGATTTCGTGATCCTAGCATCCTCTTTTTATGACATTTTTCAGTAGATATCCACGAAAAAAGCTTATTTCCAAAATTTCAGTTGATTCCGAATTTATGCGTTTATGAGTTATGCATGATTATGTGTATTACACTGCTCCATAGACAATGTGTTGTAATTTCGTTCTGGTGCACCAGAACGAAATTCAAATTTAGCGATATTTTTGCTAAACTAATTAATCTGCAAGAAATATTTGGTACATAAACATTATATAGCCAGAGGTATCCAGTGGTGTAAAAATCTCAACTTTTTTTGGGAAAAGTGGGGGGATGAGGCTGTGGATCACGAAATGCCCCTTTAAATATTGGTATATATCTGAATGTTGCAAATGTGAACTTCATGATTAGAGACACAGTCACACAGAAAAGAACCTTTTTTTGACAAGTATTTTCTGTGGAATAATTGAAGATTTTTGATCGGAAGGTTTGGACAGATGGCTGGTGGGAGGAGGATTTATCCCAATTTTGCTTGATTACAATCCATTTTATATCATCAGCCCCCATCCAAATGGCCTCAGCACACAAAGTAGACTCTATTTTAAACGAGCTTTGGAATAATATGTTTAGCATACACCAGTAATGACACTTTATTTATAATAGAAAATTTGTGCAAGGGGAAAGGAAAGAATGTCATATTGCATCTGTACACATCGAACACCGGCTGCATCATATACTGTCATATCTCAAAAGGCTGCCTTGTGTGATTGTGTTAGTATTGTCATCTAATTATGATGAGATAATTTCATGTATAAATGTTGAGGTATTTTCAAATTATTCCAATCCCATGTCCACAAAGAAGCATGCTGAAATATCAAATAACAATAAGAAATATGACATTGATGATAAAAATCCCACAAGGCAGCCTTTTGAGATACAACAGTATGTGATGCAACAGACAAATTAATAGTAAAGTCAAGTAGCAACATAGCTGCCCTGGGGTTGTCATTACATGAATTATTTTGTAAAAATGACTAGTAATTATTCTCAAGTTGAGATTCATCCTCAGGAAACACTATCATTAAAACAGATATTTTAAGCAGGTCAAAAAAATATGTTGATTTCCAGGGAGGATTAAGTAAAATTTGCACAAAATGTTAGAATTGCCTACAATTTGTTTATATAAACATGAGACATGAAATTTCCTTCAAAATTCCAAAAAGTCTCACCAAGGAGCTTCCCAATTCTGAATTGCGAAGTGCTGCGTCTCTCCTGCAGGTATGCGTACCTCCAAAGTCGGCAAAATGTGTACGTCCGCGTCGGTACTTTGTACTTCAGAGTAGACAGACTATAGCCTAATATGTGCTGTGTGATGAGAAAAGGCAGCTATTAAATGTATGACTAACTTGTATAAAGTATACCCAAAGCATCTGGTTTATTCAACCAAAGGCAGCTATTAAATGTAGGATTAACTTGTATCAAGTATATACTCAAAGCATCCGGTTTATTCAAGCATACCGCCTGTGGGATTCACTCATAGTGTTGATTTAACCAGCAATATTTCTTAAAAAAAAAATTACACCAGACAGCGAAGAAAATATTCTCTATAATAGCAATTACAGCCAAGGTAAATCTCACCGATAGATCCTTTATCCATTTTTTTTTGTAAAGCCATCGCATTCAAGTGAAACCCACACCTGCAATTTACCCCCGAGCATCACGGAACATAATGGACTGTCCGCCAGAATAGCTTTAATCATGAACGACCACTTTAAATATAGAAAAAAAAAAAAAAAAAGCTAAGAAATATTGAAGATGTTTTCTTGAATCAGTCCAGATTGGAGACATGAGAGCGACGGATTGTGCACACGTTTATTTTGTTCTATCATGCATAAAGATGGCTGTTTTAGAGGGTCTTTTTTGATTAAATGGGAGATATTCAAAACATAGGAAACTGTGTGAATGTAAATTGGCCCCTGCTCTATAGATTTATCATGTTGGGTGTCATATACATGATGGTTCTCACTCTCTAGACCTTGGAAAAGACAGGTTGCTGTGATAACTGTTGTGAGTCTCTTTTCTTGTTTGTTGTACGGTAAGCAACTTTATAGAAAATGTGCTCTTAAGGTGATTGGGATGGGAGGAGTCATAATTTTCCAGGTTAAGCCATTGAAAGCCGAATGCAGTGTATTTCCTAATATCAATATATTGATCTGATAGGAAAAGAGTCAAGGAAGGCAATAATTTGCTACTTGCACGCATTTTCCGCCATTATGCACTATGTGCGGGGAGAGCCTCGAACTGGCAGCATACATGAAAGGAAGAATTATGTAACCTTACACAGAACGTTATGACTAGTTCAATTCCCATTCATGTATGCTGCCAGTTCAAGGCTCTCCCCGCACATAGTGCATAATGGCGGAACCGTGCAAGTAGCGAATGGTATTTATATTTCCACTGTTCTTGCGGTTCTTGAGTTCAGGGTAATAATATTTAAGAACAAAGTTTTGGGCATTTTTTCACTCCCAAGAAAAATCATGCACAGGCACCCGTTGGGATCGCCTTCATAGAACCCATACCATTCCTCAGTTTGTCAGCTTTATTTGTCTCAATATTTCAGTACAAACACTGCTAGGTCATGCTCCTTTCTGACCTGCCTTAAACTATCAGTGATCGCAGTGATTGTGATAATGCTATAAATAGTCTATAAAATTATTTCATAAAACGTTTTCAAATAAAAGGTTTATACAAAATGGAAGAAAACAGCAGTGATGATAAAAAATGTGCGAAGCTCCATTCACAGGGCCATACCCAAAGACCCTGACTGCGCAGCGAAAATATCCCCAAAATACCCCTAAACGAGGCATGTTTTAGGCATAGATCTTGGGGTGTGTGTGTACACTTTGGACCCCCATTTTTGCTGGTCATGGTATTGTTGTATTTCAGCTGCTTATGTAAATGTAAGCCAAGGTTGTACACTAAAAGATGTAAAGAATGGTTTGCTTTGGGCTTTAGAAAGTTTGCTAATTGCTGTCTACTGAAGACGACACTAAAACACCTGACTATAATATACAGGTTAACAAGGACAAATGGCTTCATTTTAATCATTGCAACTTCATTATAACATCCTAAATCAATTAGAAGTCTGGAAATCCCAGACATTTTTATGTAAAGAAAATGCAATTTCTTCTGATGCAAATGTCTTTTGTTCAAATGAAATGATGCTTTCCATTTTCCCATAGCTATTGCCTGCATGTGTATGTGCCAAAGTTGAATTGGCCAATTTTTGGCTTTGCTGATCAATTCCGTAGGTACACTATTTTGCTCTCCGTATTATGATGATGGCAGATTTACCATAATGTTACACCATAGATTCCATAGGCGGAGGAAAAAGTAAAGAATATAATAAAAATATTTCCCCACGGGGGTGACACTCCTCATAAGACATGGCTCAGTATTCATATTTTGGGCCCTTTTCATATCTCAAAAGCTAAAAAGATATGACCCCCTGAGTGGTGTCAAATGAAAGAGAACAAAGTAAAGAATATAATAAAAACAATTTCCCCACCGGGGGTAACACTCCTCATAAGACCTGGGTCAATAGATGAAGCCACATGGTTTAGCTATGGTGCGGTAACCGCTCTAGTTTAACATCAAGTTGCAGATTTTTTTGTTACCCAACTATTTGGAGGCCTGACTGAGATGCTGGTGCTACTTGTATGTCAGAAACTACTTTAGATCTGATGCAGTATTTACAAAGCTCATTAATTAATATCTCTTCATACAAGGTTGTTCCGTAATGAGAATTGAGTAAGTTAACTTAACCTATACAACATTGTACAATCAAACTTGACTTAGGTAATAAGTCGGTATTTGAATTATTTATATAAGTTGTTAATGGACCCGCAGAGATCCGTTGTTGTAGAGTGCACCAATACCCTTGTACCCCACGGTTTGTACCAGGGATGGCTTTACAGGGGGAGGCAGGAGAGCATGCAACCTCCCTATGGTTTGCAAAAAGAGGGGAGAAATCTAGGGAACAGAAGAAGAAAGGGAAGGGAAGAGAAAAAGGGACGGGAGAGAGAAAGAGAAGGAGAAAATAGGAGAGGGAGAAGAAAGAGAGGAGAGAAACTGGAAAGAGGAGACAGGAAGATTGTCTACAGTGATTTTTGTTTGTCTGCTGCAACTTTCTATTCTTTTCACTCAAATCATTAGCATTGCTCATTCCTTTTTGGTATTTTATGCAGCGGAAGACATTATGACAATTTTTTGTTGCTGTTGAAAATAAGCTCTTCATTTGCTGCAAAGGAGAAAAACGCCCACAAGATGTCAGAATATAAGCCTAAATCTGGCCGGGCGTAACTGTGCTATCAAATCTGTGTGTCCGTTGAGTGTGAAGATGCAATTTTGGAGGACTTTAGAACTCTGGTCCCCACTCAACTGTAATTAATCCTAATCCCAACATGAATTTCATAATCCTTACCTATATATTACTTGATACTAATCGTAACCCCAAAACCTTTGAACTACAAATCAGATCTCTTGATGTGGTGGTAGTACAGTTATCGTAAAATTATGTTTTTAAGACTTGAGATAAGTCTATGTCGGTAGCATCATCATCCATTGGCATGGATGTAAATGGTAACCATAGTACATGGATGAGCAGGTACTTTAGCTTGTGGGGATGTCAGATGGAGAAAAAGAAGAGAGTGAGAGACCAGCTGATATATGAATGACTTAGTGAAAAATGGAACCGAGTCAAAATATGAATTTCATGATATGTGTTTATATCGCAATCAAGGTATATCCGGTGGCGGCAGAAATTGTCCGGATTTGTGAAGTAAAATAAATAAATCATTGGATGGCTGAGTGTAAAAAAGTAACTTAGTCAAATGTTAATTCTATGTATGATTATTATCACAAGCAAGCAAAATGCAGATACCATTAGCAGACATTAGTTTATAGGATGTTCATTGGAGAAATTTACCAAATTTTTGAATGGCTTAGTGAAAAATGCAACCGAGTCAAATTAATTTTATCATGTTGTCAGTATCAAGCAATGTGAAAATGCATCAAGTACACATTACATTTGCCAAATGGAGAAATTTACCAGATCCATAAAACGACTTGTAGAAATGTTCTGAGTCAATGGTTTTGTGACCCAAACCAGTTCAGTTATTAACACACATTCTAAAGCAGACACTGGTTTGTTTTACACATATCAAATGCGACCAGCTGATGTTTTAAAGGACTTTGCACAAAATGTAATCGAGTAAAACATAAACTTCAAACACACACCATTATGTGTTGCTAGGCGAGTCGTGGAATGTTGTCATATTTGCAGTGATAATGACTGGAGGCTAAAGGCCTCTTGTTTGCTTGCAATAGGGGTTGAAGTTTGATGGGGATTTAAGATGGTTAAAACAAGAGGCCATTTCTTGGGACTAAACGAGATGATTATGAAGTGAATTGGGATTAATGTATTAATTTGAAATTATTAGAATTCGTAGAATTTTAATTAGGCCAAGTAAAAAATAAAACATGTTTCACGTCCGGTTTTCGAAAAAAAAAGGAGGAGGAGGGGCTTTTTATTTTCTATTTTTATCGCAAAATTGGTGTAAATACCCATACTTAGAGCTGTTTTAGCGTATACAATAATGCCTGGAAAAGGAGGAGGCCCTTTTTATTTGTTGTTCTGAGAGTTACACCCTCCAATGATCACAAAACCTTCCTAAAATGTTTCTTGTATCTTAACAAGGCTATAGAAAGCATTCCAACTTCCTTCCTAGACATATTTTTTGAAAAGTTATAACTGAATTTCAAAAAATAAAATATATTTGAGGAAACCTCAAAAAAGGAAGCGGGAGGGGACGTGAAACATGTTTATTTTTTTATTTTGCCTTATAAATAAATCAGAAGATTTGTATTTGTGACCAAATGTTATTTAGTCTTTTGTCAGAAGTTGTGAAATAATTTATCAGAACAAATATTTTGGGTGTTTTCTTCTTCCCTAGAGAAATTATGCACATGGGGTTTAAATTACACCTCTTATATCAAGCCTTGACATCTCTTTTATAGAACCCATATCATTCCTCTTTTGTGTCAGCTTTATTTGTTTCAATAGGTCATGCTCTCTAACCCATTACATCTTAAATGATAATAAAATTGATTTCCTCACATTTTTGTGAAAAAATTGGGGTTTGCACCTAAATTTTCCCATTCCCTTCTGACATGGATCAGTCCATAATAGTGAGGGGCTGTGCAATTATTATGAGCCTGGGGGGTAAACTTTCCAAATGGCATGCCAGAAAATGTTTCCCCCTCCCTCGTCCTGCCAAAAGTTGCATACCCCCACCCTCTGGGCTTGTCCAAACATCTTTGCTCCCTTTGCACATGCAAATTGTTAGGATCCCAACTTGCAAACCTTATAGGGTTGGATCCCAACTTTTAAACCATTCAAACATGGTCTTGATATATTATTGTGAGTGCAGCGAGTAGAAAAAATTGTGTATTTAAGCATTTCCTTACTGTTTTCCTAAGCCTTTTTAGAGCATTTTTAAAAGGCGCCCCATAAATGTGTGCCAAAAATCTCCTGCTCCCACCTCTCGGCTTGCCAAAATTGCTTCCCCCCCTTTTGGCTGGCAAAAAAATTGCCCCCTAATTTTACCTTCCCCCAGGACTCATAATTATTACCCAGCCCCTGACAAACAGTCCTTTTGCTTCATAGCACTCACTAGGATCCACAACGTGCTTGTCTATCAAGGCACAGTTCTTTAACCCCAATACATTTGCACATTCTTTGAATGACCTTTGAAAATTTGGGTACAAAAACTCATACTCTGAAACTTGAGGTCAAATTTTTCACTATGATTGTTTAATTGAGGTTATTGAACTATGCCATTGGGATGAGGCCATTGTGGTCCATAGTGACTACATCATAAGAGGTTGTTGACTCTCTGTAACATGTAGTGCAACCATTTAGCTTAGTTATTTTTCCTGTTTAAGCTGTCATCTTTCCTGAGATGTTTTCACCTTTCTCTCCAGATATATTTTTACCTGTCAGTCAGTAACAGAGTGACCATTCATTTCTTAGTTAATCATTTACGCTCATCGCTGAATAAATGCCTCGATAAGCTGTGCTGCCTGTTGGGGATATGGCATTTAGAATATATGAAAAAATCAGAAGTTATTTCTCTTTTTGATGCTATTCATTAACAGTTTTTCAAATGGTTTATATTTTGTAAAACATTTTTGCTTCAGCAGTGTGATAAAGTAGAGTCTTTAGGCTGTAGGAAATTCAAAGTTTACACCTCCAGCTCAACAGGTATTGTGCTCGAGTCTTACGGTTCTTGAGATATTCTTCTATTTATTTCTTTGTGGCAAAACAGTTTGGTCATAGGGTACCCTTGAAACACTTGTTCATCTGCAACATTGCTGAATTTGGAATACACATCTTCATAAAAAATTTTGTCAAAATTCATAAGCAAAGGAGACTTGGCATTATTTTTTTTCCACAGAATTTGTCATTACAGCGATAATATATTTCAGTGACTGAGAAAATTGTCTACCACTTTCTGAAAATAACCTGGATCACCAGTGAAATTATATTTGACTAATTATTTAATAATTATGCACATTCCCTTGGGGTTAAATATCAAAATGATGTGGGGTCAAAGGTTAAAGGTCTTCGACCACTCGATCATTTTTATGTTGAAGTTTGTTTCATCTATCAAGCTGCAGATTTTTTTTTGAGTGTGGAATTGGACTATTCCAGTTAAAATCCATACACCCCCTATGGAAGACTTGACCTTAATCTTCCACACGGGGAGTGTGAATTTCAATTGGGGCTACTTAAATGGGTGACTCCATTTGAAATCTACACCCCCTATGTGGGATATTTAGGTCATGTCTTCCACAGGGGGTGTATGGATTTCAACTGGAATAGCCCATTTCTTAGTCTTACCTGAAGATTATCCAGACCACACCACACAATATTGTAGATGATATCAAATGAAGGTTCATGCAAGGCATGGGCCACAGGATATAATTACTGGTGTTGCCGCGGAAACTCAACCCTGATTTTCCTCTACCTCTTCCGTTCTTCATCTTCTCATCTTCCTTGTTGGAGGAAATAGAATACAATATTATTTTGTCAGGTGACAGGAACAATGTTGTTTCTTTGATAGCTGCCATTTATAGGATTCATTTTTTAACAAATTTTGTTTCAAATGGTATGAATCATTGTCAAATGACCCAGTGATAAAACAAGGATTTAGAAAAAAAGGTTTGCTGAATTCACCAGAAAAATGTCAGGTATATCATTAGTTAATCACTGCTTAAAGAATAGTGCAATTATTAAAAATGGACATTTTTGACACTTTTAACATTAATTAGTAGTTCTTGAAATAAACCTTTATCAATTTTTAATAATTTGCCATAAAGTTTGTATTATATCGCAAATTTCAAAAGACCGAAATTATTTGATATCAGAAGGACATTCCTCATATTCAGAATGCAATTTGGTGTCTGATGTGCTCTCAGGTCCCACTAAAAATAGAGTGTTAAGTTGGGTGGCCGAGCCCTTAAAACATGCAGTGAAAAATACAAGTATGTTTTACAAATTTTGTACAAAAATACAAATTGTAC
This sequence comes from Amphiura filiformis, assembly GCF_039555335.1. Taxonomy (NCBI): domain Eukaryota; kingdom Metazoa; phylum Echinodermata; class Ophiuroidea; order Amphilepidida; family Amphiuridae; genus Amphiura; species Amphiura filiformis. The sequence goes on from NC_092643.1 coordinate 59,322,091, forward strand.
TGTACTGTGTCTCGGATGTTTGATTGTACCGTGGCAGACTCGAATCAGTGCGTTTACGTTTACCCAGTTGCATCATCAGTGTATATGCCTCGCTGGATTGGGTTAAGGCTCACAATTCGAATCTGCCGCTGCAAAATCCAAAATGGCATTACTCTCAACATGGGCAGTTGGCATTGGGGATAGCACTTAACATTAACAGGAGTTATTTGTAATATTTTGTGGAAAGTACACAAGCTGTGTTATCAGGGAATAAGTCAATTGGGAATGGGAAATGACAGTTGACTTAAGCAGTAGTACAACTATGCAAGCCGCCATTATCCTGTCATTACAAATCCTGGAACAACCTGTTGCGTATATTGCACGGGAATGCGTACTGTATGATTGTGTAGTATGCCATGCTTCTGGCACCCCATAGCACCCTGTTAGCACCCCAATGCATGTCCGTGTCTGCGTCCGCCCCCGTCTCTGTGTCAAATTTCTGATTCCCAATGGTTTGTTTTTATCCAGGCTCCTTAACATGCGAATGATAACCACCCACGTTTAGTCAGGGCCTTGCTGTTATTATCAAACTGACTTCTTCATGCTGACTGATCAATTTGTGGAGCACTTCGGTAATGTAATTATATTGTACAGAAAAATCACTGCATCCTGAACGTGTATTTAACCACAATTTGTAGGAATTATGAACATATGAATAAAATGGTTACACAATGTAGAACTGCCCTTTTAAGGGGGGGGGTCCTCAAGTTTGGTTTGGGTAGGGGGTGCTGCTGAAAAATCTGAAAGTGGACCCATCAATAAAATATACCAGTTTTTCAAGAAATTTGAACCCATTGATAGAAATTTGATACACCCAAATTCAAAATTTTCAGTCAAATTTAACACAAATTGTCTTAATTTTTACACAAATTTGGGAGAAATTTCAAAAATTTTGGCTAAAGTGAGGCAAAATTAGACTCTTTTCTGAAAAATAAATTGAGAAAATTTTGAAAAACAACCCATCCATATACCAAAATTGGGCTAGAAAAAGGGGTAATTTATATACCAAAAGGCCTAGAATGCTACCAATGGCACATCCCTGTATGGTCATGTACTGAGTACCCCCTGGGCCTTGAAAAGTGTGGGGACCATGTATGGCTGCAGAGCAACCCTCGATCCCACCATAGCACTGAAGCCCACCCGGGCGTTCGTCATTGCCAGGGAGGGTGTGTCACTTCCAATACTGGACCAGTGCTAACACAAGGCAGCTGTCCCAGATGCAACTTGTTTCATTGTTTCTTTTTGTTTGATCAAAACCACAAGTAATATTGTTTGGTTTTGATAATTTCATGGTAGAAAGAAACATAACGTCTTGTATTATGAGACTTATGTGATCTGGCAACATTAAACAAGTATAATCAAAAAAAAAGAAAAAAAAAGAAAAAAGAATGCATGCTTATTATAAATATTTGTGAGCAGTACTTGTGACTTGAGCCTTTTGACAATTTATTTTTGTCCATAAACTTTACAAATTTTAACCAGATGAATTCCAGTATTGCCTTTATTATCACAACCATGACCATATTTGAATAGCACATGCAGTGGCATGTTTGGGGGAGTACTTTTAGGCCTTCAGTTTTTTCACTCATGGTTATGTGTGAAATCACAGATCCTTGAAAGAACTGGTTTTTAGCGGGTTTGCCGTCGGACATGTTTGGAAATGTCAAGCTTTCGTCATGAGTAGCTCAGACTTCTTCAGTACAAAGTACCTTAGAATGAGACATATAAGCCACCCTTGCTTATTGATGGCTTACTGAAGACTGCTCCGCTTGTCAACAGAGAACAAGCAGACCTCACCTATCTACTAATGTAAAAGGTTTTGGTGGCCCTGAAAAGAGCCTTTCATTGAAGAATGCCCCTTGTCAGCACAGAAAAGTAAATAAGTAGTGGCTCTGAAAAGAGCCTTTCATGGAAGCCTGCCCCTTGTCAACTAACAATAAACAGACCTCACTACTTTTGGTGGCCCTGAAAAGAGCCTTTCATTGAAGACTGCCCCTTGTCAGCACAGAAAAGTAAATAAGTAGTGGCTCTGAAAACTGCCCATTGTCAACTGAAAACAAGTAGACTTGCCTATCTACTGATGTAAAAAGTTTTGGTGCTCTGATTTTCTGTTGTTGCAATTATGAAGTATTAAACCAAATTAAACAAGTCTGTAACGCTTCATTCATTCAATCTGTCTTTTTTTTACCTCAGAAATACCTTGTGAAAATTTCTGCATATTAAAACTACTGTATATATTTTCATGTTCTTAATTTTGTGTGATTTGGGGATTTTGGGAAATTGTGCAAGTTGTTTATTTTGCGGAATTTATGTAGCTGTAAAGTAACTTTATATACAAACTGTATTTTCATGTGTTGTAATTTTCATGTCTGTACGTACACTCACAAAATCTGTGAAAATAAAACCTTTGCGAAAATAGCAGCACTTACAGTATATCCTTACTTTGTTGAGTAGATAGTATTACACTTCAAAATTCAGATGTATTATATTTTTTCTCGTTTTGTTTCTGTCAATATCGTCCCATGACGATAGTGATGATGTGTGAGAAAAGAGTCATTGTGAATGCTTGATAACTAACAAGTTATATAATATTGTTGGGTTGAAACAGGGAAGTTTTATGACAAAAAGCTGCTTCCTTGGTTTGGGTCTTAAAGAATTGATTTAATTTTACAGGAATGAATACCAAGAACTGTGATGGGATCACCAAACACCAGAAACTCTCAATCTCAGGGACAGGGATGCCTCCCCTCCCCCTCTGCTGCTGACTGGAGCCGGCCACACCCTGCTGGGCAGTTAGGATCAGTGTGAGCACAAAGCAGCCCAGAAGCCAAATATCCAAAGTACAAAAAATTGCTGGCTGGCATGATCTTCTACCGAGTGTGCTCAAGGCCTGATCCCTGTTACTAAACATGCACAATACCAAAACCAGCCTATGTATACAGAACTAACTTTCTTGTCCAAGATAATGTGTATAATTATCTGAAGATTATCTGAAAATTTTCTACATTTCTTGCACATATTCTACTAAATAGCAAATAGCAGCCATTCCGTAAGTAACCATGTCATATCTAATTTAATATATCTCATTCTGCTATGCATATGATGATACATAGTTGGTAAAAAATTTAAATGGGAATGAGAGAGTCGGGAGCATTCCAGATGGGCTGGCTCTCTCCCTTGACACAGCGCTGAATATGAAGTACATGCAATGTGATGCTATGAATCAAACATGAATTGTTGCTGAGTTTCAAGCACAAGTGTTTTATTAGCGATAGTTTAAGGCAGGGGTTTAAGGTGTCTGTATGGCAATGATACCAGGGAATAATAAAGATTGGGAAATGACAGCAGGCTTTAGCAGTTACAACAACTTTCTAAGCCAGTTTGATGAAGACCACTAGTGTAGCGGTGAAACGTTACTAAAAATGTGAGTCTAACACCTTAATTTTTCTTGGAATTGTACAAGAAAGAGCTATGTTAACAGCTTTCTAAGGCTATTACTGTGTCTGTCATCGCATATCTTGGAATGACCCATCATGTACGTTGCACAGGAACGTGTCCTGTACACTCTGCTGATCGCGTTGTATGCTATGTTTCTTTAGCACTCCATACACTTCTTTAGACCCCATTACATTAGAATCCCAGCACCATTTGTAATAGGTGCCCATACTGATGATTTGGTGGCTCTGAAAAGAGCCATTTGTAATAGGTGTCTGTACCGAAGATTTGGTGGCTATGAAAAGAGCAGTTTGTAATAGGTGCCCTACTGAAGATTTGGTGGCTCTGAAAAGAGCAGTTCAAGGAGACTCCCCCATTCCCATGTCTGCTCTGTTTTTCTCTGTGCTGGTGTGTGTATGGGCATAATTTCAGGATGCACGTGCGCAATGCGCATCTTTATGCACCTGAATGTCAGTTATATACATATATATTTAAACACATTGTGCCTTTAATTGTGTCAAATTAGCAGCATGCTATTTGCAAATTTGGTCTATATACAACTTGTGATGCTCAGTTTTAGAAGAGTTCTAAAAACAGACAAAATAAATTTATTTATTTTTATGTCAATTCTAAGTTTCCTGTTACACTACCACACTTCATTTTATGTTTGAGATTCTCAAGTTACTAATAAATGTTGTTTTTCTTGGATCCAGCCCCCCATAAAGATTCATAGAAAATATTTTATTTTGTTCTGACGGAGAGGGGAGGGGCAATTTTTTTGGTGGGCATCCCATGTCCCTTCCCTCCAAGAACACAAGAACATAATTTTAGTAACACAATCATATGAAACACTTCTATTTGTGGTTCGCTTTACGATGCATAAAAACAGGTATTGATTATGATATGTCATCCATATTGGCAGTTGCATTTATGATTTCTCATAATGAAATATTCATAGTGTCTAGTTTGGCCTCTGAATTGCCTTAATAAAACAGGTAGTGCTTAGAATTAGCGTTCTAGTATAGACATTTACAAAAGGCGAATATGATTCCTAACGTCACAGCTGTGATAGTTTGAAATTAAGTAAAACCGAATTTTAAGCTTTTTAGATTGAGAAATTGTTAACATATTTGTAGGTTACGCATCCTGATCCATAATACTTAGATCCAGAGTTGTCTCTACAGTTACATAATGGTTTTATTGAATGCGGAATCGGAAGAAACCATGTTTGGAATTTGACGAAGATCGCTTTCAGCAGATGGAGGGCTATGATTGTGCAGGTGTCCTGTAGATAGTTGTCACATGGGGAATCCCTCGGCTTCACCTCGTCTCACATTCTCGCACTATTATACGCATTCAGATATGCATAGCCATTCATATTGCATTAACTTAGCAACAGTAATCAATCATATTGACAATTATTCCTCTGGCGAACCCGTCGTGTTTTGCCACCGACTTGTATTGCTTGCTGCGTGTCGTATTGCTTTAACACCGGTGCATGATCAACTCCGGCGACTTCACCAAAAGATTGATGCGCAAATTCATATCAATTTTTATTCATTTTCCTTTTGCCTACTGAGTACTGTAGAATTGCTGGTTTTGAAATTTTTTGTAGAATGTTTTTGTCAAAAATTAAAAAGCGAACATTTTATTAATATGTTAAGACAGTAATGATGGTTGTCAGGCCAAGTGGTGAATTTGATTAATATTCAATCTACATTTGAACATATTATTTTGTTCTTTCAAGGGATCAGATAGCAACTTTTGCACAGTTTTTATTGTGGGAAATGAGAGCACTTCAGACCCATCAAATTGCATTCTGAGGAATGTCCATCTGATATCAAATAATTTAGATTTTTTTTTTTTAAATTCGCGAAGCAATACAAATTTTATTGTAAATTATTAAAAATTTATATTTTTGACATTTAACAGTCCTCAAAGTAAACTTAATAAATCTAATGATATGTATACTTAAAGTGTATCTAGATGGGAGGAAAAAGCTGTCCATACATAGATATACATTTTTTCTCCAAAACACCTACAAAATTTTGGTCTTGATCATACCTCATCATACAAGATCATTAATAAATTAACAGATTCAAGTTCAGCCTCCCCCTCTCCTTTCAGGGAGATTTTGAAAATTTCATCTGATTAGCCATTCCAGATCCAAAAATGTTCATACAAAAACAGTGGAAAAGGCATGAAAGACTGTGGATTTCCAAGGCAAATTTCTCAACTGGGGACAAATTTTCTAAATTCCAACTAGATTTCAAAATATCTTCATTGCCATTTCCTATTATCTATTATCAGAATGTTTGATTAGCCATAGCACAGGTGAGAATACAATAGGTTTGAGGCTATATGAAGCAGGTGTGCGTGTCTATTTATTTTGATTATGTTATTGTAAGAAGAGATGCTCACACCAATTTGGCCATGATAGCCACTGAAATACCCAGGAGTCATGGCGATGTCTTTATGTATACAAAATTGCACATAAGGCAACCATGTGAAGATTCTTGCAATTGTCTTATTTGTGTTATTATTGATGGCCATTTCTGGGGCAGTGACTAGACTAGGCTTTGGTAATTATAAAGGGGTTGGGGCATAGCAAGATATTATGTGCACATGAACGTGTCATGCATCCAATGTACATGTATGCAGGTCTTTATTAGTGGCGTACCATGGCTGCTCCTACCAGGGGGGGGGCTGCAGAAAAGGTAAATTTGGCTGCTCCCTTCAAAGGTTGACCCAATTTTTCTTTTCTTTTTTGCCAGGGCGGCACTCAAGAATCTAAAAAGTGAGAGGGGGTGAGGATCAAAAATTTTAACATTTTTTTTTTTTTGCATTAGTAACTATTTTACATTAACAATATTACCGTATTTCGTCGAATAGTCGCCCCCCCTCAAATAAACGCTCCCACCACTTTTCGCAACCACGACGTTTCAAAAATTCCGATATTTCCATGCGATCTGGTGTAGTAAGCTTACCAAGTTGCTCACATGGTCGCGAGTAGCAGCAATAAATGGCGATCCGAACCCGGAAGTGAACCAAAAGTCAGTGTCAAAAGGTCATAGTTCGTCTTTTTAGCGTGACTTTTAAGCTTACCTAATGATTTTAACGGGAATTTTCGTGCTAAAATGACCTCTAATAAACCCCCTTGGGAAAATGTAACGCCCCCGGGGGCGTTTATTCGACGAAATACGGTATATAACAAGAGCAGCACAATTTGAGGTATAGTGTCATTTGTTGCACAATTTTTTAAACCTTTTCCATAATTTCCCCCCGTTTTTTCATTAACGATTCTTCTTGATGTCCCTTCTACCCGCCTTTTTTTCTTTGATAATTCTTCTTGCCACCCCTTCTTTTTCTGCCGCCCCTTCTTTTTTGCCGTTATCTGCTTTTACTCTGTTGGTTGATGCCCCCATAGCCCCCCAAATATGCGCATGTTTACAAAGACCAGCAAACGAGGACATACAACTTACTCCTATCTGACCTAAGACCTTGCACACCCAAACATTGGCTCCAAACTGTGACATTTAACCTATCAAACTGGGGACTGATTTTTATATCACTAAAAGGAGGCTCTCAAATGCATTTTTAGGTTATTTGTAGCCCATTACACATATTAAGGAACTGGAGATTGTCCCCATTTCCATGAATGTCTTCGGTTGGAGTGTGAAGTTTTATAAAAATTTCTGCATTTGCTGGAGATTACATTAGTGCACATCGTCAGTCACCATCCATCCACTCTATCCTCATCATCATCAGTCGGCTGCGGAGCAGGCGACTACAAGCTTTCTCCAACTAATGCGATCTTGGGCAAGCGAAACAATTTTGTTTGGCTGCAGCATCCCCTCAGTATCTCCCAGGAGGTGCTGGACATACTGTAAGTACAGTGTGCGCTTGGTCCGTCCGGTTTCCTCTTTCCATGTGGTGGAATATAAAGCGCATATTCTTTCACAGGCTCGCCATCTTCAAGACGCAGAATATGGCCGAGAAATTTGAGTTGATGAATCTTGACTCTGGCAACCAGTGGAGTGGTGTTGGTCAGGTTGTAGATGGTTTCATTTGGAATCCGATCCACACGCTTGATGTTTAACATGACTCTGTAGCAAGATGTTGCAAATGCATTGATCTTGTTTTCCATGTCCTTGGTAATTACCCATGACTCCCACCCGTACAGAAAGACAGTAACACACGTTGTCTGAAACAGCTTGATTTCGATTGGCAGGGACGGGCTTCTCCAAAGGCGCTCCAGTTTCCAGAAAGCTGCCCAGTGCCCAGGCTAGTGCTTTTCTTCTTTTTAGGTCTCCAACACTAGAGCCCATCTTGGAACCCAAATACTTGAAGTCTGTGACATGGTTGATGATACTACCATAGACTTCAAGTGCTGGTTGGGCGTTACAGTTTGCAGTCATATATTCTGTCTTAGGTGCGCTGATGACAAGGCCTAGATCTGCTGCTGCAGTTGCAGTCCTAGTAAGCTGTGACTATGCAAGGGCTATGGAAGATTCCAGCAGGGCAATATCATCAGCAAAATCCAGGTCATTCAGCATCTTGGCAGGATACCTGCTTGACCGACGTGGGTAGGTAACAATTCCAGCGTCAATTCCAGAAGTTGATTTCATCAGAAGGTAGTCTACCAGGATAATGAACAGAAATGGTGCCAACACATCACCCTGAAGCACTCCAGTTGTTACTTGAAAGGCTCCGAGATACTGCTATCAACCATAACAGCACTATTGGAGTCTTTGTAGAGCACTCTATCCTACACACCCTCCTACACAAACATACATTTGAATGCATGCTCCCAATGGGTTGAAACATTAATGCATGTTACAAAATAATTTCAAAACAGTATTTTGTGAAAATTGCATGTCATTTCCGACCAAAACGATTAAAAAAAACCTATTTTACTACAGCAAAATCCTTTAGTTAAACAGGATATTAAGACTCAGTTTGATAATCATATCTTCGTATCTTATGTGTAATAAAATAAATAATCAAAATCAAAAGAAGGTGTTCTCTCAGCGACATGGCAGGTGCTAAACCCATTAAATATGCCTGCAACTAATATTTTTCTTCCAAAAATGATCATTTTGATTGAGACTATATAATATGTGTTACCTTATAGCTTCCTAAAGGCATCCCATGGTAGATAGTTGCCAAACTAACTCCAATTTCCATAAACAATTCACCAAATTTGCTCAAAGTGAAATTATAATCAAGTATTGAAATATCCCAATTGATGATAGTATATTGGTGTACATGTAGAGAACGATAAGAGAGCGAATGTGTTTTTACCAGGTGTGTTCACACAAGTACGATAACTTGAAATTATTCTAACTTGAAGCAGGCTTGTAGCCAGGAATTATTGTTGGGAGGGGTGGATTTTTGAAAAAGTGGACTTTGTTGGGTGGAATTCTGAAATATTGTTTTTGTTTTAACCAAAAAGGGGCTTTGTTGAAGGGCACACATTTTTGAAATTGCTTGAAAAAGGAGTCTTTTTCCTTTGAAAAGTTTGCGAAATGAGATGCAAAAGGGGGTGCTTTCAAAGTTTGCTGACGAGCATGAGTACCCACTTATAAACGAGCGCACTGGGGTCCACTCCAGACTCAAGCAACACTTGCAGAGGAAATCAACCAACTCTAATATCCATCATATGGTCTAATATACCAAGTAAAATGACCAAATCTGAAGATATATTGCCATGTGTGAGCATGCCTATTGTGTTTTTCTACCGGTATTTTGTGATATCATACTTAAGTTGGAGACAGGTGTTGTACATGTAATGGCACAAGGCACATGTTTTCAGGTTATTTTATAAGAAGTTCGAAACATATTGGTTTGCCAGCTCCAGTGACTGTATACCGACAGCTCTTTTATGATTAGGTATCCCTAAAGCCACAAGTTCTCCATGTTATTATTTCAATTTTCTGTGTTGTCTATTTTAAAATAAACAGCTATAGATTTGCCATTCAAAGGAATTTTGAATTTTGAGCTAGAAGATCTGGTTGTCAATGTTCTAGAAACACTTTTGACAACTTGCAATGAACTTATGGTTCAAATTTGTATAAAAATTGGGCCAACTTAGCTGCTTATTTATTGTGATTTTTACTGTCTAAGGGGTGGTGCAATAATTATGTGTACCCCAGGGTGGTGAATTCTCAAAATGGTCTGCCAAAATTGCTTGCCCCCCGCCTTTGGCTGTGCCAAAAAATCTTTGCTCCCCCCCCTTTCGATGTGCCAAAAAAAATCTTTGCCCCCCCTTACACATGCAAGATTGTAAGAAATCATGAGTAAAATTAGTAAAAAACTTTTCGAAACCTTGAACAACCTTTCCCTTTGGGTTACCTATGCCAAAATTTGTCAACAGAAAAATGGAATATAGAGGTTGCCTTCACCTCATGGAGAGGTAACCCTTACCCAGTTGTGATAAAAGATAACAAACCATAGACTGTTTTACAAAAACTGACAATCTTCATCATAAGGTTGTGACCCTGAGGCCCCTACCCACTGTTCAAAGGTTATAGGTTAAATAGCTCAAACAAAAGAAATGAATAGGTTCCCTCCCAAATATTTACCCCCAACTTGTTAGTGGTAAGTGATTATGATAATAAACCCAGAGCTTGTACTGGCAATCTCCATCGGAGGGTCATGACCTTAACCTTAAAGGTTAAATAGTTCAAACAATAAGGATGATTAGTTTCCCTCCCAAATATAACCCCCAACTTGCAAGTTGTAAGTGATTATGATAACAAACCTTCGAGGTTCATACCAAATATAGCCAGCATGCTAACCCTTGTGGAACAAAAGCGTTGAATTTGTATGTATCAATCATCGACACAATTATCAGTCTTTTGCATGTGCAAATATAGGTTTTGAAAGGTCCTCACTTTAATCACATTATCAATACTTAATTTCTCACTCTGACAGAGTACATACATTCACCCATACAGTTCACATTCATGACAGACAGAGAGACATTACATGTATACACGTTTGCACCCCCCCCCCACCACACACACACCCTACTGGTGTTCGCTTCCAACCGTGGACAAAGTTTGGTACTCTAATGTATGATAGAGATGTGTCTCGAAAATGCATTATACATGCAATTGTGGTCATTTGCGCTTTGCAGACCTCCTTAATTTGAGGTCCAGTGTACATGTCCTTGTTTTTCAGTAAACACCTACTACCCACATCCTCTTACAAGCATGAAGCATCCTCTCTCAGACTATAACTACCATATTTGGGTCATTGTACTGTGTTTCTGGACATCCATTCTGAGTATACTTCACACATGTTCTACAACACCCTCTCTTCCCATCCCATAGGAAATAGCCCTAAGCTTTTCCTTGTTTAGACACCATTGTGTAATTCACTTTTGAGTTACGCATATTGTTGACTTGACATTTCCAATAGAAAATCATCTCTATACAGGATATATAGGCCGTGCATTATAGCTTTAGCTATCTGTATCACATTACGTTCTTACTAACCCCTACCCCAAGACAAAAACACTATTAATTAGTCTTGTCTCTGACAAAAAACCCTTAAACCCTTACTTGGTTACAAATGAAATAGAAAAGGAATAAAGGGAAAAAAATCAATCCCGCTAGGCGCAAAAGGGGGAAAAATAGCAAGGCTAGGCAAAATCTGTGTAGCTCTTGAATTACTTGAACATGTTAGCAGGTTTTTCATGGAGTGCATATGAGGAGGTCTGAAGTAGTAATAGCTGCTGTAAGTGAATACAATGACAAGGATAGAAAGAGGAAATGATGGAGAAGTTTTCAATTTCATTCACATTCCTGTGGGCCAGTGCTTTTGTATAGAGGCCGTCAGCGTGACGTCATATGCCGCCATCTTGTGGGTACACGCTGTGATGGTCGTTCGATCACCATGCGTGAACATCAAAATCACCGCGTTGATGCGCGATAAGAGCTGCGTGGCAAGCTGCGCCCTGCGCGTAGTGTCCGACGCATGAACACACAGATCATTTGTACCCACAAGATGGCGAAAGGCTGACGGCCTCTATTGAACTTATGGACTAATTGACTTTTGAAGAATTAAGTCAGTCAAAGCTTAATGACCAATCATGCAATATTTTATCAGTTTTATGCATAATGTATTGCAATGAAGTATTCCAATTTCAAGATGAATTGTTACTGATATTATTAAAGTCAGCATACATGTCAGGGTTTACTTTTAACGCACAAATCACATGTATTTTCGCATTCACACACTTTCCATACCCCTTCAAATACAAAGTGAAAAGTCCAACGAGTACAAAATTTTGAAAACGTATGTGTTCATATATTCAATATCTAGAAAAACCTGATATTTTCATCTGGTCGTGATAGACGAAGAAAATATACCATTATTTTTAGAATGAACAATGGGATTATGGCTGTAGCTAGTGGTGTCATGAATCAGTAGTAATAAATAGTATTTATAACGAAAGACAAAGATAAAGGGAATTTATCGCGTCTGACGTCATCTGTCAATCAAACTCGAGCATGGTTTGTTTACAAGTGTCGTGATGATGACTAGCTTGCTGAACGCGGATTTATAACCGGGCGCCTTATTGTTAATTTTGCACCTTTCGACATGCAAACCATCTCAAAAGTTAGGTCTTTATAGTAGGAAACTTAACCTTCTTAACCGAAGGCACCATGTCCACAATGCCAAGAAAAACTGCTTTTTGCCTTGTAAAAGTACGTAATTTTTTCGCCATTTGCTGCTATTCCTTTTCTCCGATCAGCACCAGATAGATCGGTCTTCCTTTTTACGCCGCTGATTAACCTGTGTAAACCAATCAAGGATCGTAATTGACAGTGACATCAGACGCGATAAATTCTTTTTATCTCTGTCTTTAATTATAGTAGTACCGTAGTGAAATTTTTTTATCTTCAACCCCCCCCCCACTTTATTTATTCTTGAGCGTCCTGGCGAAAAAAAAGTTGGGTCAACAATTCAGTGAAATTGAGACACACATTGTTAAAATAATAAAAATACCTCGGGCAATGTTTTATACCCCTTCAGATGAAAAATTCACAATGGAAAGGGTCCATAGGCCTAGTTGGTGGAAATTATTAGCGGTAGTTTCTTTTTATTGTGTAACTTAAGCTCATGTAAATTCACACATATACATTCTATATCAATACACAAAGTTTTGAGTCTCATTTTTTACCAATTATAAGCTAGGCCAAGACGATTTAGAACCGCATGTAAAGATAGTAAATTTGTGCAGTTAAATTTAAAGGAAGTATTTTGAGGGGACAGTTGAAGACATACAGGAACCTAAAAGACAACAAGACAAAATGAAATCAAAATAGCCTCTAACACTTTCATGCCATTAAAACTTTACATAAAACCCTTTTTTCATGAGATGTCTTGTTTATTTTAATCCTTTCCACATGGTGTAACTGCAGACGACATTTTTCTTTAAAAATTTAAAAAAATTCATAATAATATTTTAAATTTACATGACCATATTTGGAATCAGCATGAAAAATGCATTAAAATAAGTACAATTAAACAAGCCTAGTATTAGTTCAGTGGTTATCAAGATAGCACTTGATATTTTGAAAAAATATCTCAAAACTTTGGACTTTTTATATTGAAGCCTATGGCTAGTATACGTACGCAGGAAAGTGGAAAGTGAACATGGAAAGTGTTGCTAAGAAGGCAGCAATGGCACTTACAACCTTTCGCCGTTCGCTAAGCAAATACGCCATACTCCTCCAGGCTTGGATTCAATGAATAGCATGTAAGATGCTAGCAAGGAGAAGGGGGATTTAGAAAAGATACAAGCTAGTGTGTGGACAGCTGGAAACATCAAAACAAGAGGCCGGGGCAAGGATTGGTCAGAGGGCATACAGACACCAGGTTTTAGTGTAGGGGTTAGGTGTATACTCTGTGCCTGACGGCAGCTAGGAGAGAATTAGTGGGGAGGGGATCATGAGGAACTCTTGACACTTTCTTGTTTTACGTTTTTTTAAGCTCTTGTGTTGATACAGTGGTTAGTATTGGCAATCATCGATAGAGGTTGTTGTGGTTGCTTTTGTGTGGTAAGATGCAGTGATTGAGATGGGGTGGGGGTGTGTTATCGTTTGTTGTTTTGGATGTTTTTTCTTGTTAATTTTCACACACAGCCAGGTTGATCAGGTTCATATCAGCCCTACTGGTGTATTTTATGTTTTGAAAATTTAAATGAGGTGTTAAGTTCATCTATATTGTATGTTTGGGGTTTGTGCCATAGGCGTAGATCCTGGGGGGATGGGGGGATTTATCCCCCCCCCAATATTTTGGCAGGGGGGATGCTCCATACAATCATCCCCCCAATGTTGACGCCTGAATATAGGTTTCTGACCAAATTAACCTCATATTTGCCCATTTTAGCTCCAAAAGTGCAAATTTTTTTGTTATTCCACTTTTGCACCATACTTCATCAGTTTAGCTTCAAAATAGCAAAATTTTTCGCCCGCATTGGTAACATAAAGTTATTTTGTCGCCAAAAGGTGCTGGATTCACTATACTTCAAGAATTTTTTTCAAACTCCATCCCCCCAATGTCAAAAAGAAATCTACGCCACTGGTCTGGGCATGTTAACCTGCAACTGAGGACATTTACAAGACTATTAAACTGTAGACTAAACCTGCAAATGAGCACCGTCCTCCGTTTGTGTAGGTCTGCAGTAGGTCACAATTGCATGCCAAATGCATTTTAGAGATATCAACCTCGGTTAGTAGACATATTTTGTGTTGTGTGTCGTACGCAGCTACACACACAAAAAATCCACCATTTTGGTCCTCGGTTCTTGAGTAGGCATCGATTCAGACATCCTCTGTTTGAGGAATACACAATTTCTGCATTTGCCGGCAGGCATAGATAGAGGTGTGTGTATTGCGTATGTTAAAAATCTGTTTTTTCATATCTGGTTAACTCTACTTTGGGGCTAGAAATTGTATATACAGTCAGTCTACTCTGAAGTACAAAGTACCGATGCAGACGCTTTTACATTGTGCCGCCTTTGAAATCACAAAAAATGCCTGCAGCAGAGACGCAGTGCTGCGCACTGTATACGCGCGTTGTCACTTTGTACTTCAGAGTGGACAAACTGTAGTAGCAAATTCCCAGCAAACACAATTTTTTTTTTATCATTTCCACAAGGCACCGAGGTGTCTTGTGCTTTAAAAAAAAAAAAATTTAAAAATGTTTTTAAAATGTTATAAACATGTTATAAGCACATTTTGCTTTTTGTCAAAATGTTTTAATAACAGTTAAATGTGGGGTTATATAATGGTCATGAAAACATTTTGGAAATGTCTTATATAAAATAACACCACAACAATATTTTTAAAGTGTTGTCAAAATGTTATTGTATAATATTTTTTGGTAAACATTTTTGAAATGTATTTTTTTAACATATTGTGATTGCATATTTGAAAAGATACTAATTAATGAGTATTGTTTCTTGATCACATATGCACATAGAGGTTTAATTAGTATGAAAGTAGGTCTTGTATGCATAAGGCCGTATAAAATTAATGTTTTGGTTCTCGCCCAGAGGATTTTCATGAATTGATGAGGGAGGGAGGTGTTTTTTTTTTTTTTTTTTTTTCCAATGTAAAATTAGCATTGTCAGTAGTTTTCGGTCTTCTCCAACAGTGCTCGAGAAGCGATGAGGCCCTTTTTTTTTTTTTTTTCAAATGTGAGATTCTGAGGATAAACCCCTAGAGTACCACAAAAAGACTTGGAAGTGATGCTTGTTCTCTAATAAACTTATTTATAGGTATGAAGATTTCATAAATCATTCCAAAGTCTAAAAAAATTGAAAAATCTAAAAAAAAAAAAAATAATCTGACAATCCCAGAAATTGAGGAGGGAGGGGACGAGAACCAAAATATTAATTTTACACGGCCTAATAATAATAATGCAATTGCAATCAAGTGTATTCAACTGGCCAAGTGGATTTCCGCTTTTTTACGCTCCTATGAATAAAACTGTGAATTGCCACCACTTTGCAGTGCAGCATTTGAATAGATGGCAGCAGAAAATAGATGTAAGTAGTCAGCTAGTGCAGGCCAGTCTCAAGTTTGCAGCTAAGTGAGGGATTCACACAGACAAGCACAATTCCAATAGAAAATGCATTGGGGCCTGTAGTGTGAGCATTTTACAGCATAGACAAAAATCTTGTCAGACACCATCTGTTGCAGACTCACTTAGGAAAAATAAGATTACTGCCCTCTATAGTTGGCTGTATTGTGTAGGAATGTTTGCATTTTAGCAACTCTAACGAATTCCTGCACTGTGTTGTTATTTTTTTTCCATCCAGCTTTTTTTGTTTTAAAAACAGTCACTTCGTGTGAAGACACATGGGTCCTGTTGGGAGAAGAGGTTCAAACAAAATGCTCAAGTCGGACTATTAAGCTTATGTAAGCACACTGGCCTATATGGAAAGAAAAGGAAGAAACACAATTGAAGATAAAAGAACTAGAAAAGAAAGAAGGCCACTCCAAACAAATCATGTGAACAATTTTACTGCCAGCCTTTGGGTGTCAATTGAGAGGAATTTCTTAATCCAATCTTCAACTGCCACAGATGTGTATCTTGTTCCATAATATTATAAATGAAGAAGGGGGTCGCAAGCAAAGAAAGTTTGGCTGAAGTAAGTTTGAACCGGTGACCTATGGATTGCGAGACCAGTGCTCTAACATCTGAGCTATCAAGCCTTATGATGAATGCTTACAGTGATCATGTCCACAGTATGATACAACCTGGGAAGCTTGAGGATCAGTGAAGATACCGGTTAAAAGAAATACTTATAGCAAAGATATTGGTAATGATCCCACCGCTTTAACTCGGACAATGCAAGGGACAGTGTTTTATCAGGTTGGAAATGACTGTATTTTGTCCAGTTATTTCTCTCTGACTTGGGCAAATTTTCCTTGTAAATTGGACTTTTCTCCTTAATGGTTAATGGTTATGCCCTTGGTGTCTGGATCCCAAAAAAATTCCTATGGCAAAAAAGGGAACCTATGAAAGGATCCAGCAATGTTGACTGCATCCAGTTGTTTAGTTGGAGAAGTTTCATGAACCCTATAACAAATATCGGACAAAAGAGCTAATGATCAATCACTCAGACACTGAGCTATATGCACAATTGGGTATATGGATTGATGACAGCTGATTTATTATCTTGTCATATATCCAGATTGTATTGTTGATATTTTTCTTTATTTGTGATCATCGATGCAATATAGGAAGCAATTAGTTGTGCCCTATATGACAATCATGACTTGTTTGTGGTTTCAACTTTTGGTTCTCTTTGTGTAGGTATGTTCACATGATACATGATATCTGAAGGTACTGAAGATTGTTGTATTGTCACAAACTGCTCACGGAAGTATCCTTCTCCTTCCTGTCCTTGGGACTCGAATCCACGATCTCGGGATTAAAAGACGAGCGCGCTAGCGTATAGACCAATCCCTGTCAGGTCTATAACACCAATGCACTTATACCTCCATGACAATACTCCCACTCCTCGTAAGGTGCGTCCATGCGCCTTACTTCCTGCCTGATTGTTCTTGCTACAAGGAATACTCGGCCAGCCAACATATGAATGCCTAGCCCTTTCGAATGGGTGGATCTGCCTGGTGTTAAGAAACACCAGGACCATCGCTGCCACCATTTCTGTCAAAACCGCTCACAGAAGTATCCTGCGCCTTCTCGAGCCACTTTCGGTCCTGCCTGGACTCAAACCCACAATTTCGGGGTTAAAAGGCGAGCGTGCTAGCATATAGACCAAAAGAGGACATCCCCCGTCAGGTCTATAACACTAACGCACTTATACCTCCGTGACAGTGTTGCACCTACCGTATTATTTGTATTAAATGCCCCAGGGTGTTGCATTTCCAAGAGGGGGCATTTATTAGAAATTAATTTTCAGTTCTTATTTGGGTTTAAATGTCTGATGGTGCTCTTGTAGAAAGGAGGGATTTGCTGAGTTGCAAAAGGGCTTACATCCACTTATTGACTTTTTGAGAAAAACAGCTTTTTTAAATTGTGCAATTATTACTTGTTCGATTTGATTCATTTTGGTTTTGGATAAAGTGTTGATGGATAGAAACTAAAAGAATAGGTTTGGTATAATTTTCAAGCCTTTCTATTTATTTAATTATTTCTTTTATATCGCGCCTTTTGTGGATGTAAGCCCTTTTGCAGCAAAATTAATTTAGCTATTTTCTAGAAACCACCTTTGCAATCAAAATTTGAGCCCATTTTCTTGCACTATGTTATGCAACTTGACTAATGCTTTCAAAATCAAAAAGAAAAATTGAAATATCTCATTTACTTTTTTAATTATGAATTTTTAATTAAATTCGCCAAAATGTCATTTTCGCCATTTTTTGAGTATTTCCGAAGATACAACTTTTGTTAATTAAAATTAATTTTTTCAAACATAGTGACCCAAAAACAGTTCCTTTTGGTTTTAAAAGTTAAAGAACATTATTATTATTATTATTATTACATAATACTTATAGGGCGCTCTACGGAGCACACAGCGCCTTACAAAAGCGACAAAAACATAATATAGCAATACACAAGCAATAATACAGAAAACAACTAGAGTCAACAGACGCTGAATACAATCCGCAATTTGACCCCTATAACTTGACCCCTGGGTTACGGATGGGGTCAACTGCTCTTGCACTGTGCTTAGGATGTCATAAGAAATATTCCTGGTGAATTTCAGCTTAATCGAACTTATACATGGATTTTGATTTTTTGAAAAGTTTTGATTGACCTTTTAACCCCTTTAATGACCTTTGACCTCAATGTAAAAAAAACCTTATGTACACCGACAAAATGCATTGTTCCAATTTTAATTAAAAAATTCTAACATGTTCAGTTCTTGAGATAAAAATTCTTGAAGTTATTCAGCTAAAAACAGGAAGTGACCCCTTAATGACCTTTGACCCCCAAAATAAAAATACCATGCATACATCAGGGAACACTAATTCATGTATATTGGTTATATTATTCTGGTCTGTTTACATTTTGAGATAAAATTTTTTTGAACATTTTTGGTTTTTGACCGGAAGTAACCCCTTAATGACCTTTGACCCCAAACCTGTAGGCATCCTAAAGACCCTGGCTAGTAGCAATGCATGTGTGCTAATGGCGACTCTCTGCTATATATTTTGTAAAGACAGTGATTTTTGAATATTTTTAGCTTTCAGACCGGAAATGACCCCTTAATGACCTTTGACCTCAATTCTTTTAGGAAGTTTTAAGCACTGCCACATGTTGATTCATATGCATGAGTCACATGATCATTGCATGAAATTTGTGGAAGGAGTAGCATTTTTTTTTATTTTTCTTTTTTGACCATTATAGCTAGGTCAAAGGTCACAGCGAGGTCAAAGTCAAATGGAAGGTTTGGCCTAGCCCAATGGTCATTTGGGTCAACTTTGGTTGAAATCTGTCAATCCCTTGCGGAGCTACATGCAGTTGATTGCGGTTGCCAGAAGAAAGAAGAAACAAGAGCTATATAGGAATTGTCATGCGAGACATGACACACAAGCCGACCTGTTAATGGGTCAAGTTTGAGCAATTTAGAAATTTGACCTTTGACCCCTAAACTTTGACCTTTGGGGTCATAAGTATTTTTAACATGTTTAGAATGTCGTAAGAATAATTCCTGTTGAATTTGAGCTCGATTGGACCAATTTCGAAATTTGACCTTTGACCCCTATAACTTGACCCTTGGGTCACGGATGGGGTCAACTGCTCTTGCATTGTGCTTAGGATGTCATAAGAAATATTCCTGGTGAATTTCAGCTTAATCGGAACTTATACATGGATTTTGATTTTTTAAATTTTGATTGACCTTTTGACCCCCTTAATGACCTTTGACCTCAATGAAAAAAAAACCTTTGAACATTTTTGATAATTTTGTTTTTTTGACCGGAAGTAACCCCTTAATGACCTTTGACCCCGAAACTGTAGGCATCCTAAAGACCCTGGCTAGTAGCGATGCATGTGTGTTAATGGCGACTCTCTGCTATATAATTTGCAAAGACAGTGATTTTTTGAATATTTTTACAAATTTTTCAGACTTTTACCGAAATGACCCCTTAATGACCTTTGACCTCAAATCTATTTACAAGTTTTGAGCACTGGTGCACGTTGATTCATATGCATGAGTCACATAATCATTGCATGTAATTTGTGGAAGGAGTAGCATTTTTTGTGAAATCAACATTTTTGACCATAAGGTCAAGGTCAAAGGTCACAGCCAGGTCAAAGTCAAATGGAAGGTTCTGCCTAACCCAGTGGTCATTTGGATCAAATATGGTTGAAATCTGTCAATCCCTGGCGGGCAAGAGCATTTTGATTTGTTGCCAGAAAAAAGAAGAAAGAAGAAGAAGAAAGAAAGAATTGGAAGAAGACAGAACAAGCCGACGTTCGTCGTCGGCTTGTAAGAAGAAAGAACTAGTGGCAAATGGTGGTCATAGACCACAAACCTAGCTGGGGCGTGTTGGGGTTGTGGAGGTATCTGACCCCTGCAAAATGTTCCAAAAATGTTCCCCTGGTCATAAGGTTTGTTGTTACCGAGTTTGAGTCCCACATTCCTTACAGATGTCCAGCCAGAAAATGCAATTTTTAGATTTGACCCCAGATGACCTTTGACCTGACCCCTGCAAAATGTTTCAAAAATGTCCCCCTGGTCATTAAGTTTGTTGTCACCAAGTTTGAGCCCCGTATCCCTTACAGATGTACATTTCTAAGATTTGACCTCTGCATGACCTTTGACCTGACCCCTGCAAAATGTTCCCCTGGTCATGAGATTTGTTGTCACAGAGTTTGAACCCCATACCCCTTACAGATATCCCAAAAATGAAATTAGACGATTTGACCCCAGATAACCTTTGACCTGGCCCCTGCAAAGTGTTCCAAAATGTTCCCCTGATCATTAAGTTTGTTGTCACCAAGTCTGAGCCCCATACCCCTTACAGATGTCCAGGAAATTCATTTCTAAAATTTGACCTCTGCATGACCTTTGACCTGACCGTGCAAATGGTTCCCTGGTCATGAGATTTGTTGTCACCGAGTTTGAGCCCCATACGCCTTACAGATGTCCAGATAATGCAATTGAAAGTTTTTACCCCCCTTAATGACCTTTGACCCCAATTCTGTATGCAGGTTATAGGCGTGTGGTATAGCCGATGCATATATGCAAATGACATCATTGTACTATATAATATGTGGCAGAAGATGCATTTTGAAGATATATGGTTAAATACCGAAATGCCCTTTAATGACCTTTTCCCCCAATTCTGTTTAGACACTATGGGCACTGGATATAGTCAATACATATGTGCAAGTTACGTAATTGTAGGGTGTAACATGTAGGAGTAGAAGCATTTTGAAATTTATTGCCAGAAAGAAGAAGAAAGAAAGAAAGAAAGAAAGATCGGATAGCAAAACAGTACCTAGCTCGGGGGGTTGAAAACCCCCCAGCTAGGTAAAGAAAGAAGAATTGAGAAGAGACAGAACAAGCCGACATCCGTCGTCGGCTTGTAAAAAGAAATGCAGAAAAATTAACTCTGGAACAAGTGTGTTTCAGGCGTTTTTTGAATATAGACACAGACGCCGATTCCCTGATGTCAACGGGGAGACTATTCCAAAGGCGAGGCTACTATAAAACATCAAAAAATTAAAATAAAACTATTTTCCTAAAATGTTATATTCATTTTAAGTTCAGATTTCTGAAATTTCGAAGATTTCCGAAGGAAAATATACCATATCTCGGAAGGGAAGGTGGTATGAAGGTCAAACAACCACTAAAATGTGTATTTTTACCCACACTATAACGTTATACCAATAACTCAATTTTGGCCAGGGGTGGACGTAAGCCCTTTTGCATCTCAGCTCTTCAGCTATACTAATATACTACTACTGATATGGCAGTGCCCAAAGAATTACATGGTACATGGGAACATGATATTTTTGCGGTAAATACAATGAAATTACGTCCGTAGGTGCACCGTGCATCATCAAGCAAGAATCTAATGAAATTAGTGAAATTCTACCATAAATAGGCAATAAACTGGATAGAAGTTTGAGTCATAATAGGTTTTGTCCATGCAATAAGTAACCTTTTAAAGGTACTCATGTGAACGGTTTGTATGATTCCCCTTTGACACAGTGGTGAACTTTGCTGTTAAGTGTGTCATGTAATGTACTGTAAAGCTATTTAATTTCGCTGGTACTTAATTTCACTAATTCCCAATGACCGCCATTTTCATGGGTATTTAATTTCGCTAATCCAGGAATTCATGTTAACAATTCAATGGAAAGCTGCCAAATTCGTGGGTATTTAATTTCGCGAATTAAGGCCTCTAGCGAAATTAGCGAAATTAAATCCCTAGCGAAATTAAGTGGTTTTACAGTATATTCACATGCTACCACTGGACCATGAAATGTGTAGGCTAATTGATAATGCTGTATAAGCTTCCTATGATGATGAATTTGATTGGAGAAAATAATTTTATAATGTGACTGCATTATACCAAAATGCAGAAAACCTTAGACGAGCGCGTATTGTAAGGATACATCGCGTATATACTGCGTTGCACGCACTTGTCTCTGATTGGCTGCTAAGGCGATATATTGTTGCTGAGTGGAAATTTATGAATGAACTGTGCGCCGTACGCGTTGTTAGCGCCGAATTTGCAACATCACGGTAGTCGCGCTCGTAAAAGGTTTGCTGCATTTTAGTATAACCCTAACCGTGCCCATGGTTTTTTGGTATTGGAAGGGAAAGAAGAAATGAAAAAGGAGAGAAGATGAAGATGAAGTCACTTTTTACCCCAGGATTCAAACCTCGGACCCCTTGCACACCACACAGAAGATCACCAGCCTATAGCCACTGCCCGGGGGGCCACTGCCATTACAAGGTGGACACCATGCTCATGTACAAAAACGCGTAAAAAGGGTAGTTTTTCACGGATGGGCGATGTACGCACATACAGTGCAAAGGGTGCCAGAATGGCCAAAATCGGGGAAAAAGGGTATACTTTTACAACAGCTTGGATGCGTATAAAGGGTATATATTTTACTATTCATGAAAATAAAACATTTGAGACATAATCGGGTCGTAATCAATCGTAGCTAATCGTGTTTTGGTGACAATCCCAACTTCTGTTTACATTCTATTTTTAACCCAGCGAGGCAGCGACTCCGGGAGAGTTGTCGCAATTGTGCAATAGCGGGACGGGGCCACAGGCTGAAAAAATGTTTTTGTCCCTGCAAGCATTCCAGAATTTCCCTCCAGTTTTACCAAATTTCCCTCCAGTATGACATATTTCCCTTATGTATTTCTTTATTTTTTTGGTCAAAACCAAAAATTTCCCGGCAATGAGCTTCCTGTATTGCCCACTTTTTCCTGCCATGGCGGGACCCCTGATAAATTAGTGATAATCCCCATACAGGAGAAGGTACTACGCACACTGTCTCTACATATTTCTGTGCGACCTGGGAACTTAAGCTAACATACGGTGGTTCTCCACGACATAAACAGGAATTCATCCAGCAAAGGCTTACTTGAAAAAGGTATGATTTCAGACTTGATTTGAAAATACTTGTTTAGGGTGGGGAAAACATGACAAAATACTTGTTTAGGGTATTCTGAGATCGAAGGATAATTACTTGTTTAGGGTCCATTTTGAAAGTCCATACATGAGCATGGTGTCCACCTTGTAATGGCAGTGCCCCGGGAGCCACGGGGCCCGCCAGTGATTCCCTGAGTATATATGACTAGGCTGATTGCGTCATCGCATCACGTGGAATGCATGCACGAGCATGCAGTGGTTTTAATATTGAGCTTTAGTGATCTCTGGTTGGGTTAAGGTTAATCTTGTGTTGGATTAATCTTGTCTTGGCTTTTCAATTGTTTCCCAAGTTGTCTGGGACTAGTAGTAAGAGGCTATCATAGGAAGGAATGCTCTAACAATAAGACTTTTTGTAATTGACAGGAAAGCAATAGGTCAAAAATGGGTATTGTCAGAATACTTAAACTTGTTTGTCCAAAATTCTGTGGAATTTGTCAAATTTGGCATAATTTGACAGCTTCATTGATTAAAATTTTCAGAATTCTTCTCTAGCACTTTCATTAATTCTTAAGATCTTGACACTTGTCACTTCACACATTACTTTTTTGCCATCAAAATAAATATACATTTTGCCCCAAACAGCTGATTTTACAGCAATTTCCATCATACTCAATACACGTTTAGCCATTACATGCATGCATGGTTCTTGATAACTTGCATTTTGTGTGATTTTGCACATTGTCGCGCTTGAAATTTGCCTTTTGACACCGCAAAGGGGTTTTCTGGCGCGCAACATTTTCGTGAATTTCTGTTCCAAGAGTTACTGTTTAACAATAACTCTCCATGCCAAATACCAATTACATAAGCTTACAGGCCTGTAGAATATGTTTTTGTTTTGTCACCTAATGGTTGTTTTGTCTTTTTAAACCCATATATTTTATTTTGTTGCACTCAATAAATACTTATCAAAAAGCACAGAATTACATTAAATTCTTTAAGCCCAATTGACAACTGGTTGATATATTTTTTCGAAATCCTTGTCCTACACCATCTGTCCTGAATCATCATAATTTCCCTTATACTGCCCTCTATACCAGCAGGTGCCAAATAGTAAAAGGCTCCATGGGCGCACATATCACAGTCTATTTGATAAGGCCTTTTACTTCGCTGTGTCTGTCTGGCTGTCATGTCATATTTATTAAGGAGACAAAGGAGCTTGTAGCCGTATCAAGATAACGCTTAGAAGACAAATTCAAGGTCATGGTTAGCATCTTTGTGGTTAGATGAATTTGGATGGAGAATTGCGTAGCTTGGATAGATTTATAAGAGGCGCTTAAGACATCATTTGAATGTTAAATTTATAGTTCATGGGAGGGTCAAATTGATCGTAACTTGATATAGATGCAGTGCTGGGACATGAAAGAAGTAAAAAAAAGAGACTTTAGCCAAGCCAGCATCTATTTGGCTTCATAGCTACCCAGCAAACACAAAACGTTTTTGCAAAAGGTTAGAATAGGTTGCCAGAAAATGTTTAAATATCGGGTTATATTAAGGGTATAAAACATTTTCATAACATTCAAAAACATTTTTGAAAACTTACTGCCAAATAATTGTATAACATCATGTTATTTAAGTGTTGTCGAACTATTTGCTATCTTCAGTAGTAAATGGCACCAAATGCTATCTTCAGTAGATAGCATCCAAACAGTATTTTAAATAGATTGCACCATAATACTGTCTTTAGTAGACAACACCAATATATAATCTTCAGTAAATATAACCAAAGTGCTATCTTCAGTTGATAGTAGAAAAATGTTGAAATCTTCAAGAGATAGCGAAAAAATAATATTCTAATTAGAAAGCACTAAAAATGGTGTCTCAAGTTAACAGCACTATGTACAATCTTCAGTAAATATTACAAAAATACTATCTTCAGTAGAAAGCAGCAAAATGCTATCTTCAGTAGATAGCACTAAAATTATATTTTAATTAGAATGCATTAAAATGCTGTGTTAAGTAGATAGCACCAATATACAATCTTCAGTAAATGTTACCAATATAGTGTCTTCAGTAGATAGTAACAAAATGCTATCTTCAGTAGACAAGACTAAAATGCTATCTTCCCTAGACAGCACTTATAAATGTGGTCTTCAATAGGTAGTACAGCAAAATGATATCTCTACTAGCTAAAAGCCATAACCAAAACTGTAATTGTCAGTAGACAGCACCAAAAGCTATCATCAGTAGATAGAACCAGGCTTCTATCTGCAGTAGGTAGCAACAAATAGCTGCCTTCAGTAGATAACACATAAATTTAAAAAAATCTATATTTAGTAGACTGCAGTAAATTGCTATCTTCAGTATAATGCTATATTTTGTAGCCGTTTTTCAGAAATAGGTTGTCATTATAATTGCTAAGAAGTATTGTTTTTATATTGTGAGTCTTTTTTTAGAATATATCAAATTGAAAAAACAAAACAAAACTCAAATGCTATCTGCAGACCATCACCTGAATGCTTGAATCCGCAGACTTATATTATTTTAATGCCACCTTCAGTCCTGCGACTGATCAATTATTATCCAATCATTGACAAAGTGATGATTCTATTTGTTTTCATGTCAATTATCCTCTACACAATATTCTCACTCAGAAACAATTTTACACATGATTAAATCCATAGCTGACAGTGAGAGCATTATTAGGGGTGTGCACACCAGTTAGTTTAGTCCACTTGGGCAAGATATAATTCAGATTAAATCGGAATTGTGTTGAGAGCATCATTAGGTGTATGCACACCAGCTAGTTTAGTCCACTTGGACATGGTAATTCAGATCAAATCGGAATTATGATACGTTGAGCGCATCATTAAGTGTATGCATTGCACACCAGCTACTCCCCATTCCAGAAAAATACAGAATTAATTTAGGACTAACTAAAGGATTAGGATTTAGCTATGTTTCTTTTAGCAAAACAGGATAATATTCTTTTAAGGGGGTACTACACCCCTCGATAAAGTTGTGTCTATTTTTGCATTTTCTCAAAAAAATAATAACACACTGGTAACAAAAGTTATGTATATTATAGGGGCAAGGAATCCAATTACTACACTTGAATTTCAGTGACGCAAGACAAGCGGTTCGCTATTTATGATAAGAAAAGAGGTACAGCTAGGATGTTCCTCATTTCCTATCATATATACTGAACCGCTTGTCTTGAATCACTGAAATTTCAGTGTAGTAATCGGATTCCTTGCCCCAATAATATACATAACTTTTGTTACCAGTGTGTTATTATTTTTTGAGAAAAATGCAAAAATAGTCACAAATTTACCACAGGGGTGTAGTACCCCCTTAATCCCAAAATCTGCATTTTTCTGGAATAGGTAGTAGTTTAGTCCACTTGGACAAGGTAATTCAGATCAAATCGGATTATGATTATTTGGTATCACCATAGATTTTAAAGACAGAAATAACTTCAGTATGAGGTAATTTGAGATGTTGGATAATGGATTGTCATTGAGACCAAAATGTACTCTGGCATTTCTGAGGAGATGACACAATTTTGGTATATACTGTGCATATTCTGTGCATAGGTTTTAAAACAAAATCTTTCCTGTTTTAAGCATCAACATGCCAAACTTGGTATGAAGTTGTTTTGGTTTAATTGTGGCAAACCTAACCAGAGTAAGTAGATATACACTTTTCTGCTCCATGACTAGGCACAGTTACATGTGAATGTCCAAAGCTTTAATATTTTTAAGAATTGTTGTTACTCATTTCTGATTATTTAGGAGTGAGTAAATTTTCATTAGGTTTTTTTTAAATGAATAATTTTGTAAAAATTGAGGAATATAGCAGTATCAACAAAATTGAAGCCATGTTCAAATATGTGTAGCTAATTTCTGAAAGCTGAAGCACTTTGGCCATATTGTCAGGAACCATGGAGGTGTAGAAAAACAGATTTTGCAAGGGGCTATGGAAGGCCGATGAGGAAGAGGACGTCCACCAACATCTTGGACTAATGATGTGACGCTGGTTTCTAACCAAGGAATGCAAGGTGCAACACACTTGGCATCAGATCGAGTGAGATGGCGTACTCTTGTGAAGACCACAGCAGCGCTACACAGCGCCACCTGACAGAGAGAGAGAGAGAGAGAATTTCTCTACGTAGAGAAATGACTATTTCATGTCAAATGTGTTATTTTGTCTTTAATACATGGCTTTCGGTTTAACCACTAGCAGGCTATGTTTGCACATCTATGACACTAACAAAGGTGCCAAAATCTGAATTTTGATGATCTTTACGACCCTCCGGATGAGCAAATCACTGAATGGGCCTTTAAATCGACAAAACAAGAGAAAATTATGACTTTGTTATTTGACTTATTTCATTAATACAAAAACAGCCAGACAAACAAAATATCGCTTGAATCCACACAGCATGGACTAGAAGCTTTGTGTACATAACCCTTTTGTTTCCACCAGTGACCTCTGCCCTTGGCTTACCAAGACAACAATAAGCAGTGAACCTGACTGTGAAATTAGACATAATCAAAGGAAATTGTTTTTACAATGATAATAATAATAATACATGGTAATAAGCATTAGGCCAAAAAAAAAAAGGTTTGTCTCACGAACCCGCAAGATAAGTATGTGAAAGCGATACAGCTGCGTTTGTTCACGCTGACCGCCTTTTTAAAGGTTTTTTTTTTTTTCCCCGATTTTTCCGGTTCCCGATAGTTCGACCAACGTAGTAAAAATGAATTCCTCAATGTCAGAAAACCATCGAAAATGTCAGGCAGCGCGTATGCCATTAGTGTTGCAGATAGCCCGCAACCCACACCGTAGCCTCAGTCTCGCTAGTTTCACGCCATCCTTGCAACGGCACGGAGCGTAAAGCCGACGAAGCAAAGTGGATGCAATATAAAAGGACTTAGCCTCACGGAGAACTCTGCGATCGAGTGAAGCCATGTTGTTTTCATAAATTTTTGTATTTTTGTAGCTGTTTTTTAACTAATTTTTTACCGATTATTTCAACATGATTGTTCGTATTCGTATAGTTAAAACAGGGGGGACTGTGCTGAGGAATTGGGCACTGCATCGGTGCGCCGATTCGGTTACTCTATGGAAACATCAAATCTCGCTCATACCAACATTTGTATCGTAACTTTGTATTTTGCACTGATTTTTAATAGTGATCAGCTCTAGGAAGGCAAATAAAATACAGTTACAGAATATTAACATTGTAAATTTGTTGCTTCTCTTTCATTGTAAGACCACTTGTAGTTTTCCAATACCTGTCTTGTGATTTTCATTTGTCTCAGGCTAAAAAAAAAAAAAAAAAAAAAACGCATTAAAAAAAATAAACCAAAAAAAAAAAAAAAAAAAAAAAGCATAGCACTTAGCTTTTTTGGCAAATGTTCGTGAGACAAACCTTTTTTTTTTTTTTGGCCTTATACATGATTACACTTTGTGGTACTACTACTATTATCAATACTAGTGTTTATTATTGAACATTGTAACTGGCGCTCTTTTGAAAATCTATAAATGTGCTGCTATTCCAGTTGAGATCTATCCCCTCTGTGGAAGACATGATCTTAAATCTTTCACACAGGGAGTGTGAATTTCTTGGGTTACCTGAATGGGTGACTCCATTTGAAATCTACACTCCCTGTGTGGGTGATTAAGGTCATGTCTTCCATAGGGGGTGTATGGATTTCAACTGGAATAGCCCAAAGTATGGCATAATCTGATCCCAGGCTAAAGGTGCCGAATTGTAAAACTGAGTTACAGGCAAAAAAATAAGGAACAAAAAGTACGGCCCATTAATATAAAATTTTGTGTCGAAGCTCCCGCCCGCATTAGAAATTTGCTATTGAAAACATGAAATTGTACCAAAGTCTGGCGCTTTACCAAATGAGTGAATGGGGTTGAGACACACATTTACAGGTTCACTTGTTCATATATAACTTTGTATCGATGATTTGCTCAAAACCCTTTACACTTTTGTGGATGGGGGTCTTCATGTACGCATGTTTTAAAAGCGCTCAGTGGTAAGCACATATGCTAACTATCCAGTTTTTACCAAATTTAAATATTTTCTGACAATCTTTCTGTGCCCATTTGAATATGTTATGAAAATGATTTGTGTGCACTGGGTTAGTAAGAAAGAAATGTACTAACAAACTGACATTTTAGAACGTAAAATGATAAACCTCAACAGGTTCTATAAAACTTGAAAACATGATTATAGAACTTGTCAAGTTTGACAGAACCAGTGTTACTTTTTACTCTATACATACACAGATACTTAAAAAAGATTTCAGATTTGTAAATCACAATGAAAATGCAATAGAATATGTATATGTGATCTATCTATTTCAGCAAATATACCTTAAAGTATATTTCTTAGGAAAATTGTGATTACTATTTTTTCTGGAACAGGTCATATGTGACTTTCTTGGGGCTTTTTGAAAAACAAATCCAAGATTTTAAAGATTTTCACGTTGAATTTTGAGATAAGCTTTGACAGATGTTTCCTGCAATTGCAATAAATCTTCATTATTTAAGCTTTTCATTTTCACCAATTTGATCAGAACGATAAAATCAAAATTTCAGTGAGTTCATTAAAATGCGAGTTTTGGTTTTATTTATTGGTAATCTTTTGCCTAAATTAACTGTTTAATGTATGCAAATAGTGCAGTTGATTTGGTGCTTAATAGGACTCTCAAGAAATAATCTTAAATTTTGATAATTTCATCAAAATTGACAAATATGGTATTATTTCTGAGATTTAGAATCTGCAAATTCAATAAATATTGATGAGTTAATGAATAATTAATGACAGGATTTGTGTTTTTATATGAAGATTGTGCGCTGGAAAAAAATAAAACTTCCATGAGCCAAGAAATGAGGTTTATTTGTGTCTGTTCTAACCATGTTTCTTGGTTATGATAATGAACTAGGAAATACGGTCTAAGTCAGTCATTTTCCAACTAATCTTTGCCCGTGGCAAAAATGTATAAGTTAAGTTTGTTCGTATTAATGTTATTTTCTTCTCACATTGTCATGAGTATATACAACCATATATAATATATACAAAACATAGAACACATAAGCCAATGTAAATTTATCATAATTTTAAGGAAATTATATAAATGTATGTATGTAATAAATCTATGCTGGCAACGGATATGACAGAAGTATCAGCGACATAATAAATAGCGGAAGAAAATTATTCAATGTATGAAGTAGAAATTATCGCAAATCAACAAAAAATTGATGTTGTTGCAGCAAGATATTGTCGAGAAACCATCAACCTTCCTCGCTTGTCGCCTGTCAGTGTTTCGTTACGAATCAAACAATTAGATTATATCATCCATGTAGCAAGCTGTTGTTCCAATTCCCCATTTAGCGAAGACAATCGGTAATCATTGCATTCACGACACGCACACAATTTCTAAATTCTTCCAAGTTTTGTGTGTCGACGTACAAGAGTGTAATAAAATGCATTGTACATTGGATGTGGAGTATTCAGCGCTACACGGCTGCTTAATCATGTCTATATTGTGTGACCTCATGGCCGTCAGCAGTCGTTATTATCGGCTGGCGCGAGAGGTTGTTTCGGTGTCTGGGTTTGACCCTATTATTACTATGGAAACTATATAAAGTGATTGTTATTATATCATTTGGCCTTTGGTGAAGTCTGATTTGACCAGTCAGCCAGGCAGGTGGATAGCTAGCTAACAAGAATTATTTAGACAATTCTATAGAATCTGGGCTGTATTACTGTCTTGCTTAAATTGTTTGATTTGCTCATTTTTATTGATTGATTTATTTATTCAAATAACATAGAGGAAAGATTTGTTTGCCTTATTTCTTTTAAATTATTAATTTTTGTTCCTTCTACATGTTCTATTTGGGCGAAGGTTAAAAATCAACATAAAGAAATTGATAGATTTGGGGTCAAATGATAGCAAGGGCGTAAATCGGATGGGGGACACATCCCCCACTTTTCAAAATGTTGGGGGGGGGGAGGATATATCAAATGTCCCTCCCCACCACGCATTTCAAAATCGGTGATTAGTTGTTTGGTTATCAAAACTTCCTTCACCCAATGGAATTTGGGGAGCTGCAGAAAATGGGTGGATGTTACAATCTAAGTGCGGATAGGTTTGCGCCAGGTTCGGCTGCAACCAGCCTAGTTGATGCGATCTGATTGTGATGATTCACCATGCAGTGAAATTACAGTGCTTTGAATCTTCTGGAAAAATGCGCAATATAAATTCCGAAATGTATTTATTTATTTTGGTCCATTATAAAGTCAAAAGCACATGTTGTTTTGTAGACTTGTGAGAAAGCACAAAAATGGTAGTCAGAGTTCGGCTTCATTTCACCAACTTTCGGCTTTTTAAACTAAAATTGTACACAATAATAGTGCCAAGATGGTCCACCCAATTTCTTCACTGTTGCCTTCACAATTGAATCAGAATCCGGTTTTAATTACACAGAAAACAACATAAAAATATATTTAAAAAAAAACCCCAAAAGGGTCAAAATTAAACCCACCCCCTTTAAAATACAGATTAGTGGTTACTTTGGAGCTCCAAGCAAATGCCCATTCCAGTGGTGAATCCAGGGAGTGTGAGATTGGGTCTATGCCTAAAACATGATTTTGATTTGATTTGTTCAGGTTTTTGACAACCCTGGATAACCCAAGAAAGCCTCTATTGAAGCTTATTTCCATTGGGGTCCATTTGAACACCGGGACGGGTTGGGAACAGTCGGGGGTTAACACCCTACACTTTACAAAACTGGCTGCGAGATACAGGTATGGTTCTCTGCACACGGGACCGACGGCTTAACGTCCCCTCCGAAGGACGAAGTACGTTCATGATTCATTTCCATTATTCTTAATGAACCATGAGGAGAGCGGAAGTCTGAATTTAATCTACAGAGGTTGCCAATTAATTTCAGACAATATCCCAGCAAATCGCCACCGCCGGGAATTGAACCCGGGACCTCATTCACTAAAGGCAAGTACCCTAACCATTGCGCCATGCTCTCCCTTAATGTAAAATTCACATATTTTGGGGCTATTCTTGCCACTGCGCACCTGGGTCCAAGATTTCTGGTTCCAAGATTTCTGGCCATGCCCCTGCGTTCAGTGCACCATCCATACAGTAGGTATCATCACCACCATAATTTGTCATCGCCATAATTGCCTTGTTATTATCATCTATGTTTTTGCTGTCCATCAGCATTCTCATTATGGATTTATGATATTATGCATATCGTCCTGTCCTTAAATGTCAATGCCATTACTTATCTTTTGTTTCCATCATAAAGCTGAACTATTGTAAAGGTCATGAGTAACATAATAATACAATGTAACCAAGCATCATTGACAACCTACCAGTAGAGTTGCTATAAGGCATCATTCCTGTCCAGTTTGGCCAGTACTACTATGGCCGGCAGTGCTGCAAAATAACCTTAGCCCCCGTACTCCATGTATCCACAGGTAGGTATGCATTTCTTCATCAGAAACCACCACATATATTCTGCACTCTAAAATTTTTGGACGCCTGATATTAAAAGAATGAAGACCATTTCAACACCTTTTGTGTAACAGTTCTTGAACACCATAATATGTTCCACTATTGAACACTGGTGTTCCAAATATGAACGGCAGTGTTCAAGGTGGTGTTTCAAATATGAACGGCAGTGTTCAAGGTGGTGTTCTATGTTTGTTCCACTATTGAACACTGGATGTTCAAACCTAGAACACCACCTTGAACACTGCTGTTCATATTTGGAACACCAGTGTTCAATAGTGGAACATATGGTGTTTAAGAACTGTTACAAAAAAGGTGTTTAAATGGTGTTCATTCTTTTAACATCAGGCGTCCAAACATTTTAGAGAGTACAGGGACAGGAAAAAAAACCCAGAAAATTGCATCAAGCAACATTGCTGTGCTGGGGGTTAATAAACCATTTTGTGCATGCAGTGTGGCCCAATAAAGTGTCTGGTTGGCAGCGTCAATTTGAACCACTATTTATGACACAAAATTGCGATATTATATACTCCTATATGATATTGTTATTACATCATAAGGCAGCTAAATTTGCAATAACCTTACATCCTTAAGGCAGCAATTACATAGTTATTTTATATAACACAGAAACAGTTTCAAGTAAACTAATAAATGGGTTATAGACAACACAGCTGCCTAAACCATCTGCCAACCAGGATTGTCGTATAATATGAGAGGGTTTTTGGATACCAGATAGTGGTACAGAGATTGTGGTTCCCAGTCATCTGAACTCCATGATTTCTTTGCCTTTTATAGGTAAAGATATGTATGAACATACATAATACGTTCTTATCACATTGGGCAATTTTAGAAAATGTACGCCAATTAGATGAGGTAACCCGCTCTGTACTCGCAATGCTCACAGGCTTAACGTAACATATTCTAAACGTAACTTTTTCCGAGGTATGGTAGAAAAAGGTATAAAAGAGCCCATTTGGGCAGGAAGGTGTGTTGTGTGACAACAGGCTATTTCAGCAGACTTTGAGTTTAAAAAAATTGAGGAGTGTGATAAATAGCACTCCTCAAACTTGTGAGGAGTGCTATTTTGTGAATGAGGAGTGTGATTATGCTTAAATTTGATGTAAGCTTGAAGATTAAGGAGTGTGATAAATGGCACTCCTTATGATTATTTAAGGAGTGTGGAGGAGTGTGACCGCACGTACTGGTACTCCTCAAAACTCGATGCCTGATCCATACACCCCCTGGGGAAGACATGACCTTAATCTTCCACACAGGGAGTTTGAATATGGGGTTCTTTTTTCTAGGGTCTGTGATGGGTGACACCATTTCAGATTTACACCCCCTGTGTGGGAGATTAAGGTCATGTCTTCCATAGGGGTGTATGGATTTCAATTGGAATAGCCCAACAGCTGACAATAATTTATGGGAGCTGAAGTGTAGGAAGAAGTAGTAAACTTGTATCAATTCAGGTAACCCTGTTTGAATTTCATACTCCCTGTGTGGGAGATTAAGGTCATGTCTTCCATAAAGGGTGTATGGATTTCAGTTGGAATATTTATTTATTTATTTATTTAAACTTTCTTTAGGCAGGGTAGCCCCTTCAATGACAAAGCACTGATTTCCAAGGAGGCCCTGCAAGTACATAACATAGTTAAAACATAACATAGTTAAAAACATAACATAATTAATATAATACAGCAAAATGTGAGATGCAGATTTGTACAATGATAATATAAATTTATATGACATCACCATGTACAGTGATAACAACATTTTACAATAATATTATTTCAAAGCAGGTTTTACAAATGCAGCATTCTTAAGTTGGAAAATACTCATGTTATCCAAGTTATTACAAATACTAACAGGAAGATTATTCCAAAGTTTAACTGCTCTCATTTGGAAAGTGCGCTTACCAGCATTATTATTCCAAGATGGTTTATGTAATAAATTAAAAGTTTGACTTCTGGTACCTTTTGAATGAACAGAGTGCATGAAGGTAAACTGAGATGAAAGATAAGATGGAGCAGTACCTTTAAGACATTTAAAGATTAGAGTTAACATGTGATTATTCCATCTGTCATTTAGTTTAACCCATTTCAAAGAATTCATCATCTCATTAATTGGACATCTTGGGTCAGCAGACAGGATTATACGTGCTAATCTGTTGTGAAGAACTTGAAGTGCACTTGAGAGCTCATTTGAACAATTAGACCAGACTGGACTACAGTAGTCAAATTTGGGCATAACAATAGCATTTGCAAGCATAATTAGGATATTATTAGGAATATAATATTTAACACGTTTTATAACACCACATCTTTTTGAGATATCTGCTGACAATTTACTTACATGTTCTGACCAAGACATAAAAGAATCAAAACAACACCAAGGTATTTGAATTGATTAACACGCTCAATATAATCATTGTTGTAATACAAAGTGATATCATTAAATTTATCAAGAATATGACGTGTACCAAACACCATGAATTTAGTTTTCTTTACATTTAAAGTAAGATTGTTAGTTTGAAACCAACTAGCTATTTTAAGGTAATACACTATTTTAAAGTGTTGCGATTTGGTAGTTCACAACATCTTGCGTAATGGTAGTGAGTTTCGCAAAAATTGCATTGCTCATTTCCCTTGCGAAAGTGTGAAGAAGAATTCAAATATCACAGAAATGCTTTTATAGGTCCTGTGGTTCTTGAGTTATGTTGTAAAGAGGGCTGAAACAACAACACTTTTGTAAAATGTATATAACTCATTAACAACAATAAATTAAGCATGTTTTCAAAGTATATGATTTGTAGAATGAAGTTTTGCAAAACATAAAAGTGTTATTTTTCACTAATATATTGATGTAGACAATAAAAATCGATTTTTATGGCTGCTTCGACCAACAATACCGCATCTACCCTTAAGTAAGTTTGATTGAAGCTCAGATTCAAGAATAGTTGGATTATCCGAAGTACAAAGAAGTGTTGTGTCATCTGCGTACATAGTACATTTACAGGTAACATTATTAGGAAGACTGTTTACAAACATGATGAAAAGAAGTGGCCCAAGTATTGAGCCTTGAGGAATACCAATATTTATATTACTAAAATCAGAAATACAAGAATTAATATTTACAACCTGTGATCTTCCACTAAGATATGATTTAAACCACTCTAACT
The DNA here is from genome assembly GCF_039555335.1 of Amphiura filiformis. Lineage (NCBI taxonomy): Eukaryota > Metazoa > Echinodermata > Ophiuroidea > Amphilepidida > Amphiuridae > Amphiura > Amphiura filiformis. Next base: position 59,357,922 of record NC_092643.1, read on the forward strand.
AACATCCAGTAATACCATAATCACAAAGTTTATCAAGCAGGATGGCATGATTCATGCAGTCGAAGGCTTTACTTAAATCAAGGAAAATAGCCTAATACCTGGCAATAATTTATGGGAGCTGAAGTGTAGGAAGAAGCAGTAAACTTGTATCAATTACATCTTATTGTCCCACCTATACAAACATTACTTGCCCTAATTGATGAAAATCTAAATTCTACACCGTAAGATATTCCATTAAACCTCCTTTTTTGTATTCATCATAATCAAGGAAGAGAGGCTTAAAATTGATGCAAATATAATTTCTGTGTTAAATAGTTGGGCTATTCCAGCTGAAATCCATACACCCTTTATGGAAGACGTTACCTTAATCTTCCACACAAGAGGTGTAGATTTCAACAGGATTTACCCTTTCAGGTAACCCCATTTGAAATCCATACTCCCTGTGTGGGAGATTAAGGTCATGTTTGTCATAGGGGGTGTATGGATTTCAACTTGAATAGCCGGACAATGTCTGTGTTAAATAGTTGTATTGTGGGTTGGATCAACTCTGTGAGAGGCACAGCAGAAAATTTAGCCTTCCCATGATGCTATTTTACATGAATTTTGCTATGCTCGAAGTCAGAATTAAGGGATCGAATAGCAACGTTTGCAGTCAGTAATTTTTGTGCCAACATGAGAGCACATCAGACACATCAAATTGTATTCTGAATAAGAAGAATGGCCTTCTGATATCAAATAATTTAGATTTTCTGAAATTCACGATATAGAGGCCTAGGTCCAATACAAATTTTATGGCAAATTATTAAAAATTGATATTTTCCTGAAAGTGAACTTTATAAATATTTTTATTATCATCCTTTTTGACCTTTCATATTGAAGATACACATTTTTCCCAAAAAATACAAAAGGTCAAAATAATTTTCAATTGATGGTTGGCTTTTCCTCTCAGCTACATACACTTTATATTTATAAAGTTTACTTTGAGGACTGTTAAAATCAAAAATATCAATTTTTAATAATTTGCCATAAAATGTGTATTATATCGCAAATTTCAAAAAATCAAAAATTATTTGATATCAGAAGGACATTCCTTGTTTTCAAAATGCAATTTGATATGTCTGATGTGCTCTCAGGTCCCACAAAAAATATGTGAAAGCGTTGCTATCTGAGCCCTTAATTTGGCATACTGTTAATGGTTCTAAAATAAAGCATAAAGTATGATGGGAAGAGATAATTCTGTGCTGTGAGTGAGAGGGACTCTTCAGTGTCTTAATACTCTGCGTGCTAGCCATAGGCTTCAACATAAAAAGTCCAAATGTAAGATATTTTCTCAAAATATCGAGAGCTATCTCAAAAACCGCTGAACCAATACTAGGCTTGTTTGTACTCATTTTAATGTATTTTTCATGTTGATTCTAAATATGGTCATGAAAATGTAGGTCATGAAATTTTTGAATATTTAATGAAAATTTGAAACTTGTTGTCTGGTGTTCAGAAAAAACAACTCAAGTAAAGGTTGTATAAAATCTGTTGATCCAATAAAATCAACTTGGCATGTATCCTGCCTCATAAGTACGTACTCTAAAACTGAAGAGGGTAAATTATTACTATTGATATGATTGTGTATAATTGTTATCCATAAGGGTAGTCTTCAGAGAAGATATTTTACCCTTCCCAGAATCCTTTACAACATGATACATCACCTCATTTCACCAAATAACACTCCCATTCTTCATACAGGTTCCCTTTGTTTCATTTTAAGAATTGACTGGCTAAACATGGGCCGATAGTCATCAAGAAACAAACATTTTGCAAAATCTGGATGTGTTCTGTTAATTATGAGGTCCATTTTGTCACTATCGACTCACTAGATAGCAAATCAGTACAGAATATTGAAATGGAAGAAATGCATTGTGGGAAGTGTAAGATATCTTCTCTGTGTAGTCGTTATTAAAGTCATATTTAAATAACACTTAAATTTGTTGTTGAACACTACATATGGACATATTAAAAACAAAACACACAAACTAGTTCTGAAGAGTGACAAATAGGCCCTCGGTGTAACTTCAGTGAATTAAATGATGAATTAGTGAAATATTACTATCAGGTTGATTCTGAGACGAATATACCAGAAACGGACAGGTTGTGTGTGCTGCGCTCAGTGGCGCGTAGTCAAGAGTGCCGGGAAGAAGTCTTGCCCTCCCTTCTCCCCATCTCCGTGTGATGCTGGTCCCCTCGATATCAGAGATTTATATGCCTTTTTTGTACCTTTAAGCCCATTTTTGACAATTTTGATATAAAATTGGATCGGTTTAGCCCATATTTATTGGTCGAGCTATGAGTTTTAAAATATTGGACGAGACGTAGTCGATTCCAATATTTTACAACTCATAGCGAGACCAATAAATATTGGGCATAATCATTATTATGTGTTGGATAATATATTTTCACACACTTGGATCCATCTAAACATTATAATATGAAATAATAATATGAAATATTGTACCCCCTGCAAGTTGCCTTTACCCCCTCATCCCATTTGCTCCCCCTCCCCCTCCCCCCTCCCCCCCCCGAAAAAGTTGTGGCTGCACCTTAAACTTGTGGATTAATCTACATAAATATTTAATTGTAGAGATTTTCATTAATCTGTTGATGTTCTGCAATGAGCAAAATATTGAACAAGGTTTTCTATTTTGACAACATTTGCTCCTATCTTGGTCCTCAAACTATTTCCATAAACATAATAATAGCATAGAATGATCATTAGTACGAAAAGGGGACTGTTAAATGTTAAAAATATAAATTTTTAATAATTTGCCGTAAAATTTGTATTATATCACAAATTAAAAAAAAAAAATTAAAAAATTAGATATTAGATTTAGAAGGGCATTCCTTTTATTCCAAATGCATGATGATGTCCCACAAAATATAATGTGCAAATGTTGCTATCCGATCCCTTAAAACAACATTTTTGTATTTGCTGGGTTACAATGTTTATGATCTTGTTTTACAATTTTCACCTCAAAATTACAAAATAATCTGATAAAACAAATACAATTTGAAATCTCTGGCATCGCCAGTCCTTATATAATTATGTAAAATGTATTTGTTCCTTTTATGTAACGATTATGCCTCAGACAAAAAAAATCATTTTAACATAAAACGTAGACATTGTCTGTGCAAATGTCAGAATTCTAGATGCTGAAGGTGGAATAAATTTTGCATCAAAAAAATGGGAATGAATAAAAACATCCCTAAATTGAGCCTGCATCCTCCAGAATTGTTAATAACACTTTTATTAAATTTGACCCATTTCAGCAGAATATACTTTAGTCTGTCAGACAAGCTCTTAAATAAAGACAAATTAAACTTGAAAGACATAAGAAGAGCAGTGGCTAAATATATCATAACGCTGAAACTGAAAAGTCAATTTTCATTAAAAGCTATTTTTTAGGATATTTGAACAAATTCCCACTCAAAGCAAAAGAAAAAGTGATATCGCTGGAATTATACAGACATCAAAACAGAATTTAAGGACAAGGTATCAGTTATGTTCACCCCTGTATAATCCTAAACAAAGACAAATACGAGGGGTATCCAAAAGTTTTTGACATCAACCAGAAGGGAAAGAGCTATACCAATGAAATTTCGTCAGTGTAATCACTGGTCCTTATGTACATTATGGTCCAAAAATGGTCTCATAAGTATGTTTACTTTCTTTACAGGTGGCGCTAGATGGGCAGTAGGCGCATAACCTGAAAGATGGTGAAAATTGAGGCACGCATAGCATGATTAAGTTCCTGCATTTGAAGGGTTAGGCCTACAATGCTCAGAAAATCTATGATGAAATGAAAGTAATCTACGGTGATGATTGCCCATCATATGGCACTATTGCTTTTTGAAAAGGAATTTCCAAACTGGCCACATGTCCCTCACAGATGAGCCAAGAAGTGGACGTCCATCACTTAACGGATGATGCGCCACAGTGAAAAAAAAAACTCAAGAAAGTGGAGGATCTTATCATGAAAAGGTTATGCGCCTACTTCCCATCTAGCGCCTCCTGTGAAGAAAGTAAACATACTTATGAGACCATTTTTGGACCATAATGTACATAAGGACCAGTAATTAATTACACTGACAAAACTTCATCGGTATAGCTCTTTCACTTCTGGGTGATGTCAAAAACCTTTGGATACCCCCTCGTATGTCAAATTAAAACCAGCAGCCAATACCTGAAACCTTTTAGCTTTAAGACCTCATTTTGTTGAAATAGGGCATCCAATGGAGCAATCTGCAACTATTGATTTTGTATCTTCCTTGGGATTTTGAATATCCCATGTTTGGACTGATTTCAATGAATGAGGTCTTAAGTCCAAGTTGCAGCTATTGACTGCTGGCATAGATTTCTTTTTGACATTGGGTGGGGGATGGGGTTGGAAAAGATTTTTGAAGTATAGTGAATCCAGCACCTTTTGGCGACGGAATAAGTTTATGGTTCAAATGCGTGCTAAGCGCATGGACAATTTTGCTATTTTGTAGCTAAACTGATGAAATATGGTGCAAAAGTGGTTTAATTTGGTCAGAAACCCATATTCAGGTGTCATCATGGGGGATGATTGTATGGACCATCCCCCCTGGCTCCTATGACTGCTGGTTCTATGACATATCTGTATTTTGTTTATGACATACAGGGGTGAAAATAGCTGGTACCTGCTGTCTGTATTCATTCACAGTGATCATTATGTATGTCCTCAATAAGATCTATGTCCTCATCCACATCAAATATTCCTCATTGAATAAGAGGAATATTTGTTTTAAGTAAATTAATGCTGTCATTTGTTGTCCTTTGAAGGGTATTGTATAACTGCATATTTTAGTGGTTTGTCGTGCATTTTACAATTTTGCAGTTGGTTTAATTTCACAGTTTCAAAGACCTGCCCATTAACATTAAACCCTGTGGTCAAAATTTGTTATCAGAGACAAATAAAGCTTACACACAAGAAGAATGGTATGGGTTCTATAAAGGAGATCACAGGGCTTGATTTGATATAAGGGTTGTCATTTCCATCGCATGTACATGATTTTTCTTGGAAGGGGGAAAATGTCATATTGTCATCTTGTCTTGTCATCATGTCTCCTGTCTTGTCAGCATGTCTCCTGTCTTGTCATCATGTCTCCTGTCTTGTCATCATGTCTCCTGTCTTGTCATCATGTCTCCTGTCTTGTCATCATGTCTCCTGTCTTGTCATCATGTCTCCTGTCTTGTCATCATGTCTCCTGTCTTGTCATCATGTCTCCTGTCTTGTCATCATGTCTCCTGTCTTGTCACCATGTCTCCTGTCTTGTCATGTCTCCTGTCTTGTCATCATGTCTCCTGTCTTGTCATCATGTCTCCTGTCTTGTCATCATGTCTCCTGTCTTGTCATCATGCCTCCTGTCTTGTCATCATGTCTCCTGTCTTGTCATCATGTCATCGCGTCCATCTGGACATTCCATTTAAGGTTGTTCTGTAGCCACAAACCAAGTACCTTGGCTTCGGTGACGTATGATAGTGGTTCAGTGCCAATTCTTAAGTCGCGATGTGGCGGCAATGGATTAGAAAAAGCAATTTGCATGGCTTGACACTTGCTGGGATTCAATTTCAGGTGGCTGTCACTAGCCCACTCTGAGAACTGATCAAGATCACCCTGAAGTGGACTAGCACAACCACCGGAAAAATTCTCAGCAAATGTCAAGTCATCAACATATTTCCAACACCGACTACCAGCGTCTTGTGCTGCTTCGTTAATAAGAATCTGAAACCCAATTGGGCCAAATTTTGTACCCTGGGGCACACCACCATGAAGAGTTGTATAATCTGAGAGCACACTGTTGTATCTGACACACTGTTGACGGTTACGGAGGAAATCGCAAATCCAAGGAACAATGGACCTACGGACTCCCATATCGATGATCTTACCAATAAGAAGCGTATGGTCGACGAGGTCGAACGCCTTCGAGAAATCCGTAAGTACCACCGTTCCTATGTTGCGACTTCTCTCCGCTCCCTGGAAAAGAAAATGAACAAGAGAAACTAAATAATGAGAAGTTGACACTCCTTTTACATTACCATATTGGCGGATGTCAATATCATTTTGAATATCGTTTAGGACCCAATCAGTAATGAAACCTTCAGCTATTTTGGCAAAAATTGATGTGAGCGAAACAGGTCTCAACTTGGTGGATACTGTTTAGGAATAGGGATGACAATTGCTTTCTTCCACTGCTCAGGAACATAACCCTCACTATAAGAATTATTCAAAATATCAGTAAGCGGCACACTTAACTCATATGCAAACTCTTTGACCAGTTTGGGTGGAACTTGATCAGGACCGCAAGATTTGGCAGACTTAAGTTTACGTAACTCAGCATAAACTTCCCATGGGTATAACTGAGGGACTGGTTCTTCAGCAGGAAGATAAGATGGTAACCTGCTACAGTCAAGATGATCTAAACCAGGCTTCCTCAAATAGATTTGTTGAAGCGCCACATGAAATTAAAAAAAACCTGCAAAGCGCCACTCAATGGCTGCGAATTCGCTGGGAGTCAGAGGGGTTTCCCCTGTGAAGCTATGGATTTTTTTAATTTGAGGTGCAAATGACGCCATTTGGTGCAACATTTTGTACTATTTTAGCCTGTCTTTACAAGGATAACATGTGAATCGCATTGGTTATTTATTTATTTTTAAATCTAAACGGCGTGCGCGCCACTTGGGAAGCTCACAGCGCGCCACATGTGATGCCAGCAAGGCCGCTATTTCTGGAGCCCTGATCTAAACAATCAGACACATGAGCGAACTTGGAATTAATAGCATTGGCAATGCCTTTTAAATCTTTGTCCTCAATACCCTGGATGTTTATCTTGAGATCAGGTTTGCTGGAGTTTGTGACAGTTCTAATTTGTTGATGCCATTTTCTTGGTTCTGTTGTTTGTAAGTTCCTAATTCTGGTGGCATGATAGTGAAGTTTTGCTTTTTCAATTTCACGTTTTACTAAATTTCTAAGTTTGCGCCACTGCTGCTGGTCTTTATTTGCAAATGTCTCCTGTCTTGTCAAGACTGTCTTGTCATCATGTCTCCTGTCTTGTCATGTCTCCTGTCTTGTCTTCATGTCTCCTGTCTTGTCACCATGTCTCCTGTCTTGTCACCATGTCTCCTGTCTTGTCATCATGTCTCCTGTCTTGTCACCATGTCTCCTGTCTTGTCATGTCTCCTGTCTTGTCATCATGTCTCCTGTCTTGTCATGTCTCCTGTCTTGTCACCATGTCTCCTGTCTTGTCACCATGTCTCATGTCTTGTCATCATGCCTCCTGTCTTGTCATCATGTCTCCTGTCTTGTCACCATGTCTCCTGTCTAGTCATCATGTCTCCTGTCTTATCATCATGTCTCCTGTCTTGTCATCATGTCTCCTGTCTAGTCATCATGTCTCCTGTCTTATCATCATATCTCATGTCTTGTCAAGTCTCATGTCTTGTCATCATGTCTCCTGTCTTGTCATCACGTCTCATGTCTTATCATCATGTCTCCTGTCTTGTCATCATGTCTCCTGTCTTGTCTTCATGTCTCCTGTCTTGTCATCATGTCCCATCTTGTCATCATGTGTCCTGTCTCATCATGTCTCCTGTCTTGTCAGCATGTCTCCTGTCATTACACTTTCCTTTAATTCTTGGCTCTGAAATTAATACCAAAATGTATGAAAATAAAAAACATGACAAAAAAAAAATCAGAATTCATGATTACTGCTTCAAGTATCACCACAACAGTTTCTTTGTTTGCTTAACAATGCAATGCAAGTTCATTTACCTCTGTAAAGTGGCTAAATTACGCATGTATAAATCTAGAAATAATGTTTTTAGTTGGCATTGTATACTGCATATTTATGTTTGAAGATGTACTTGAAATTAAAGGAACATAAGCTGAGCTGTTTGATTGAAACATTTAGTCTGTGTTCTAAAAAAATAAGTTCATACTTAGGCTAATGAAAGTTGATTCCTTGTTTCCCGTTACCCTACTCCGCTCAAAACCAATGGCTGGCCAAATATTTCATTATTTTGAATAAAATGTTGATTTCTAACAAACTTTAACATACAAATAAATAATTGTGGTTTTAAATATATCATAAATCTCTTTCTGTTGATTTTCATGGATTTTCTTTGCAGTATGAGCATGGTATATGGTTAATAACGAATTAATAATGAATACCTACTCACTTCTCTGTCCCGCACTTTTTGATTTGCCCTGATCTCATCCCATAAAAAATATTATGAAACTTTTGATATATAGTTGTACAATCACCTTCATGTGGTTGTAAACTACATCTGTAAACTACAAACTGTGATTTATCACATGTATACATGGGTACTTATTGGTTTACACCTGTAACAGATGCAATAATGAAATGGTATGAAATAATGAAAAATGAAATGGTCACCTACACAGTCATGAAAAATTGTGTAACGGGAAACAAGGAATTGACTTTCATTGGCCTAATCCTTTAAAGTTACTTGACCCAATTAACAGTCCCATTTTTCCTCATCAAAAGTGAGATTTTGGTATCAGAAGAAAGCTCATATTTTTCTTATTACCCCAGTAAATTTGAATGCCCAAGATATGCTTTGTTTAGATGGTGTGAACAAAAACATGTTGAATTGTGGTAATCACACCACCAGAAGTGTGTGTCCTATGGGGCACATTTTTCCTTCTTACGTCAAAACCGCTGGAGCAGTACAACTCAAAATTTGGAAACATATTGTTTTAATTGTAGGCCTCAATGTTAGTTTGAAAACAGATCATGAAAAATTGGACCTCGCCTCTTTTTAAGGTGGCTGACCTCCCAGCAAACACAAAAACGTTTTAAAAACGTTTTTAATAAGTTATATTTTGGCTTTTGGTTTACATAAAACGTTTTAATAACATTAAAATGTCGGGTTATATAAAGGTCATGAAAACGTTTTAAAACGTTTTGTATGAAAACACACTACAATAATCTTTTTAAAATGTTTTCAAAAATGTTATTGTAAACTATTTTTGCAAACATTTTTTGCCAAATATTTTGTCAACACTTAAATAACATTGTGTTAAAATATTTGCACTCAGCAAACACAGAAATGTTCTTAAAATGTTTTTTTCAAAACGCTTTAATAACATTTAAATGTCGGGTTATATAAAGGTCATGAAAACGTTTTTAAAACGTTATTGCAAATATTTTGGGCAAACATTTTTCATAAAATATTTTTTCAACCCAAAATAACATTCTATTTAGAATGTTTTGTATCAAGTTTTCAAAAATGTTTTTGGAATGTTATTAAAACGTTTTTATACCTTTTATATAACCCGACATTTAAACGTTTTCTCTAAAACATTTTTGTTTGCTGAGCAGTAGATTATAAAAAAATGATTTTTTAATGTTATGAAAACGTTTTGTGTTTGCTGGGCTGATTAACAGTTTCATCCCTTCCCCCATGCATATCATCAAATTTGAGACTAGGACATCTACTTGGTATGTTGTTCACTTGGATTTTCCCTCCATGCATTCTAAAATGGGACCTTTTCCTATGTTCCTGTGCCATCAATTTTGCCGCCCCTTCCTCAACAGCCCGAAAAGGTTGACCCAATTTTTTTTCGGTGGTTTGAAAAAGTGAAGAAAAAAAAAAAAAAAAGGATTATAGGCGCTAGCGCCCTAAAAGCAACACATTTTGATGTATATTACCATTAAAAAAATTTTTAAAATACTTTTTCAAACTTTTTGCTGCCCTTCTTCTTCCCCCGCCCCCTGCTTTTACCCCGCCCCCTGCTTTTACCCCAGGGGCGCGAGCCCCCCAAAATATGCGCATGATTCACATCATTGTGTTATAGTTACATTAACAGCGCCTTGAGATTCACTAAAGGTAGATGTAAATTGTGCATTATAAATCCCTGTATTTTTTGTCCCCGCAAAACAAAGTTGTCCCCGCCTTGTCCCTGCCAAAAAGTTTGGAAAGGAGACTGTTAAAATGAGCTCCAATGTACGTTTGTGTGGGTGGGTGATCTCCTTAATTATCTCATTCCCTTAGTGTAAATATTGAAAAGTCCTAATTCCATGAAGCATTTTTCATACTGATCCAAAATAATGTATATTATGTGATTTATGTGATACTGAGGGAGGGGGGACTTCTTGGGGGGGGGGGAGATCAGGTAGCCCCTCCTTGGCTCTCAGTGACTGAGTGTAAATCCAGCTTCAGTTGCAAATCTCTGCAAATTTGCTGTCTACTGAAGATAAAATAAAAAATGCAAAATAAATACATCATTTTGGATCAGCTTGAAAAACGCTTTGCATGCTAGTCATAGGCTTCAACATAAAAAGTCACAAGTTTTGAGATATTTTCTCAAAATATCAAAAGCTATTTCAAGAACCACTGAACCAATACTAGGCTTGTTTGTACTCTTTTTAATGCATTTTTCATGCTGATTCCAAATATGATCATGGAAATGTACAATTTTGAAGAACAAAAATTTGAAACAAGTCGTCTGCAGTCGACACCTGCGTGGAGAGGGTTAACATGATCTTGTATAGGTTATTCACCAGCCTACTTGAGCTCCTTGGGAAGGGGGAGTTGTGATTTGGAGGTAATTTGAGCTCCCTCCTTCCTTAACATTCACCCTTGATGTTAGTATAAAGAATGCAAATTCTGTTTATCAAGCAACTAATTTGCCTTGATGATATAATATTTGTATATTTGTGATTTTTGCTGGGCATGGTTTAACATGTATCACATTACATTTAATTGATATGTGAAAGCATACAATAATGTTCACATTTGTGACACAATCTGGTCCGTGGAGGCTAAAGGCGGCAAATTTGAAATTGAGATAAAGGCAATAATATGGTCAATATGGAGTAAAAAACAATAAAATACATTAGAAAACAGGCATCACAAAACTTCACTACTTAAGAACCAAGTACTAGTATGCTAGACCTTCATTATATGATAGCCTAATGTTTGTATAATTTTTAAAAGTGCCTCTGTTGGCCTCCATGGACCAGATCGTGTCACATTTAAGGGGGTACTACACCCCTGGCCAGGACTACAACTACTGCGCTATAATTTTTGAGAAAAATGCAAAAATAGGCACAAAATTGGGCAGGGGTGTAGTACCCCCTTAAGACTGCTTCAGCCTTTTATATTTGTGCCTGATTACAGAACAAGGTTGAAAATAAAATAGAAGTTAAAATCTTGGTAAATATTTGATTAGAAAAAATAAAAAGTGATGCTGTGAGAATGACCATCCTTTAGTTTTTCCCATTTATCAAATAATAAATCCTGGCTTAAAAAATGAGCTGGTACTGCACTGCACAACTTACAGTGTGTTCAGTTTATAATTGGCGAAAACTATTCTGGTTTTGTTATACTGCATGCATCAATAAAGTCCAAACTTACGCTTGCGTAATTTTACATGAATATTACCGAACGCCAGTCATGCATTATACAACGCGCAACAAGTGCTGTGTCCTAGTGTGTGTACCCCATTCTATATCAATACAGAATATGAGTCTCTTTTTTTTAAACCAATTATAAGCCGAACAAACTTTAGAAACATCAATACATTTTATTTTATGTAGAGCATATCTAGGCATAATTTACCACAAAGTACAAAGAGGAGATATCTCTTTTGTGGCTGTTATTAATTAATATGTTACTTTAAAACTTTTTAGTCCGACAAGTAGGACCGATTTTTTTTTTAGTATACCAACTATACTCTGACTCTGATCGCTCAAGAAAGATTAACCACAAAAATACACTAACTGTTCGGTCGGCACAGTCACTGGACTTTCGTGATTCGTCTTTCTTGTGCCATGTGAGATAGTAATCATAGTCTGAACTGAGTAAAGCCTGGTAACTTAGAAAAAAAAGGTCCTACTTGTCGGACTAATCACTTTAAAGAAGAAAACCTTCAATATATGGGTACGCCTTGTTTCTACTTAGAAACGTTTCTACTTTGAAACGTTTCTTCATAATTTCTACTTAGAAACGTCAATACATTACCATCAAGTGAGAAGGGCAAATGTCTCTTCTTGGTTATCGGTAAATAATTTATCTTTTTCTCTATAACGACATGTGTTTCATAAGAAAGCCTTCAATAAAACTTCCCCCCAATGAGATAAAAGTCTTTGTCTTGACCTTTGCAAATATTGAAATAATTGTCCTTTCTGTTCTTTTTCATATATTGCTTGTACTTCTTGTCACTACTTGCAAACGTCACTCCATCGCCATAACCAATCAAAGGTAAGTCCAATATCATCACCAAAAATGATGTTTTTGTGACAGGCAAGATGCCATAGATAGCGTGGTGTCAATAATTGTTCAAAGATTATGTCAAACTCGACCCAAGTATTAAACCTGTCAAATTCTGACATACTTACATCATGTACTACTAAGATGACTTCATTAATGGGTGCTATTTATCTAAAATGGACTTCATATGTGTGCTATCTTCTTAATGGGTGTTATCTATCTCAGATTTACTTCATCAATGGGCGCTATCTACCTAAGATGACTTCATCAATGGGTGCTATCTACCTAAGATAACTTTATCAATGGGGGCTATCTAAGATGGACTTCATCAATGTGTGCTGTCTACCTACGATGACTTCATCAATCGGCACGATCTACCTAAGATGACTTCATCAATGGGTGCTATCTACCTAAGATGACTTAATTCATTAATGGGTGTTATCTATCTAAGATCTACTTCATCAATGTGTGCTGTCTACCTAAGATGACTTCATCAATGGGTGCTATCTACCTAAGATGACTTCATCAATGGGTGTTATCTAGGCCTTGCCTTTTCTTGAATGAATATAAAAAAATATATATTTAAATTACATTTAATGTCTAAAATACATTGTTGTCATTCACCAATTAATTGTAATTAGGCATTAAACTTATGCACATCAGTATACATTTTTGAGAAATTATTCTCCATTCAAAATTGACATACGACATGTGATGTTAAATCATAGTTGACATTGGGGAACGTTTTACACAGTTTTCCCATTGAGTGAGATACGCCAAACCTAATTAGCGATTATATCTATTTAATTAATGACATGCATGTTTTGAAAGTTTGTCAAAGTATAGATTATGAAACTAAACTGATCTCCTTTTGTCAAACATGGCTGATACACCGAGTGACAAATTTTAAAATTTGGATTATCATAGAGTATCACAGAGCACGGAGCTAGTGCAATACAGGATATTCCATATCTACTATTACACCCATTAAACACCTATACTTTCCAATTTCACACTATAAACATTTATTTTGTTCAAGAAATCTCAATTTAAAAGCCTATCTAAAAGCTTTTTAAGAGCCAAAACATTAAAAAAAAAAAAAAATCAGAAATAGACAATTTTCCACTTTACTGCAGCACATCAATAAATCACTTTATACCATCCAAACAGTTTGATAGCAATGACAATGGTGCTATTATGATTAGAAAAAAAGGTATTGTTTTTAGCCGCTGGAGTGCAGTGCATCATATCATCTAATATAACATGGGCGACATCATTATTTTAAGTAATACAATGAGGCAAAGCCCAGTGGTTTTATCCCAAACACCAAAAAATGTAGGTCTTTTGGGGGAAAAAATGATGGTCAGCTTTTCATCCCAGCTACACACACTTTTAAAAGTACATGTCATTAGAGTTTATAAACTTTGAGGACTGTTAAATATCAAAAATTTTAATTATTTGCCATAAATTTGTATTTATCTCAAATTTAAAAAAAATTATTTGATATCAGAAGGACATTCCTCATGTTCAGAATGCAATTTGATATGTCTGATGTGCTCTCAGGTCTCACAAAAAATACTGTGCAAACGTAATGTAGTTTATGAAAAGTAACATGAAAATGATCACTTCATATATTCTAGAACACAAAATTAGGACATACAATTTTACAACAAAATCAAGTATAACATAATATGTGATGCGGTCAAGCAAAATCTGTCGGAACTCGGGAAATATTAAGTTTTTAGTTTCTTATAGGATAGTAAAACGCATTTACAAAGCTGGATTTTGCAGAAAACCCCATTGAAATTGAACAAACAGTTCCAAAGATATGAGCAATTAAAGAGTTTCCAAAACAACAGGAAACAACACAAAATATTTCCTTTGTTTGGCTATATCTCAAAATCAATATTTCCGAGTTCGCTGATTTTGCTTGATCGCATCACGTAATAGACACCCATTTAACTGTATCATCATAAATAATTCATTAATTCAAATTTGAACCTTTATATGCTGGAAATTGGAATGACAATTGAAAACCTCTATTAGTTGAGACATAATGGATCATATCATTTCAACTTAATATTAAATATCATGGAAGGTGACACTGCGGCAAAAAGAAGAAGAAAAAGAGGAGGAGGAAGAGAAATTAACTTTAATTTTGTCAAGCTGTAAGACCGGACCACAAGTTTAGATAAAAAATCAACACATTTTTACAAAAATAAGATCCAAATTGAATAGCATTTAGTAATTATTAGCAATTTTTTTAAGTAACTAAAAGACAAAATCATACAGCCCTGCTCCAGTTTCTTGAATGTATGAATAAAAGAAGGCATACATCACGTATGAATAATGTCTTTAACAAAATGGATGAAAAATGGGTCGTTGCTAGCTAGATATGATTAATGACTATTTGTTTTTATTCAATAAATAGATCAAGAGAGTGATTTGTATGTTGATATGCATAAATAGACAGTACTTGTATCTTTTCCAGGTCTTAATTGTCGTAATTTTAGATCTACAGTTTGATCAGCTCGTAATCGGTGGGCCTTATCACATCGCATATTAATATCAATATAATCTATTTGGAGAATTATTTCGTGACATCTCACCAGAAGTAATACAAATTATTAATTAAACTCCTGTACTTTGTCTACTTTCTTTAACATGCAAAATTCAAACCAGGCAGATCAACTATATCACTCTTAGTGTGGGTCTACTTTATAGGCATAGTGATAAAAGCCTAATAATTACCGCCGAGCTGATCAAAGTATAGTTTAGATTTTAGATAGACTATGATCTATAATGGATGATAGACTTTGTTGTTTTTGAAAGCAGATTGGATTGTTTGTAAATGCCAAGAAAACTCAAGTTATGAAAATCACCAGCATCGGTCAAGAGCCGATCAAATTGGACAATGCAATCCTGGAAGAAGTCAGATAATTCACATATTTGGGAAGTGTAATCAGTACAGAAGAAGCCACAACCAAAGACAATCAAGACTCAGCAAGGCAAGAAATGCTTTCAGTAAGATTCTTCCAATTTGGAACTCAAATAATACAGTTTAAACCCCAACATCAAACTGTACAACAGTATGTTAAATCAGTTCTTCCAGGATGCTGGTGTACCACAAAAGCGGACATGAACAAACTCTCAACATTTTACAATTGATGTTTAAGAAAAATTTGTAAGATCTTCTGGCCCATTGTCATATCAAATGAAAACCTTCACAGAAAGACAAACTCCAAACACATTGTTCAATAAATAACACAAAGACATTTCAGGTGGTTGAGTCACATGCTCAGAATGACTAAAAACAATTTCCCTAAAATAGCACTTTACTGGACACCTAAAGGAAGCAAGAAACAAAGGTTATCATGGGCAGAGGCAGAGAAGAGGGCAAAAGACATAGCTGATGGATGGAGGAACTTGGTTGTGGCTTTATGTCCTGCATGGGATGAACTCCAATGAAGAGGATAAGTAATGATATATGGAAGGATGATGATTTTATGGTGTGCTATGGTGGTGGAAAAATACCAAAGACATGTTAGATTGAATATTCTACATTAGACTAAAAAGCCTGGAACTAATTTATTGATTAGGAAAAAGAAAGAAAGAAAAAAACAAAGCAAACAAGTGCTTAATGTTTTTGGCTTACATAGAATCATATGCAATGTAGTAGTTGATTGAATAGGTTTGTACACTCGCTAACGCTTCATTAAGTGACTTCCATCTTTGACAATGAAAATGAAAAAAGTAGGTAATGGGGCTACGCATCTTGCACAAGAACAAATAACCACAACAGGGAACGATTGCTCGCTACAAGAGGAAACTGAATATAATTAATAAGAAAGAAAGAACAGCTTACCAACCCAAAGTGTTACAATTAAACACGACAACAAATAAACACTAATCACCTAAACAATAAACACGACTAGCACATAACCCAACTTGAAATAAAAAAAAGCAATTGAATGTGCTGGCATGGGATTCAAACCCATGACCTTCCGATCTCTAGACAGATGGTCTATCCGTTTTAGCAACTGTTTATTAGTGGGAGCTGGTAGCCTAACGGTTAGAGTGTCCGCCTAGAGATCGGAAGGCCGTGGGTTCGAATCCCATGCTGGCACATTCCCTTGCTTTTTTTTTTCAAGTTGGATTATGTGCCGGTAGGAATTAGTGTTTATTTGTTGTCGTGTTTAATTGTAACACTTTGGGTTGGTAAACTGTTTTTTCTTTCTTAATGAAAATGAACTTTACACAAAATTGTCATGGTATGGATGCGTTTTTTATGAGAATTTGACCAATAAAGTACAATTGCACCATTATTCTGTTTTTTAATGGTGAACATGAACATCATTATAAAGGATAGTTTGCCATATTGTGCACTTTTGCCATATAACACGTGGTCATAATTACTAGGTGATCTGATCCATATAAATGGAGCAGTTTAACAGTGCAAGCAGGTGCTATCTGCAATAGCTGCCCTAAAGACATTGGCATTTTCATTAAGAAAGAAATATTGTATACATCTCAATATTGCACCTGGCAGCTATTGCAGATGGGCTTCTTGTACTAACCCCTCAAAATGTGAATACCTTGTTAGATAACCTCTACTAGTATTACTTTTTTATTTAACAGAAAATAACATAATTTCTGATGCTCAGTGCCAGAAGTTGGTAAGTGCAATAGTTGCCCTGTGAACACTTGGCAATTTACACACAGTATATTGTATGCGAATGAATACAGTAAAAATATCATGCTTTTAATGCTTCAAACCCGAAATATTTATAGTAAAATCAATATTATTGCAAAGTAGGTTAGATGCGATAACTTTATTCAGTGATCTCAGCGAAAGTGCAAAAAAATCAAAATTGTTAATAAGTCACCTAAAACAAAGGATAAGTCATTAAAATTGCCATTAGATATTTTTGAAATGAAAAATTTGACAAAAAATGAGGAAAACAGCAGGAAATGAGTCAAGGTAGCCAATAATCCAGCTATGTTTCCATAGGTCTTTAGGCTTTTGAGTTAAGCCTATGTAGAAAAATAATTATTTTTCGTGGCATTTTTGTATCAAAAAAGAATGTAGTAACATGGCTACAAAAAGTGGAACAGGGAACAAACTTGTGTGTTTTTTTTTTTAATAATAATCATTCTTTTTTTAATTAAAAAAATAGTAAAGGAGAATAATTAATCTCATTTGCAACAATATTTCAGGCCAAAATGAAAATATTGAATGAATATGAAAAAAAAAATAGTTGGGTTAAGTGAAATAAGAATGCAGAAGATATGATTTGCTAAACTTGTTTTTTCCTATACAACACAAAGTAGGAACAAATGCAAGAGTCAAATCCAGTATTTGACAATTTTCTTGATTCCCGTTTTATTCTTCTGAAATGGAAAGATTTGAGACATACCCCCTCTGGCTTGAATATGTGAAAAATTGAACCAGATCATGGCTGTGAGAATCTTCCTTAAGGCCTGTAAATCGGGATCCAAATTCATCTCATTAGCATGCATTTGTCATTTTGAAAGACTGATAACTTTGCAATTTTGACCCCTTAGAATTTGGCCTTGTATGCCCCTGGGCTGCCATTGCTTGTATAAATGTGACAATTTCTGACCAGGCCCCACTCTCTGGATAGGAAATAATAGTGTAACAAATTTTCTCTGCTGTATGGCTAAATGATTGGGGGACCTTTGAAAAAATTTACGGGAATGTGCCGCGCAGACTTTGGGACACTAAATATATCTGTACATACTTTTTGCTGTTGTTGCAACCCATCAGTATACCAATTTTTCACAAAAAGCACCCAAACTTGGTGCAAGCACCCAAACTTGGTGCTTTTAAGGGCATTTTTACCCAAATGTGGACAGATTGGTTATGGGAATCTGCAGCTGATTTGGGATGCATTTTCAGGCTTTTTGGTGTAATTTAGTCGCAATTATTAGAAAACTGGTTTTGAGAGCTTAATGTTTTATAGAGGCATACCTTTTGATCTGGAAGTATAGATGCAGTGTGCCCATAGTTGGAGGGGATGGTACAGAGAGGGGTGTAATAATGTACCACCTGTCCACAGAAAGTGGACAGCTTTTCTGACTAGCCTTTCTATAGGGCCTTTTGACCATAGCAATGCCCTAAAACTTGGGTTATATCCAGAGAACTGCTAAACCCTCTGGGTGGAGCGGCCACTGGGTTTTAGCGGTTTTCAGGGTATGGCATGTTGAAAAGGCCCTATAGTAGGGCTATTTCTGACAACAAATTATTGAAGGGATATTAAAAAAAACCACAAAGCAAAAAAAAAAAAAAAAAAAAAAAAAACCCACTGTCAACAGAGTAAAATCCCTAATCTATTGCAAAAGTTATGCTGGCAATGGGCCTCAACTACGTAGCATGTAAAGGAATTTCATTTTCACAATGTAAAACATAAATGCCTTTCTTTATGAAAAACACGAACTATGGAGTACATAAATGCATAATGTGAGCTTTGTTTAAAAAATCAATATTACAAATATTGCTCGTGGATTATGTTATTATGTAAACCAATGATTGTATTTTAGCCTTGTCTGCGCAAGAAATGCATGGCGAAAAAGTGTGCGACACCAAGTCAAGGCCTAGCAAGCCTCGAGGCTAAACTGGTGACAGCAGACTATAGGTGCACTGAAGCGCTACCAAACATGTGAATACGGCAGCTACTATTATGCCATAGGGGTGTGAGCATTGATGTGTGCCAGATAAAGAGAACGAGAAAACAAGCGAGCGTTTAAACTGGGTTAATGGTAGAGCTAGGTATGGGTAGAGTGATGCGAGTAGCATTAAGAATTATAAAAGGAATTTATTTTTAGCAAAAAAGGAGATTTTATATTGTGCGTTATTACTCATGTATTGTGAGTTAGTGACAAATGTATTTTTAGTTAGAAAGACTATCTGTTTGTGTTTATTTGCAGTATTGTAATAAAGGCTTTGTCTACCAGAAGATGAGGTTGCAAAAGTGACAAGATTGATATGTGACAACATTATAGCTCCCTGTAATTTCTTTAATCAAAATTTTTACAAAAATTTCTGAGCAAAATATTGCAAAATATGGATAGTTTCCATTTTCATCCATCAATAAACTTTATATTTGTTATTCGTTCTAGTTTGTATGTTATCAATACAAATGTGAGTAAAATTTCTTGACTTTGAGGATTTTTTCCCCTTTTCTGGCAAACACTTTAAATTTGTCTGTGAACAATTTGTTTGTGAACAATTTATTTATTGGTTAAGGGATCTAAAATGAGCGTTTATTGCTTTTCGACAGTATTTTTGTGGGACATGAGAGCACCTCAGACCTATCGAATTGCATTCTGAATCTGAAGCATGTCTTTCTGGTATCAAATAATTTTCATTTTTGAAAATCATAATATAATAAATTTTATGACAAATTATAAAAATTTGATATTTTTCAATTTTTGATATATAACAGTCCTCGAAGTAAATTATATAAATCTAATGATATATTCTTAAAGTGTATGAAGCAGGGAGGAAAAGCCGACGGTCAATTGAAAATTTTTACCTTTCATATTGAAGATATGGATTTTTTTCCCAAAAAGACCTAATTTTTTTTGGTGTTTCGGGAAAAAAATCCATATCTTCTATACGAAAGGTCAACATTTTCAATTGATCGTCGACTTTTCATCCCACCTACAAACACTTTAAGTATAAATCATCAGATTTATAAAGTTAACTTCAAGTACTGTTAAATATCAAAAATATCAATTTTAATGATTTGCCATAAAATGTGTATTAAATTGCAATTTCAAAAATCAAAATTATTTGATATCAGAATGACATTCTTCGTATTCAGAATGCACTGATATGTCTGATGTGCTCTAATGTCCAAAATAATACTGTCAACGTTCATACCCCAGCCCTTAAGGGGTGGGGTATGAATGTTTGGACAGTATTTTTTGTGGGACATTAGAGACATCAAATTGCATCTGAATACGAAGAATTCAAATAATTTGATTTAAAAAAATCAAATTAAAGAGGCCATATTTTTGTGATGGGTATTAAATATCAATAATGTATTTGCTATACTACAGCAGCGACTACTTTTACATGATCCCACTCAAAAAGTGGCTGAAAATAACAAAAAAATAGGTTTTTTGCCAATTGAGAAAATCACAACCTTTGATTTCACTTTTACTGCCTCAAGGAAGGCATAGTGCTGAGACAATTGAGAAAACAAAAGGATAAAATAAAACAAAGGATAAACAATAGGATAGACAAGCTCCTAGCCTCCATTACAACTAAGCAAGTGCAGAAAATTCACAGCAAAGATGAATTTAGAGAAAAAAGTGGACAAATTTGATGAAATATTTGACAGCAATTAGCATGTATATAAGGTCTGTTACATTTTTTGGGGACACCCTGTATACTACACAGTGACATAGCTCCTGGTGTACCCCCGTGAAAATGTACAATTTGGACCCTGCTTCTCTATCCTGTTGTAGAGTTTTGTGTAAGAGTTCCAACTTCAGGGCTGCTGCTAGGGGGTATAGGGGTGTGACACCCCCAATTCATAATTTTATCGGCTAAAATTTACTGTTGTCATTTGATCAGCATGATCAGTGGCAATTTACTAGAGTTATACAAATTTAATGTAGGCCTATTATTATACAATATACTAGTACTAACAGGCCTTCTCAACTAGTTAATTGGTTCATTTTGTACACCATTTCGGCTGATTCCAAGTGCCACAAGTGGCGCATGTGCCACCAGTTGATAGGGCCTGCACTAGTCCTATTGTTAATGTAATAGACTAATAGTATTAACAATATTCTGAAAAAAATTATGATTTACAATTCGCAATTTTATTAGGGGAAAACTATGCAGGGCTACATCTCAAGTGAATTTTGGGAGGGGGTAGCAAAATCAATAAATTAAGGGTTTTTACTGGGGGTAGTGGCGTGCGCAAAGGGAGGGGGAGGCAGGGGGCATGCCTCCCACTTTTGTTGGTCATTTGGGGGATTCGGGGAAAAACATTAAAAATATCAAAATTTGCTCCTAATCAGACTCCATTCAGGGGAACTGAACAACCTGCCCCCCCACTTTCAATGTGCTGCACATGCCACTGCTGGGGGGGGGGGGTTCCCCATGCCCCTGTGGTGCCACCACTGATCCTAGCTATATCACTGATACTACACAGATTGAATGCATGCAAAATGGGGCTCCTCAAAAGAAAACACAACTTGAACTTGCAAAACAAGGGCACTGTTTTTGTATGAAACTTTATGATCATCACCATTCACCATTATTATGGATTTAATAATGCCTGGAATTAAAGTATTGTCGTTTTTGTATTCATGTTTTTGTGTAAAATCACTAAATCGAATCCAAATAATACCATCAGGTCACCACAAAACTGCATAGAAGTTGTTGATCAATGGTCATGATCATGACTATATAGGGCAAAGAACTTTGATTGAGGACCTCACTAAAAGTTACTTGGCCATTAAAATATAATATGCTTATAACTTAAAAAACTACTAGTCGTATTCGATATTTGGAAACAGTGGCAGCACTACGAGGCAAAAACCCCAAATTCACACTTTTTGCAGCAATTTTGTACCAAAAGGTTGAATTTCCCCCTTAAATTTCACTTCCCCCCCATGCCCCCTCCCCTGAAAATTTTTCTGGTGCTGCCACTGTTTGAAAACACTAGTTTTGACACCTCAATTTTTACAAGTGATTAAAATACTTAAAAGTATTTTAAGGTGACAAGTGCCCATTTTCATTTTGGCAGAAAATTATATTGAATTCAGGGCGAAGATAATGGCGTGTTTTACATGCCACCATTAGCGCCAATCTGGCTTGAAATGTGTGTGGGGGACAATTGTCAAAAAGTGGGGCATCCCCCTGTCGGCCAGCCCCCCCCCCTATGTATGTACTCACAGATTTCTTAGGTATTATGAATTTTAAGAATTGGACTTTTCTTATTGAAAGTATACAATATTGTGCAAAAATTTGTTTTCTAAAGTCGGCTTAAATCTCAGGTTTGAAATTATGTAAAACTTCATCTAAAGTCAAGTCACCTGAACTTGGAGTACGATTTTTTTTTCTTCTTGATATTATAACCTAGCATGCTGTGAAGATGTGGTAACCTGGCGAAGGATTTCATTTCCTTTTTCTACGAGCGTCAATAACTAAAGTTTACAAACAACCACATCAAAAATTACACAAATCACATCCAGTTCCGTTTATACATTTATTCAGTAAGAACGTTTATGATTTCTATAACCCGGAGGGTGTACTAACATGTAAATGTGGTATGGGTATGTGCGGCGGTCAAGGGTTCTTTTTCAGGCTCTCCGGCAGTTCCTTAAGACCCACATTTGGATCATGCTCCAGTTCTTTGAGCCTCAAACTCTGACAATTGTAGCTCTTTAGCCAAAATTTAGAAAATTTTGGGATTTTTTAGCTCCAAAGCTTATAATTTGGCTCAATTTTAGTTGACAAGACCCATCAAAAATGTTGAAATTTCAGTTCATCAAGTACCTATTTGCCCAAAATCAGTTCTTACTTCCCAAAGTTTGGTGCTCTGCGCCACACACCTATACCAAAATTTTGGTTGAGTGCCCCCCCCCCGGTTCTATAATAAAATCATACTAAGATCCACCAATCACGGCCAGAAGACCGGAGCAAAATTAATTTGACTCACTTGCACTTGCTAGTGAGTCCCAAATTCAACTGAACTGTTATTTGTTTTAGAACCTTTCTTGTTTCTCAGTTTCCACCAGTTAGTGCCTCTACACATGCGCGATAAGCTTTCAAATTGATTGAGTTGTCATTCTGTTTTACAGCATGACATTAAGGGCGCACTCCACTAACTGATATTTAGCTATACAGGGTGTCCCAGAATGATTTGTACCGTGTTTGCAAAAATAACTAAAAATAGAAGACGGGTAGTGTATCTATTTTTGATACCTGTATTATAATGTTGGACATGTCTCCTACTTATTCTGTTAATTTCAGCACGCTACCTTTATTTGTTTTGGCGTGGCATGGAATAATGTAAAATCGATGAAAAACCTGCTTTTCATTTTTAGCGCAAACGACTCGCATACCCTTGAAAAATGGCACAACACACTTGATCAACTCATGGATCTTTTTATGTACATTTAATGTCAAATAAACAACTTTCATTCTTTAACTGATTCGTAACGTCATAAATAATAGATGGATATCAGCTATTTAGTGGAAATATGAACGGGGCAGAACTAAAATACCTGCATAACTTTTTCCAAATAACTTTGTGCTGACCGGTTAGTAATTTTACAGATTTTCAAAATAGGTTGCATTGTCAAAACTTAGAATTCACCATTTTACGCAATCTTCTATAACTTCTACTAAAACGTCCAATCTTTAAAATCTAAAAAATCTGAGAAAGCTAAATATATGTAAAACTTAAAATGCAAAACAATATGACCAATAAACATGCCCTTCATACCTAAAAAATTCCATCTTTTCCGGTACAGATCATTCTGGGACACCCTGTATAACACATACGATATTTGGATGAAAAGTGTAAAATCATTTCTTGATTTACCATTTCTCATCACACATGCTCTGACCATGAATTTAGTTGCTGACACTTTTTTTGTCAATGAACAATATGAAATATGACCAGAAAATTTCTAAAATGGTAATGGGATAATGGAATTTTATTAATTACATGATTTTTTTAAAAGTATGAGTTGCACATCTACAACAGGTAGATATCATAATATTTAAATGCTTAGGAATTTCATTTTAGGACCAAATTGGCAACAAAAAAAAAGACCCAAAATGTTACAATATTAAATACTGGTAACAAATGTAACAATAAAGACAATTATTGGGCTATTCCATTTAAAATCCACACTACCCCTGTGGAAGATTTTGGAAATATCTTCCACAGGGGATATGAATTTCAAATGGAATGATCCATTTATATTTGGCAACTCCATTTGAATTTCATACACCCTCTGAGAAAGATTCAACCTGAAATATAGTTAGTTAATGTGCTAATTCCATTTGAAACTCATACTCCCCCTATGAAAGATAGTTCCTAAATCTTCCACAAGGATAGTGTGAATTTTAAATATGGCATGAAAATTTTCAGGTTTAAGCCTGAATTCAGGTGTTTTTTTGTGTCCAAATGTCCGCACTTTCTTTTAATTTTAGTCCATTTTTGGCCTTTTTAGCCTAATTTCATGCCCATTTTCATGCTTTTTTGAACTTTTCAGGTTTTTTCACAGATGATCATTCTCATACCTGTTAAATGGAACAGCACATTTTATTGTCATGCTTCAGCTGTAGATGAGATTAATAACTTAACAATGAGGTCAGTAATATTGGGCCACTCCATACGAGAGGTCTGACCCGCATTAAAATGCATTAATGGAATGCATTTCAATATGATATCCATGTGGCCGCGCAGACAGCAACTATGAACACCCTACACACACAGCATCGCACCATTATTTTGTGCCCTACATGTACTGTAATGCACTTACAAGAAAGCCACGAGCATTTCCCGAATTCGGATGCGCATCCCTCCCCCGAGATCTGGCTCTTAAGGGGGTATTACGCCCCTCGATAAATTTGTGTCTATTTTTGCACTTTTCTCAAAAACTAATAACACAGTGGTTACAAAAGTTATGTATATTATAGGGGCAAGGAATCCAATTACTTCACTGGAATTTCAGTGACCCAAGACAAGCGGTTTGTTATTTATGATCAGAAATAAGGTACCGCGAGGATGTACCGCGTTTCCTATCATATATACTGAACCGTTTGTCTTGAGTCACTGAAATTTCAGTGTAGTAATTGGATTCCTTGCCCCAATAATATACATAACTTTTGTTACCAGTGTGTAATTATTTTTTGAGAAAAATGCAAAAATAGTCACAAATTTACCACATGGGTGTAGTACCCCCTAAGTGGAATAGTCCATGATTCACTTTTCATAAATCCGACTTGCTTTTGAAAATAGATCAATTGGTAACGAAATTCTTATCATTATTTTGTCTGCAATTTACGAGAGACAAATTACCAACATTTGGAATAAATTATTAAGGAAACCATATTTATACCATATTCAGTATTTCGCTGAGGTTTCAATTGGAATAACTCTACGAGATTTGAATATTAATTTTTAACTAAAATTTTATCAAAATGTCTGTCTCGTGTTTTAATTAAATTGCATTAATGAAATTAATTGTTGTTGTGTTGTGCAGGTGCATCATTATAAGTAATAATGCAGTTTGTACCATGGATATAGCCTGGTACTAAGGCAGCGAACCTGGTGACAAATTATGTTTATTATGAAGTGTGTAGTTAATTACTTTTAGGAATTACATAGTTTTTCAATCTCCCTCACTAGATCTATACACTTTCTTACTAGATTTCTGATATGGTGACAGTATTTTTGTTTTGTTGCTATCCTGGTCTGGGACAAGAACTGATGTCAGTGGTGTAGCCAAGGGGGGGGGGTACAACCCCCATTACCGATGACCCATTGGTATTATATAGACCACTTGATATCAGTGTTTATCAACAAAGGCAAGGGATTGGTCTATCGATATGCTTGAACGAACCGCTACACTGTTCAATGGCTTTCTTGTACTATATGAAATGTGGTGGGCGATTTAAAATGCATGTGCCCTGAGCAAACTACGATGTGTATGCACACTGCAGGGCAAAGAACAATAGAATTTGCCATAATTTGTGCGCATACTGCTGGGCAATGACGTCACATGTCAAGTGGTCTCTATCATGATCCACTGGTACATTTCGCAACATGTCAGTAAAAGAATTCTCTGATTGATGGCCGTCACTTACTATGTGTAGGCATGATCGCTCCCAATTTCACAGAAAAAGAGGTTTTTTTCCTCTAGGGAATAATGCCAGAGGAATAATGTACCCATCAAAAATGAAATCACTTCACAATTTCTGTTCTAATGGATATAAAAAGGCTATCCAAAAAGGCTAGGTTCGTAGATTTTCTGAAAAAAACTTCCAAAAGCATAAATATAAATAATTATGTCTATTATAAAACAATAGAAATCCATATATGTGCTGTAACATTTATAAAATCATTATATTATGCTCAATTTAGATAACAAGTCAATCATTGATTAAGGTTCAGTGACTGATGAGTCCCTAAAAATCAGATGATTTTCTTGTTTGATGAGACAGGTAAATGATAATGAAAAACCCTTTTATAATCAACAATAATGCTAAATTTTCTCTCACATGTAATAATGTAACAATTGGAGTAGGTTAGCTTACCCTCGAGTATGTCTTGTGCTAGCTGCTCCAAATGCAGAGAGGGGTAGTTGTATGATGTGTTATAAAGTGGTCCAATCTGGACTGATGTAGATCTAGGTTAACAATGCATCATGCATGCAGATTCTATAATCTGTGATGCAGGTAAGTAAAATTACTCTTATGTGTATCAACATGTTCAATAAACTTCAAAGATTCAGTTGTAATAATTTTATCGAAAACTGGCTTGTTTGTGAAACTTTATAGAAAAGTATTTTTTCCATACATCAAGCTAGGGCGTAGCAAGTGGCGGTACGAAGTCCATGGTCCCCAAGCAAAAGCAAAAATGAAGTAGGGCTGGTAAAGGAGATGTTAAAAGGGCCCACACTGCTCCTTGTCCATGGGCCCCAAGGCTCTTGCTACGCCCCTGGCATCTAGGATAGGATGAAATGGTGTTAATTCCCATTTTCAACTCAAACAATAAATATTTTAATTTTACCCAAATTTAGAGGTGTACTGTCAAAATCAAAGGTTTCTTTTAGCTTACTGATTGCAAAGCGCCTTGAAAAAAAAAAACACCCCAGAAATGAGAGGAATGAGCAATTTGGGGTCTTTTATAGCTGAAATTATTATGTGCCGGAGGGGGAAGAAACAAGTTTAGTAAAAATCTAACACATAATAGGATCTCCCTCTCAGAGGCTGACCCAAATCTGTTCTGTGCAGTGAATGTAGACTCACCATAGACCCTAGAAATAAGGATCTGTGTACTCACAGTATTACACGTGTAACGTTTCCCGTTTTTCTGTGTATAGGATCTGATTACAGGTATCGAGACCAATCTAGATTGTAAAACCTGGTGTGCGTAGTCCCAGTGAGTCTGATACTTATCAATTGGGCCGCATGTATGATAATATTACAATATCTCACTGATGGAACTAACACATATCTCTTGCCTATATACCAGGTAGGCCACTAGGTAACATTCATCATTCATGTAGCATATGTTTGATGCATAGATGAAACACACTTGTATGTTAATATCATGAAATCTCAAATGAAGTGAATTTGGAAGGATGTTTTAAAAGCAAAAATAACACGTCACCTTGTATGTTATTAGAAGGGAAAATAATATGAAAAAATTACATACACATTGTTGGGCGAGTGCAAGGAGGTTGTGTGTGTTAATTTTATCAAAATTTAGTTTTTTTGGTGGATTATGAAAATATGTGACCCCTCGGCACAACTGAGCCCGGATGTCGCCAGTGCCACTATTGAGATATGCTCCATCGAACTTAACAATAAACAATAGGAAACAAAGGATTTATTGACTGTTTTATTGATTTTTCACTACTTAAATGTCAAGTACTATAGACATGATATACATCATTTTAAAGCTAATTTCAAGCAGAATATTTTGGTTGAATATCTCAAAAATGATGATTGGCGACTTCAGGGCTCAGTTGTGCGAGGGGTCACATATAGGGAATTGCGCATATTTTAATCTATTTTACGAATCTTGACAGCGATTGCCTACTTACTCATGTTATTTCCTCGAACTACGATGGCCCTCCAAAGTTTCCTGTTTTGCTTCGCTGTCTCAATGTCAGGAGTCTCAAGTCCAGTGTCTTGCCTTAGGTTGTCGATATAATTATGTTAGGGTAGGCTTTCCTGGTTTTTTTTGCTATGTTTTGGAATCCAGTGCACCAGTTTAGGTACAGTTTCAGTCTTGCTCCTTAGAAGTTTCTCTTGCAAATTTGCAAAAAGTATAAAAATGTCCCCAAAAATCCCAATTTGTGTAACTTTTGCATCTGATTTAACTTGGGTAAATCATTCTGTGTTGAAACACTGCTCATGCTCTCTCATGATGCCCAAGGGTCACGGTGAGAACAGCCACACATTACCCTGATAGGAACTGGCTGCGAGGTCTTTGTCATCCACTCATCCATTCCACATGCAGCAATGGAGAGAGTATAGTTGAATATGAATTTTGCTTCAAGTTGGACAGGGGACCTCTCGCACCGGAGTCAAAGACCTTAACCACTGGACCACACTGCTCTCTCATAAGGCCAAAAAAAAAGAAGGTTTTGTTTGTCTATAGAGGCTTATGAAACAGTTAGGTCGGTATGAGGTCGGATTTTTTGCACTTGAAACTGACAATTTGAAGACTGGTAAATAAGTCAAAACACACAGCACTTTACTGGTTTAAATGGTTCTGCATGTTATACTGTTCATTTTCTTTACATTTTCTTTCTTTAAATTTATACTAACCACTGTTTTACTAGCACATTCAAAGCAAATTAAAAAGAAAAAGAAAAAAAAAGACACGGTCTGGACCAGGGTACACAGTCGGTCGGACGTGGACAAAGAAACAATTTTTTTTTTTTTGCCTAATGTGCAGCTTTATCTGCGAAATGACCAAATTTAAATAGTTCACTCGCTTGAAGAAATTGCAGAAACTTTGATTATGCAATGTAATGGAATTGTTGGTATTTTTTCTATCATACCAAATCAAATTAAATCAAATAAAATCATATTTGTTACAGCATTCTTCAAAATCGTATTTATATTTGCTCAACCTATTTCTAAATTATGGAAGCATAAACCGTAACTAAAATTTATTAGATGGAAAATAAATATGTATTTTATTTCAAAGCCCCAAGAAAAACAATTCTTCAATTTTGTAAATGTGTACATTCATATACAATGTATGCATCTAAATCTCAATCTCAATTGTTTGAATTTATTAAAATTTTATGGGAATGTCTTCAAAGCTTTGAAAAACTAGAGCGATAACCGCACCATAGCTGAACCATGTGGCTTCGGCAGTATATTGTGGTAGGCCTATACCACTGTCACCCTGAGTCTGTAATGGACATAATCTCGAAATGCGACGAAGGTATGAACGCCCGATTGGTGTTAATGAAAGAGGAAAAGTAAAGAATATAAAATAAACTAGAGCAACTGTGCCCTTTGCAAGGGCACGAGGTAAGTTAGGCGGATGACTGTGACGATCTGATCAAGCAGCAATACTGTGCAGGATAGTATTAATTTTAATAAGACTGTTTCATTATTTGCCGTTTTAATATACCTTGATCGTGAGAAGCTGGCATTTTGAAAACTTGACTTTTGACCTCTGTATGACCCCTTAATGACCTTAAATGAATTTTAAAATATTTAAAACATGTTAAGAATGTCATAAGGATCATTGCATTTAAATTTCAGCTGAATTGAAGCATTTTGAAAACTTGACCTTTGACCCCTTTATTGCCCCTTAATGACCTTCAATGAATTTTAAAATATTTTCAACATGTTGAGAATGTCACAAGGATCATTAGCGTTTCAATTTCAGCTCAATCGGAGGATTTTTGGAAAACTTGAACTTTGACCCCTTTATGACCCCTTAATGAACTTTAATGAATCTTAAAATGTTTTTAAAATGTTTAGAATATCATAAGGATCATTGCATATAAATTTCAGCTCAATTGGAGCATTTTGAAAAACTTGACCTTTGACCCCTTTATGACCCTTTAATGACCTTAAATGAATTTTAAAATATTTTTTAAATGTTTAGAATGTCTTAAGGATCATTGCATTTAAATTTAAGCTCAATCGGACCATTTTCGGTTAAAATGACCTTTTTTGACCCCCGTGACCCCTGGATGACCTTCGACGTTTGGAAATATTTTTATTATATTCTTTATGTTTTCCTCTTTCATATGACACCACTCATGGGGTCATACCTTCGTGGCATTTAGAGATATGTCCATTTCAGACCAAATGGTTAGTCAGTTAGTAAGACCTTTTTTGACCCCGTGACCCCTGGATGACCTTGACGTTTGGAAATATTTTATTATATTCTTTATGTTTTTCTCTTTCATATGACACCCCTCATGGGATCATACCTTCGTGGCAATTAGAGATATGTCCATTTCAGACCAAATGGTTAGTCAGTTAGTAAGCTAGTAAGTAAGCTAGTAAGTAAGCTAGTAAGTAACATTCACTCCTATAGGCTGATACCATTTCATGGTTCAGCAAAAAGCGAACTAGCACAAGATGTACTTTGGTTTATATGGGTTATGTAAAATCTGATTTGAGGACAGTGAATTTAAATTCTGATAAAACCCTCCAGAAATATACAATGTAATTATAGATCGAATACAGCACAATGTATCGTCTCCTATCTCATTATTAATCAAACAAATTCTACCCTTAAGTTTTGAAATCATCGACAAAATTTCAAAATGAGAAGAAAAAAAATTGTAATACAATTGGTAACTGCCTCGGCGCACAATTGAATAATTACTGTTTATTGCAGAATCGGATCAAACAATAAGTAGATTTTAGGTTACTGGTAGCTTCAGGCAGCAGAACAACATATTGATTAAGTCTTTGCGAAAAGAACGAGGGAAAAAATGGATGTCGTCTGCACAGGGCATGTCAACATGGTGGAAACGTTGATATGATCTACCATAACAGTCTCAATTAGCCGAAATAAGTCTGGGTTGTCCGTAAGCCGCTCGACTTAATTCAAACACAAAGCGTATTTATTCTGTAAATATGAATATGAATTTTAGTCACAGCATATATCACACCTGAACTGATGATTCAAGCATTGTAAATTTTGATACAAATTTGCCACTCATGATAAGCGAGGAGAGTCTGTGTTGATTTTTCCCCAACCAGGGCCCCTCTGGCCTGATTTTGATGAGTTCATCCCTGTGAAAAATGGTATAGTCTGACTAGTGTGTGTACAGGAAGCATGCCGCATGCCCTCAGTGGGTCAAGCTCATTTACATGCAGGGGTCAACTGCGTCTTTCATGTCTTTGTTGGCCACTAATAAAGCGCACACAATCTGAGTTCTCTGTGACCATGAGTATAGTGTAGCTTTTATTGAATGTGCATTCAGGACTACTCAACGTGTGTGTGTCTGTGTGTGTGTATACACTTTAGAGCTCGCTTGACTCAAGTCAAAGTCTCAAGTGAAGCGGATATACCTAACATGATTTAAGCGTTTCTCTCGATGGCGGGACAGTCGACGTCTGCGCTAGTAGTGCTATGAGCGTTGAGAAATATCAACATGGGGAATGCACAAATACATTCCGTTATTCAGGAAAATTATAATCGAGATTTACAAAATAAGGTAGGAATTTATTGTGTGACAGTTGGAAACATGGTTAAAACTTTTACTGTGTGTGTATGTATGGATGTCTGTATGGGGGTATAATTGGAGGTAAGCGCTGTCAAGATCTGTATAGGTGGGGGGCATGAACTTAACGAGGGTAGGAAAGTTGGGGGAAGAGTTACAAAGGTCAGGAAAACATGATTATAGGCAGGCAGACTGTGAATACCTGCACGGTGTGCGCTTTATCTTGTTATGTGTCTGTGAAACAAGATACACATAGTGGCCTTAAAGTCACCTTTCAGATTGAGGTCACCATGATACTAGTAACCAGCCCAATGCACACACACACTGTGTTATATGCTATGAATGGAAGGAAAATGGATGGAGCATAGTACAATCCAAAAGGAAGAAAATTGAATGAAATAAAGCCACTTTACAACTTCACACTTGTATACAATACATAATACAAGTCATGTCTGATGTTACGGTCTGCGTGTACATAGTTCGCTGCTTGCATTTATTTTTTTTGTGGTGTGCAAAGCGTAGCATGTAATCTTGCCCATTAATCATATCCAGCTGACATCAGTGTTTGCAAAGACCTGTGTAAATTATCTGGTACAACGGTCAAGTTCAACTCCATTATTATCATTAGCTTTTTACAATTTCACGTCCGGTTTCACTCGCGATACAAAAAACCTGATAACATGGTGAATCTTGATAATAATAAATCGCATTATTTGTATATACACACGTATGTAAAATATATAAAACACCGAAATTTATTTATTTATTTATTTATGTTTTCAATGTGTTGGAATTAAAACTTGTAACCGTCGAATAAAGGAGCGTATTTTTTTTTTTTACAAAAGAAATCAAAGCAGGGTGTCTAGTGTAGTGGAGGTCATGTTATTTTTTCCCTAAAGATCAGCACATGATACCGGTAGCCTTGGCCATCGTTGTTACTCGGTACTCCCGTCCACCACGCTTTCTTGCGTTGGTTCACTTGTGCCATGTCCTTAGGCCGTTATTTTAAGACTCTTAATTATATTGAGGTCAAAAAATTTTGGTCATATTGACTGAAAGTGAATAATTTTATCATGCGTGTACTAATCCACAACGGGTTGTGGTTAATAGGGCCAAATTGACCCCAGGAAAATTGATTGAGAAGGGGGCTATATGAAAATGATAATTTGAGAGAGCTTTTCTAAAACTCGCTTGGTTCACCACTGCCACCCCCATGTTACTCCCCCATGTTATTCATATACTATTTGGTCAGTTTGTATTGAGTCAATCAAGAAGTTTGTGTTTTGTTATTAATTAAATTGTAAAATTTAGTTTCAATAATATTAGCCATTTCAAAAGCAATATCATCTCACGAGTCTTCTTGGGAATTATTTCCTATTTAATAAAATTGGCCTATTCCAGTTGAAATCCATACATCCCTATGTTACCTTAATCTTCCACACAGGGAGTGTGAATTTCAAAGGGGGTATTTTAAATGCGGTTATGTGAATGGGTGACTCCATTTGAAATCTACACCCCCTGTGTAGGAGATTGAGGTCATGTCTTCCATAGGGGGTGTTTGGATTTCAATTGGAATAGCTCATTGCTATATTAAAGTTGGAACATGGTTATGGTGGACTGAACAAATCTTATAAAAGTGCTCTTCTCAATTATTGGGCTTGATTTTAATATTTTCTGTGACTGTGTGTTCACTTTGCAGATCAATTTGACAAAAATGACTAAATTATAAAAGCATAGGCCTAGTACTTAATATTATTTTACAAAACACACCAATTACTAAAAGCTAAGTACTAATCAAAACAAACGACAACAATTTATTAATAGCACTAGAATGATCTGATCTGAAGGAGGAAGTCAATGTTGTAAGTTACATTTATAATGGTAATGGAAACCAGGACTTGAACCTAGGACCTTGGAAGTGCAAAGAAAGGATAAAAATAAAAACCACTTACGCATACATGTACACTAACCCGCTCCCCTGCATGAACATGGAAGTGGACTCCTGATTGGCTAATTCAATTGTCTCACAATCGTAATAACTGACCGGTAATTTGATTGGCCAATTGTGTATCAAAGCTGTGTTCTGTGCTCTTGATGGGTCATAAAGGGAACGAAAAGGCCCACTTATGTCGCTCATTGATACGGCGTGCGTGTCGGTGAGTGCGTCGGTACTGAGAATACATTCTTACATGCGTATGTGGAATTTCAATGTTAAATCTTATGGGAAACTTATGCAATTGACTTATGAAATAGACATACTTGTCCATCTGGTCATTGATCAGCAATATAGCTGGAAGACTTAATTATAAAGTGACATACAGAAATTATCTGATTGGTTTTGATACGTCTTCAGGGGTAGTAGTGTATGTACTAGTAATAGGGGAGAGGGTTGTTGAATTTTAGCCAAGGTACTCAATTGTGGGATCTGTAAAAAGGGGTCTGTTTGGAAGGGTATCAAGATCACAATTGTTGACTCAAATTCCTGGAAAGGTTGCCATATTGCTGTAGCCTTATGGGTATCAAACTTGCAGTGAATGATCATGAAATGGTATTAAAAATCTGAAGTTCTCTCTGCATAAATGAGGTGGGTGAGTTTTGGTGGAAAAGTGGGTATGGGTATGGCAGATTTGGGAGTGCATTTTTAGGCTTTTTGGTGTAACTTTTGGTTGCAATATTATATTCAGAAAACTAGCTTAGACAGGAGGTGTTGCTCTCCAAAGCTTTGGGAAAATTGCAAATCAATGTATTTGCTTCTTATAATTGCATAGATATATGGTCCTGCAAAGTGTCACAATTCATAATAAACTTGAAATTGGGTCAAATTCAGCAGAATTGGAAATGGACTAAGGTGAAGGAAAACATCCATGGTTTGAAGGATTATTATATTGTTGCCTTTGTGAATGGGAATTTCCCAGTATTGTTATAGTGAGCTAATGTTTGAAAACACACTTTGATTTCTAAATGGTAGATGAGTTGTATAAATACAGCCAAAATTTTGATTAAAAAATAACAATGTCAAGAAAAACGTGTCAACAACAGAAACATTTAAACTTATTTGATTTTAATCATTCTAAACTGCTATAATTAGTAGTTTTCTCTTTCAGTTTCTTATCAAATAATATACTATTTAAAGTACCATGGAGTTCATACCTGTGCGGTGACAATATTATAGCCATTTGAATAAATTGTTTGAACACATCAGTTAAAGGAAGCTTGTTTGTTTGATTATATGTAATTACTACCAATAGCAAATTTGCAATAAATGACCATGATGTGTAGTAACTTATTCAGTCATGATTATGTCTATAAATTACACACATATTTTGAAAGCAAGGACTGAAAAAGAAATCAAGAAAGAAAAGAAGGAACTTAGCAAGAATTTTACAAGCAGGCCTGGAAAAATGGGGAATTCAGGAATCTCATTCCTGGGAAATTTGGTAATCTGGAGGAAAAGTATGCTTTTTTTTGGATAAAGAAATACATAAGAAATGGTGGGAAATCCTGATATGTTGGAGGGAAATTTGTCTACATTCCTGGGTGAACATGCAGGCCTGTTTACAAGTAGGAAAATAAAGAACAAAAGAAGGAGGAAAAACCCAGATTGTGGATTCTTTCAGTTGGTGGGGGGTACTCAAGTTTGGTTTGGGTAGGGGTATGCCGCTGAGAATTTGAAAGGGGACTCATCAGTATACCATTTGTTTTGAGAAATTTGGTCCCATTGATACACCAAAAGTTTAAGCGAAATTTAGCAAAAATTGTCTTAGTTTTTACAATTTTACCCCAAATTTGGGGAAAATTTCCAAAATTTTCACTATATTGAGGCAAAATTGGGCTATTTTCTGAAAAAAGTTGAGAACATTTTGAAAAAGGGGTCATTGATATACCAAAAGGCCGAAAATGCTACTTATGTTTGCAGCACGTCCCTGTATGGTCAATAGTACTGAGTAACCCTGGGGATTCTTCCCCTTCAATCTAGTCAAATAGATTCCTAGTCATATTGATCTCACATGCTTTATTGACCCTTTTGAGTCAACTTTGACATGATTTGTGGTCAATATTTGACTAGACATTGTGCGAGATCTATTAAATTTTACTCGCAATCTAGTCAATTGGACGTTGAGTGGAACAGAGTCATTAGTTAGGGCACCCCACCCTAGCTCCCCTCCGGGCTCCCCTACCCTTACTACCTATCTGTGGTTAGGGTCAGCTTTGTGTAATCTTTAGATTTGGCATAGAAATTGTCATTTTAAATCAAATTAGACATAATCACTCATTAACATCAACTTTGTACTCAGTTTTTATCATGCTATGACAAGACTTATGTACAGAGTGACCTTGAACTTTTGTCCCCAAGATTAAAGGAACATTCGTTGTTTTTATAACATGTTGTTTAGAAAGTAGTGAGTGAATCTATGCTTACAGAGTTTTGGGGTAGAAATTCTACATCAATTAATATAATATTTAGTTTGTTGAGTAACTTGAGGTTCATCTTGAGAAACGTATCTGTATTCGCTATCGTAGTGCACATTAGTAAGCATTTGTTACTGCTCCATTAGCCTGGGCTCATACAACTGTTCCGAATTTTGATATGCCATAGGCATTGTGTTGTGATCATTTCGATCAGTGGTTCGTAACAAAGAAAGTATGATGCAGTTGACCTAGCAACGCATATTCTAACATGCACTACAAGAGCGAATCACGGATGGAATCAACTTATCTGCAACATGGGTGAATTTTCCAAATCGAGGAATTTCAGATAATATAGAATATATGGAAAATGGTTTAAAGAAGTATTTGAAAGTTTACAGAAGAATACTCCATTTTGTAGGAGAATGCTCAGAACTTATGTTTTGATATATTATTGGCCTTAATCGAAGTGATATTTTGTGTTCAATTGAAATTGCTGTGGTGCAGCGATATGGGCTCTGCCTCGCAATCAGAAGATTGCAAGTTCAAACCCCAGCGGTGCCACTGTGTTGTGCACTTGGGCAATGCTCTTTACCTCACTTGCCTCTGTTTACCGGGTGAAATGGGGAGCTGTTTTGAATATTGTCCATTAAGCGCTGCCCAAAGGTATCATCATGCCTTGAGCATTGTATGGCAGCTGACATATTCTAAGGACAGCGGAATAAATGTTAAGCACATTGATACATGTGAAAGGCTCTGTATAAATGCCAACATTTATTTTAAAGTATAGATTGTATGATGAATAAGGACATTCAAAATGGCTGCATATACATGTACCTGATATTCGCCTAGATGTATAGCCACACAACAATGTTTTTGTGACAGATCTTATTGAAATCAGAAAGTAGGTAACTAGGTTATTAAGAAAAAGTAGATAGTATACATGTTCTTTTACAATCAAAGAGTCACTTCAAATTATTCAAAATGGCCGCCTACACACATTCAGTGCCTGCCACTTGACATGACAGTTGTAGCACACACAGAGAAAAGAAATAGTTTCATAAAAGATTGACAAAATCTGGTGATGTTAATAGGAAATGGGTAAACAGACCTATTTAGAATAATGAAATTGTAATCGATTTTTGTAAAACACCCTTGTCAATTAAACAGTTCACTCCTCAATTAAAAGATATTCAAAATGGCTGCTACTCAAATTGAAGAGCTTATTCTAGACATCCGCATGCATGAGGATATAGAGAAAATCATTTCACGAGGTTTCAAGCGGGATCGGAGAAATTGGAACGAGGGTAAACATAGGTTCTGTGTAGAGTATGTTGCATCATGGGGATACATGGATAAGATAGGAAAAATTCATCATGTGCTGGGAGCTTGGAGTACTAATATCAGGTGAGAAAGGTGTATGCATCATAGGCTGCCTTGTGTCAAATGTTCATGGTAATACATGTGTAAGTATGGTAAGGTAGAAAAATCGGCATAATTATGATGGGAGGAATATTAGGTAATGAAGGTGTAAATACCATAATACCAATGGCTCCCTTGTGTCAATTTACTTGATCTTCATGAATTCTGATGTATGCAATTCCCTAAAATCTCTCTGAGTGGAATATAGCCAAAGATGCACTGTGCTTCTTGTTGTGCATACTTAGTCCCTTCGGTAACCATGTGCGTCAATCTGTGGGGACGTGGTGCTGTGTCCCCCCCACTTTTTGTTAAAATTAGCCATTTGCAGGTAAAGTCTGTGGGAAGGGGGGGGGGGGCTCACTTACATGACAAGAAAGTTTTGTTAACTATTGGACATATTGTACATAAACATTGATTTTCAAGATACACCTAGTGGCACATTCATTCTTAATTAAGTGTCCCCTTTCTCTTCAACTGAACATGACCTGAAATCAAACCTCTGGTTTGGTTAAAAATAACATTCTTTCTCTTTTCAACTTATGGCAGTTATTGCACATACAGTATATTGTGTGGTGTCATGTATGACTTATGCGTATGCGCAGTCATCTTCCTTATAAGGAGATATGCCCTTACGGGCTTTTAACCCTGTCCTACTTTATGCCATAATAGAGGCTTCAATTTCACGGAGAAACTTGTTAAAATAAAATAGAAAGAGAAGAAAAAATAGGTAATGAGTTCTGATATATCAAAAAAGCTAGGTTGCCATTATGCTTTTATTTAGAATCTGAAGGTGTATTGTTTATAATGCAGGAAGTGAGGATTGTATTTTTATCATCTGTAGGTAGTTGTTATATTTAGTGATTTATTTTTCAATATAAAATCAGTATTATTATCAACATTATTGTTGTATTTGAGGGGAGGCTTGATTTTGAGACCCCAAAAAATGAGCGACCCAAAAATACACCCCTTGGAGGTGCATTTGAGGAGGGGGGGGCAGGGTGTGATTTTGAAAGGGATACGCCACACGATATACTGCTGGTGGAGGTGCTTTCTGTTCTGTAATGCAAATACCACATTTTTAATGTAAAAAATATATCAGGTCTACAGTACTGAGTGCAATTGTAAAAAAAAATTATATAAACACCTCAAAAGAAATAAATCCCCCTCTGAACATGTCGTCATAACATCGTAAGGTTTCGTTTTGCACCAAACAAACTAACTTTGAAATAATTATGACTGTTTACTATAAAGTGCTGTGTGAAGATGAGAGATTTTCATGACTTCAGGGCTGAATGAACCTAAATTGAAGACAAAAAGCGCCCTTTCCAAAAGTCACAAAGTAGGCCTATGCTTGTTAACTGCAAGGCGTATTGGGACAAGGAATGGAACTGACCATCTTACAACTCACTGTGCTGAACTCTGCACCAAGGGGATTTGCATGGCTGAATGATCAAGAATCGATACACATTACAGTAAATGTTCACTTGGTGAGGATTTTAAACTGCACTCAAACACATGGGGGTTTCCATTAGTAACAAGCCATGAATCAACTTTTGTGACAAGCATAGGCCTACTTTGTGACTTTTGAAAAGGGCAGTTTTTGCCTTCAATTTAGGCTCATTCAGCCCTGAAGTCATGGAAATCTCTCATTTTCACACAGCACTTAGTAAACAGTCATATAATATATTATAAAGTTAGTTTTGTTGGTACAAAATGAAACCTTACGATGTTATGACGACATGTTCAGAGGGGGACTTATTTCTTTTGAGGTGTTTATACACATGTCACTTGTATGACCCACCCTAGGACCCCCGGGGGATGTGCGTCATGGTTGGGTCATTTACCAACCAATTAGTGACGCAGGGTACGGTCATTTACTCAATATGTGCGTCACAACATACCCCGAGGGTGCGCCAGTGTCAGTCACTTTACCTAGGTGCGTCAATGGTTAGGCGATCAGTGTCAGTCAAAATACCTAAATGCCTAAAATGGTGAGTCAAATTTGCGTCATGAGGACAGTCATAATCCTTAACATGTGCGTCACAATTTTGACCAGGGGCTCAGTCATTGTCGGCAAATGTCAGTCATTGTTTAGACGCACATGTGGGTCATGGTATAGTTAAATCCGACGCACCTATGTAAAGTGACTCACCACTCCCGGGGGTCATAGGGTGGGTCATACAAGTGACATGTGTATTATACAAACTAAAAAGAGTCATCTTTGAGGTGCGAAATTCCACTTTTAACATAAGAGCATATTTTTCCAAAAAAATCACAATTTGTAAGTTACGCACCACAAAAATAAATCCCAGCCATGGGCCTGATATTAAAGCATAGATCTTAAACTGTCAATGTCCACCGAAATTTACAATAATATTGAATATCAAACAATGTTGTGCATGTGACAAGTGAACGAGACAGCAAAGGGTATATAAGGGTCTTATCATCATACAATAAGGTGAAAGAAGTGGCTCATACGTCATGATGCCAAGTAAAAAATTACATAAGTTCAGTTCAGTTCAGTTCAGTTCAGTTTTATTTCATCAAATTCATCCATTAAATAAATACAATATAAAAAGCTTTTACAAACATCGTATAATATGGTGAAATGATGAGGATGCCACTGAACGCAGAGCGTGTTGTTGTGGCACCCTTTACAGAAGTTAGTATTAAATAATTATGATAAACTTTAGACTTTAAATTTTTAGAATAATAATAAATACAATAGCAAGATATATGCCTTGTGGGTTAGGTAAAAGTTTCTCGTCTGGGCTTTTTGAAAGAAGGAAGGGGGAGCCCTTCCCCGTTTTTTATGATGCAAAATTGCCCAATATATGATCGCTCAGGGGTATATATTTGTACTGATGGGCTGCTTTGTTTCCATACCTTAATTATCAAGTGATGTATATATTTCCATAACTTGACATGTTTTGAATGAGTAAAAGTGACTTTCAAAAGTGCTTCTTTTTTCCATACCAAAAAATAGGGATTAACTCCTGATATCACTATCAGTTGTAGATGAGGAGATTCTTGTAAAATCATTTGATTTTATGATTCTAAGAGGCAAAACCTGCTTTAAATTGTAAAATGTAATTTGGACAGAAGCAAATATATTGCCAACATGTTAACTTTTGAAATACAAAATTGTTATGCCTATTTCAGAATCCCTTAAAATGGATGGGATGACAAACTATATTTTTTTAACTTGGCTTAATAATATTTTGATTTCAGTCAATGATTGTGATAATCTGACATCATTACTCATTAAACTTATCTCTCTTTATGCTTATGAATCCTCGAAAGGCATCCATCAATAACATGCAGTATAATTTACTAGTATTGAATGCGATTCACCACCATACTTTAAATCTAGACATTAGAAAAGCTATGTTTATATGATTTAAAACGATGGGATTACCCCCCAAAGGTTTCAAAGGCGACCTACATTTGGACTGGCTGGAAGACCCGCTCCGGCGACATTTCTCAATTACCATTGTGCAATTAGCGTCTGGCCCAGCTTCGCATTAATAATAATATAATGAGAGAGTAAGAAAGTTGACGACGTCATGACATTGGGGAGACGGAGAGGGGAATCTCTGATGCGTGGAATCTCTCTGTGTTTATGTGAGTTGCGTGGATGACACTATGTGGCATTAAATCAATCCGTCTTGATGCGTTGTCCGTGGTGTAATGGCTGCAAATGACTGAACATGAAATGTTACGCAGAAAACCCATCAGTTGGGCTATTCCAGTTGAAATCCATACACCCCCTGTGGAAGACATGACTTTAATCTCTCGCGCAGGGAGTACAGATTTCAAGTGGATTGACCCATTAACCCAGTTTGTAATTCACACTCCCTGTGTGGAAGATTAAGGTAATGTCTTCCATAGGGGGGATGTGGATTTTAAATATAATAGTACATTGTATAAACATCTTTCAAATTTAGATGAACATAGTTGAATGTGGTGTGGGAAACCATGTAAGTGAATGCAAAATGTATGTGAAGTGTATTGGTTCAGAATTGGACTTTGTACGTGGGAAAGAATTAAGAATTGTACAAATTTTGTGTAGCTTTTAGCCAGACTTTTTGTTGTTAGTATGTGACGTGCACAGAGGAGAGAGAAAACAGAGCCCGTACCACCAGTCAAAGTCTCCGCATCATCCGATAATGAGGGCCGATTGTTCCCTGAAATGCGACAGGCGAGACTGCTACGCAATTACCACATATTTTCATGGTCTATCGCGAAAGCATGCAACGTTCTATCGCGTATACGCGAAGACACGCAGCGCTGGCGTAATTGTTAGACACGGCATGATCGAACAATCGGCCCTCATGAATATGCGAGAAATCACACTATACAATACACAGGGACTTTGACTGTTGATACATGTTCTGTAGTAGTCTGTGGTGACGTGAATCACATGATCTGTAAAAACCCTTCACATGGTGACATTTTTGGTTTTTGAGCTTTGCAGACAAAAAATATGGACATTTTTAAATTTTAAATTTTAATTGAAAAAAAAAATCTCTTCCGGTGACTTCAAAAGCAAAAGTAATGAGCAAAGAAGGATAGAAAAAAGTATGAAATAGTTTTAACTGTTAAAACTCTCAAAAGAGTTTTAGCCTTTATAAAATATGATAATGTGAAGGGTTTTCACAGATCACATCGCATATGATAAAATACTGAGCATTTATATTTTACAGTTTTTACAGGCATAAAGGAAAAAAACTAACCACAAAGATTTTTATTTTTGAGGTCTGAAAATTGAATATAGAGCAAAAATTCATTATAAAAAAGTTTGTGTTCTCATTGTCTTATGTATTCTGTGTTCCAAAATAGACTTATAAGAAATTATCAGTATAAGTACAAAATCTTCACATTTGAAAAGAAAAATGTTTTATGTGCCAGCTAATGTTTCAATACAAATTGATATAAAATTTCAAGATAAAAAAAAATTAAAATTACATAAAGAGGTGTAAATTTACTTAGTTGGCTTAGTTAGATTTGCACAATACTGCTTAAAATTACAATGTTACCAAATGTATTACTGAATAGCAAACACACATTAACTACTTAACTACTGCATTAAGTATATTGGCATCACAGAGCTCTTTAATGCACTCATATATTACATGCAAGAAGGTGGTAACTGGAGTGCCAGTATTCAGCAAAAAAATAGTGAGTCTCAAAGCTGCCATGCGCATTCGTTTTGCGATGCGCATTTATCTAGGAGAAATTGGCCACTATGTTTTTTCCCACAAAATTGGAGTGCTCTTTTACTGGTTAGATAATTTAAATATAGAAACACTGTCTTCAAAATCGCATCGCAATGGAGCCACCGTCATCGTGATCTCATTTCAATTAAATCTATAAAGACTTGCAGGTGATGCTAAAAGAGCTGATGGTTTTGAACTTTTCAACTCAAGATAATGTGGCCAAGATAAATTGTTTTGTTTTATTTTCACATGGAATTTTATCCCTGTATCTGATGTGATGAAGTCAAATTCTGTCGCTTCAATTGATTTTTAGACAGGACAAAAGCAAATGTACAATTTCTTTGTTTTCTGCTGTTTAGAGGAATGAACTAGATCACAGAAACAACTGTTCAATTTTGATAGTGTCCCCAACAACCTGGACACATTTCTCAATAACAGGCTTTTTCTCTTCTCGGAATGAGCAAGCTGATTACACACGGGGGTAGATTGACAGACAGACACCCACCCCAACACACCAACAGACACCCACCCACCCTGACAGACACCCCGACACACAAACATACGAGGGACACAAACATCTACACAGACAGATAGACAAACACTTGCAAAGAAAAGTTAACAAAGAAAGGATGGAATGAAGGAAAAGAAGGAATGAATTAGGGAATGAAGTAGAGGAAAGAAGGAAGAAATAGGAAGGAAGTAAGAAAAAAGAATGAATGGAAGAAAGAAATTAAAAAAGAAAGAAAGAAAAAAAGAAAGGAAAAGAAAAGGAAGCAAGGAAAGAAAGAAAGAATGAATAAAAGAAAGAAGAAAAATAGGAGAAAGTGAAAAAAAAGAAGGAAAGAAAGAAAAAAGAAGGAAGAGAGGAAGAAGAAAATAATATATAGAAATGTTTCATGTCTCCTCACAAAACACCAAATCAAAACAACAACAGTCACAAATTAAAGCTTTAACAACATCATTCACATCCTTTGCATGCAGTATTGGCTCTTCCAGTTGATATCCATACACCCCTTGTTGAAGACACAACCTTAATCTCTCACACAGGGAGTGTGAATTTCAAATGGGGCTACCTGAATGGGTGACTCCATTTGAAATCTACACCATCTGTGTGGGCAATTAAGATCATGTCTTTCATAG
Source organism: Amphiura filiformis (assembly GCF_039555335.1). Lineage (NCBI taxonomy): Eukaryota > Metazoa > Echinodermata > Ophiuroidea > Amphilepidida > Amphiuridae > Amphiura > Amphiura filiformis. Next base: position 59,401,860 of record NC_092643.1, read on the forward strand.
GGGGTGTATGGATTTCAACTGGAATCGCCCAATTGGAAAACAGAATAATTGAAATCAGCTCTGCTGATCAATGTGCGATGTTATCAAATAGACTTGATTGAAAGTGCTTTATTCTAAGTGAGTGTGTGGGCGTATAGACAAAGCCTTCTTAATCATTTATCACCCTCAGCTTTGATGTAA